>NC_049201.1:49969055-50269055 GCF_013347855.1 Anguilla anguilla | reverse complement strand
AAACGAACACGGGAGAACCCTGGACACCTGAGGAAACAAAATAAGCAACTCAAAAACCAAACGACGCTACAACTTAAATACACATACAATGATAGAAACTAATAACAAAAACAAGGGAACAGAAACACCAGGAGAGGGAAACAGGCGCCCTCCAGTGGTAATCTGTAGGAACTGTGACATTATAGGCCGTTCACCGAAGTTATAAAAGCTGGTGTAAATCGATATATCAATGATAATCATCGGGAAATTTTCCAAATTGTTGATACTTGAGAGGTATCAATCCCAAGCCTAGTTATCTCTAAAATAAACAATATTGTCATCTTGCTTTTAAGTATATGAACACAATAAGTATTTGACTCAAGTCGGTTCCTTGGTAGGTTCTGTGAGCCTGTGCTTCAGGAACACCTATCAAGGATTAATACAGATGGTTGTCCTGCCTACATTGAATAATTCATAGGCATGTGTTTGGGCTCATTGTCTTTCTGTAGGATGAAGCACAGGCCAATGAGGTTGGAGGAATTTCTTTTACACAGACAAAATCTGTGTACCCTTCCAAATTCTTTTTTTTTTTTTTTTTTAAAGCCATAAAATGTATGGCTGCGTCTGCTCCAGAAACAGCCATACACGCCCAAGCCATGACATTATCTGCTCCATATTTCACAGATCAGGTTGTATGCTTTGGTTCATGGACTGATCCTTCCTTTTCCCACAGTTTCAGCTTTCAGAAGCTTTGATAAAGGTTTATTTTGGTCTGATCTGATTTATTAATAAAAAAGAAATTAAAAAAGAACAGTCCAAAAATGATTTAAATGTTGTTTGCCAACTAAGGGCCAACCTGGATGACATTTGGTAGGCCATTTCTGCTGGATAATTTTTGATCCTGTGCTCCCAAGAAGGTTTACAGTATTAAGAGTACAATGAACAGCATCTCCCATCACTAATCTCTAAGAAACAAATAATGTAGTGGCACACAAAGAAAAGGATTCCAGTGCGGTGTGGCCTGCATTAAGCCGCGTTTTTCACATCACAGCTTCAAATTCAGGTGAATATAACCGAAAAACACTGCATAAACGCACAGGGTAGACAAAGCACCAGCCAGATGTATGTTTTATTGACACAGTCTGCCATTGATTGTAGTTTAATTACACACAGAAGTTCATTTTCTGTCTCAGTCCTTTGTGGAGTGATTCATGGATTCTGGCTTACAGTATTACTCAGTGATTCATGGTTAGTCAATCCTATATTTCATTCCAACCAACCACTGGTGTGATGTCAGAACTATCCTACACTCCTAAAATACTAGCACAGTTGTGTAATGAATTATGAGACGGTTGAATAATGCTGTAGCAATCTCGTTTTGAGGGCATTTGCACTGACTTTTGGACCATCTTATTCATTAGCAGGGTATTATTTAAAGTGAGTACTCTACAGACAGCTATTTATGAGCATTACCTGCAGAAAGTAATTTCAATCCTATCTAGGGACAACATTTCATTGATGCGACTGCTGCGTTATTTTATTTGAAAAAGAAATTCATAAAAAAAAACGTTTATACACATATCTATGCTTGTCTGTTATTAATCTTCCAAATGAAAGATTAAAATAATGTATTAAATAGTATATATATATATATATATATATATATATATGAGATAATACATTGCAATTTTTTTTATTCATTGCAACATTGAATTAATGGCATGTTTGATCTGTAGAAAATTCCACTCAGTCTTTAACTCTTACACTCCTGGAAACTGCAGCAAACTTATTTTCAAACAGATTTGAAAATAATGATCAGGATATTAAAAGCTAATGGTGTATAAATAGTGCATAAACATGAACAACATTTCTGAATGTGCGATATCGCTCTCCAAACAGTTCAATTTTTAATACAATCCAGCATACCCCTGAGAATTCTCAATCAAATGTTACAAACAAAATGTAAAATTTTATGACAGAAGAAATTGGTAAAATTATTTCTTTTAAAACCGTCAGTAATCCACAGGCATAATGTGGTTATATAGAGCAGTCCCTAAGTATTTGGACAGTGACACAATTTTTGTTGTTGTTCTTGGCTCTACTATAGGACTTGAAATGAAACAAATATGAGGTCATGGTGCAGACTTATCAGTTTTAATTTGCAGGTATTTGCATATCAGGTAAACCATGTAGGAACTGCAGCCCTTTTTATACACTACTACACTACCCCATTTTAGGGGATCAAAAGTAATAGGACAATTGGCTGCTCAGTTGTTTCTTGCCCATCTGTGTGTTGTTGCTTCATTAGTTCATGCATAAGAAAGCTCACAAAAGGTCTACAGTCAATTCTAGGTGTGGAATTTGCATTTGCTGTTCTCTCTCAACATCAGAGCCAATGTGTTAATGACTTTTTGGCACATTGTTAAGAAGCAAGAATGCACTGGTGAGGTCAGCAAAAGCAAACAACCCGATAGACCACAGAAGACCACAATAGTGGATCGCAAAATAATACTTTCAATTGTGAAGAAAGACTCCTTTTCAACTGTTGAGCAGATCAAGAACACTCTCCAGGACGTAGGCATAAATGGACAGATGAGATGAGTATTAACCTGTGCCAAAGTGATTGGAAGAGAAATGTGTGGAGACAGAAAGGAACTGCTCATGATCCAAAGCATACAGCTCATCTTTGAATCACGATAGAGGCAATGCTATGGCTTGGGCATGTATGGCTGCCATAGGAACTGGCTCACTTTTCTTTACTGATGATGTCACTGCTGATGGCAACTGCAGGATGAATTCTGAGTGTACAGAAACATCATATCTGCTCAAATCCAACCAAATGCCTCAAAACTCAATGAACAACGCTTCACCTTGAAGCAGGACAATATCCCCAAACACTGCTAAAGCAACCAAGGGGTTTTTCCGAACCAAAACAAGAGCTGAAGATGGCTAAAGTACAGGCCTGGCAGAGCAACACCAGGGAAGATACCCAGGATCTGGTGATGACTACGGGCTGCAGACCTCAGGCAGTCATGGAATGCAAAGGATTTGCAACCAAGTAATAAATGACAACTTTTAAGATTGTTCATTTGTCCAATTACTTTCGGTCCCCATATAAAAAGACAGTAAATCCTACATGAATCCCTGGAATTTGATGTAAATACCCTTAAAACAGGCATTCTGACCTCATATTCATTATTTCATTACAAATCAAATGTGCTTGAGTACAAAGCCAAAACAATTAAAATTGTGTCACTGTCCAAATAATTAGGGACTGTACTGTAAGTAGTTTAAATTTGTTTAACCCAGGACGTGTACTCAGCTCCACTTTATCAGTCTATCATTTCAGAATTTCAAATTTGTGAAAACTGGGTTCAACCACATGTATAAATAATATGACCATTTATTATCATTTATTATTATTATTGGAAGACAGGACAGACACTGGACGTTGACAATCCTTTCAGAGTGCCTTAACAAAAGATTAGATTTTTTTAACAAAAACAACTCAGTGCAGATATATAAGCTTTGGCCTGTACAGCTCTCCATTTAGAGTGCAATAAAAGAATCTTCATTCAAATTTAAAAGTGGCCGTAACCTCTGATTGGGAAGTGCTGACAGTGATACCTGAGGAGACACCAAGTCAAAAGGCCAGTTTTTGTTTGATTGGAGGCTCAACACCGGGCTCAGTGCCTACACACCATTTCAGACACTGTCGGTGCCACCAATTAAAGGTCAATCTCAGACTGCCTTTGTCTTGGCCAAAAAATAGCTGTCAAAAACCATAAGATGGTTAACATTCCATAATGGAATATGTTCCGTAGAGCTATCTTTTCTCTTTGTGGACATACCTTTCTATTTCCTGTAAAAGGCTGTATTTCTTTATTTATTTGTTCTGGATTGGAAAATATTGCATCCTATTTTTGTTTGTCATTTCAGCTAGCTTAAACTTTTAGCAAACGTGTGTCAATACTTAGAATTTTGTAAATATCAAAAGTAATAAATATATGAAATTTATGGATACAAGTTATTTGAAAGTATACCCGATTTTTTGTTCTTAAATTTCCCCTATACCCACTCAACATGATGAAAAAATATAAATGATTAAAAAATGTATGGTGGTGTTTTCTCAAAATCACTCCCCGCCCAAAAAAACCCTAATTCTTCACCACTCCCTCTTTCCTAGAACTGCTCTTGCTTCTGCAGCAAACACTGCTTTGGTTTCACACTCATGGTATTTCCACCCAGTTCAAGCACATATTCTTCATTTGCACTGACAGAAAACACTGGACCACCTGCTTCCGTTCCTTTCTTGCTTCTGTGAGAAGTAGCATCACGCGAGCAGGAATTCTGCATGTTTCCCAAGTTCGACGCCCTCTGGCCTGTCAGCATGAGTCCTGCACAATGCTCTTTGTTACAGAGGCACAGAGCGGCCTTTGTCTGGCAGAGGCTCCCGGCCCCTGCACCAATCTAGGGAGCAGATATCACTTCCCCTGAAGGTTGTTGTTGGAATGGTTAGCCTGGTACGGGCGAGTCGATTTTAAGGGTAGGATGATTGCAGTCAGAACACTCAAGATGTGGAAATGAAAGTACATTGATCTGTGAAATTAAAGAAGAAGAAAAAAATCACAACAAAGCAAACCCCACATAAAATAAACCCTGCATTATGTAATTCAATCCCAGATATAATTACCTGAACTAAGGTGTAGATGACCTAAGACATGCATTTGACATTTTGACGACTGAACAATCTTGTTCAGTCCAAGTCAACAACATAGCCTAGCTTTAAGACATAAGTTGTCTGTAGAGTGAGTCTGAAAGATTGTCTTGCACATTATTTACATCACCAGACGGTCCCCTCCACTTATATTATACTTAACTTTTGAAGTTCAGTCTACAGAAACATTCCAGTTTGATCTTCTGAACATTCATGAAGAGATATGGCGAATGATAGTACTGTTGGCAATGGATCATTCATTAATAATAATAATAATAATTAAAAACTACAATGTTGCAAGAGAAACTCTCCAACTAGAACCTCCAGGAGTAAGGAATGGGAGAGGAAGTAATGCAGGTTCTGGCTGTCTGAAGACTATACAAACCTGATGCATCTACTCTGGCCCCCTAGAAATGGAATGAACCCCCATAACTCTCAGGACAGGTGAATCATCTTCTATAACCCCACCCTTTCAAGGTGCACCTTGGCTTAACAAACTTGGACTCTTCCCTATACTAAACTCAGCATTCACATTAGGTGGAACAGCCCTGGATATCCATATACTAAATTTTAAACTATACCCTCAGATCCATTGTGTTACTTCTGGTACTATTTCCTTGAACTCCCTTGTGAGCCATATAACACTTGGTTAGAACACTAATATCAAGCCAATGATACTGCTATTTGCCTGAGTGGTTTGCATGCATTTGTATGTTTCTCTTGAAAACAGCGCTTACTGAATAACAAAGGTAAATGCACTGCACACACTACGTCCAGAGGTGCAGTAGAAATCTGACCCTACCTGTAATACCGCATGGTGGGCTCCACTGCCAGCAGCAGAAAGGGCATCACAGTGTAACAGATTGCCAGCTGAGTGGCTAGCCAAGTAACCACGTCGTAGCTGAACTTCACCGCCGGAGAGGACAGGAAGTACTGGCGAAAGTTCTTACGCACCTGACGAAGAAACACAAGCGTGAAAAAACGTATCGGCAACGAGCAAATCACGTCAGTCGTGTGCAACCACAGCCCACAGTGAGTAGACTTTTTTGAGAAGATGTTTTGCTCAAAAAATTGATTTTTTTTAACAGTCTATAGAAACAGTACGCTGGAACCAGAAAATGTAAACTGCTAAAGCGTATTACAGAATGATATGCAAAGCCTGTATGAATCAAATATCATACATCAATATCACTGAATATCATTAAAAAAACATGTGACCTTTAGTAAACTATCTGACTTCCAATGACTGCAGCTCATGCCCACCATGAAACTGTTTGTGTGCAATGAGAAGAGCCTGACACAATGACACCAGATGCACTCAAGCCATGCACAAACAGGCACAAAAAGCATTTTTTATGTTAAAGTAACAGAACTGGATCAAATAAAGTTTTGTAATTTTCACTAATATTTCATGTGGCAGTTTTTTATAACATGAGTACCATGTCTAATTGAAAATTGTCAAGGGTCAGCAGGAAAGTTTTTTTTTTTTTAGCTTTCTAGCTTCAAAAAAGTGTTTTTATTGCAAATGTATAGCTTAACTGAGGTCTGTTTTCATATGAAACCATGGCATGTAATAAAGCAATCATAACTACCTTTATCTTTTAATGATAATAATAATTGTATGTATACAGCACTTGTCTTAAAACAAAGTTTACGAAATTCTTCACAAAAAGTAGGTTAAAAGAAGCAATTGAAAACAGAACCAAACAGACACACAATGCACATATGTAGAAAGACGCATTATAATATTGCAGCTCTGATCGAAAGGGGTGCAGTGGTGCTGTTAGCAGAGTCGGGCTGGGCTGCACTCACGGCTCGGGCTGCGATGGTGATGGGGATGGCGGTGAGGAAGGTGAAGTAGTATCCGGGGTAAACTCCGTGCCAGAGCGCAGAGAGCACGAAGGTCAGCGCAGTGCGGTATCGGGGCGCCCGGTCATAGCACACGCTGAGGAGAACACGGGTAGAAGCTTCAGTCACACGGAGACACACACAGACACACAGAGACACACACATACACACACAGAGCATAGACACACACAGACACAGACACACAGACACACAGAGCATACACACAGACACACAGAGACACACACAGAGACACACAGAGCACACACAGAGACACACAAGAGCATAGACACAGAGACACACAGAGCATAGACACAGAGACATACATAGCATAGACACAGAGACACACAGAGCATAGACACAGAGACACACAGAGCATACACACAGAGACACACAGAGCATAGACACAGAGACACACAGAGCATAGGCACAGAGACACACATAGCATAGACACAGAGACACACAGAGCATAGACACAGAGACACACAGAGCATACACACAGAGACACACAGAGCATAGACACAGAGACACAGAGCATAGACACAGACACACAGAGCATACACACAGAGACACACAGAGCATAGACACAGAGACACACAGCATACACACAGAGACACATAGAGACACACACAGCATACACACAGAGACACACAGAGCATACACACAGACACACAGAGCATACACACAGAGACACACAGAGCATGCACAGAGACACACAGAGCATACACACAGAGACACACAGAGCATACACAGAGCATAGACACAGAAGCACACAGAGGCACACAGAGCATACACACAGAGACACACAGAGCATAGACACAGAGACACACAGAGCATAGACACAGAGACACACAGAGCATAGACACAGAGACACACAGAGCATACACACAGAGACACACAGAGCATAGACACAGAGACACACAGAGCATAGACACAGAGACACACAGAGCATACACACAGAGCATAGACACAGAGCATAGACACAGAGGCACACAGAGCATAGACACAGAGACACAGAGCATAGACACAGAGACACACAGAGCATACACAGAGCATAGACACAGAGGCACACAGAGGCACACAGAGCATAGACACAGAACTGCATGGCTCTTTAACCACTTCTTCCTGGGACCCAAGTGAGAAGTTATTTCTAAAGTGGTTTCTCAGCTTTTGGCTTCACAAGCTAAGCTCTAAATTCCGTAAAAATATATATATTTTAAATAAGCTTGTGGCAGTCAGCGAGAGTGCGAGTTCTGCGTTTCAGTGTTTCACACTCATATGACTTGACTCCTGTGGGTTTACTCCATTTAAAAACAGACATGAAATAAGTTGTACTTTGTCTTCAGGTGAACAGTATTTGAATAAGGCTTGTGTGTGGGCTACATCTGTATTTTAGTTAGACTAATGTTACATCATTTATAAATGCAAAATACAATAGTGTTTTCAGAGAAGCATTTGGTCCATGTCTACCATTCATTACTGACCACACCAGTACCACACAAGTACATGTATTTCATACAGCTTGCAAATTCTAATGGTTATGGCCATGGGAAGTGCATCCCACCACTGTGGTACCAGAACAGACAGGACACCTGGCCCAGGGTCTGTGTAGGGTCTGATGATCAATTGAAGATACAACCCCTCAGTCACCTGAGATTCTTTGGCTCGAGAAGTCTTTTTTTTTTTTTTTTTTTTTAAAGACAATCAACGTGCATTACAAAAACAGAATAAAACGTAATAGAGGTTCAAAGTAATGTGGACAAACTTGTATTCCTCACCCATATGTCAAGCCTGAATAAGAAAACTGCATTACATGGGAAAGTAGTAAGACCAGTCCTCTACTCTGTGGGTCATTTAGGGTAATCATTTGTTTTATAGGCCTATTATTTTGAAAGATGAAAACATTTCCTTTTTCATCTTAAAGAACTTAAATTTTAAATTGTGTTTCATTTGCATATTTATTAATTGATGCTTGTTTAGATTTAGCCTACATATATATATATATATATATATATATAAATAATTTTGTTTTATTTTTTTAAAGAGAAATACAGAAATAGCCTACTATCCTTTTGAAGATTAGACGTCAGTTATTTCAAAGCAGACAATGCTGTGTTTAAAAAAACATTTATTTGTTTATAATTCTTAAACCAGAAATACCTGTGTGCTGTTTCATTATTCCGACAAATCTGTATGGTAGCCTAATTTATTCTTAAGTGTCAGCATCTTCCGGCAACTCAAATCTCGCATCAAAAGCAGGTGTCAATCAATAATGAATTTATTGATTTTAAATGCTCAAAAATATGTTCCTATGACTTGCAAGTCAAAATTAAGGGTAAACGTCCATTGAATACAAGCCTTAGTGTTTTATAATGAAGTCAAAAACTTCATTATATAGGGGAAGTGATATCCATCATAGGATGTTGCATCCACTACGATAATTTGGCAGTGCTTTAACGTCTTCCTCTTTTAGTCTTGGGCTCTGAGAAAACAAGTGAGGTGAGTGTGCAGCGAAAGTCTGAGTTAAGTTAATTCAATTAATTCAAAACAAAGGTAAAACAAATACGGTAGAGTATAAGTTTGTCGGAAATAAAACGCACTGATTTCTCTAACAGCTGAGGTAGGGCTTACCGCTTGAGCCAGAGAGCTGTCTGAATATTCCAGTTGTCAATAAACATCTTGAAACTTGTTGCAGTCTGCAGAGAACAATAAGAAATGGTTAGAAAAGTTCCTGGGAAAACATTATTTGACAGTTTTTTTTTTTTTTTAAAACATACATATTTTAACTCAAACATCTGCAGGCTTGACTGGATCCTACTGTTGCACCCTTGAGCAATGTTTTTCACCTGAATTTCTGCAGTAAAAATAATACAGCAGTAGAATTGGATTGTACAAAAAGGTTTATGGTCGCCCAACAATGTTTACATAGTGTACGTACGACGTGATTTGTACAGTCCAAAGGTTTGAAGATAAAAAAACAGAAATATAGTATTTGGTACATAACATAACAAACACTTGCTGGCCCTTGAACATGTACCCCTCGCTTGTGGCTTGTGATGCCACTTAATATGCGTGACCTGTCCTCTGCAGCGGTTTGCAAGAGGAATTCCACAGCGTACAGTCATACAGTGATATGCGAAGGACAATAACCCCTCAGTGTCTGAGGCTCTGTGTTCCAGGGTCAGCTCACCTCTATCCCCCAGATATTCAAGTTGGAAATGAAATCCCAGGAAGCCTGTCCGTTTCTATCCACACACCTGAGGCCGTAACCAGCGGCGTTGTTGATGGCATCGGCTAAGGGGGAAGGGGGGGAGGGGTGTTCAAGTTTGTATCTACAGCATGTGGACCTGAATAGCTGTTAAGTACTGCTGAATGCTTGCAATACGGAGCCATGGCATCTCCAGGCCATCGTACAAACCAGACGCTTAAAGGATTTTCACCTTGAACTTACTATAAAACCATGTTCCGTCATTACCATGATGCACTGGCAATCTGTGTCCATGTTCACTTCTACCCAGTCCTTGCTTGTCTGCCTGAATCTGTTATTCTAAAAAGTGTTTAGGACATTTCTGGGAGTGACCGTTTTTTCTTTGAGGGTTGTATCTGAAGAAGAGGAAACGTGTTATGGACTGGCTTAGGTCACCTTGGGGGCTAAACTAACACTAACCAAGTGGCAGGTCAGCATCTGGTTATGTTTGGCAACAATGCCTGGCTGGCCATGATGGCTGAGAATTTGCTGTGGGTCCGGTATTTTGAAGAGACATTTTTGATTGTAAACACAGGATTGAAGCAAGGAAAGAAATTCTGCATAGTACGCCTTTAACACTGTCCTTCAAAGAGAAGTCAAAAACTGAAGATGTCTTGACTCACAATAGTTATTAAAATCCATAGTGGTCATTTATAAAGATTACCCTGTCTCCTGGTCAAATACCCCAAAAAACTAACTAAAAACTAATTCCCTTTTTCATCCCACTGACTGCACAATCCCCTTTTTTCCCTAGGACATTACTTCCAATGAGAATTGTTGTCCTTCCTTGTTAAATAACAGTAAATAATAACCAGCAGTTTGAACAAACTGAGCTTCTCTCTCAAGAACAAAAGAGTAGGCCTGCTTTAAGCAGTAGGTTTCCTGACATGCATTTAATTACTTGCACTTTCAAGATTTACCAGATATTCTGCACTCAGCCCTATGCTTAAACAAGTTTTAACTGCACCATACCTAGAAAAATGTTAAATCAAAGTTACGGTAGGCTCCAAACTCAATAATGACACACAAAACAATTGTAAAATCAATAATAAAAGTAATGAGTTATCTTTTTTTTAAATTCAGAAACATGAAAAATACTGTACATTAAAGGCGATATAATGAAACACACCAAAATAACACTTCCCCCAAATTCTACATTTCCCCAAAAAATAAGTGACAGAAATATTCACACCCTCTTTTTCAGTACTTAGTCCGCTCTCTCTGGTCAAGGATAACACTGAGTACTGAGTACTGATTTATTAGATCCCTAAGCCTGTGCTTGTGGACTGCCCTCTTCAACCCAAACCACAAATATTTGACCAGGTTAAAATTTGGAGACTGAGAATAAGCTAATAATATGAGAGAATAAGCTGTTGAATAATATGTCTGTATTCTTTCCCTCAAACTTTCATCCTTAAAAATAAATGGCAGGTACGTAAATAAACAAGAATAATTCTAAATAACACAACACTAAATTCTATAATTCTGATAGTGTAATTACTCACCCAATGTCCATGCAAAATAAAACTTGGGTCTCGCAGCTTGTATAGAAAAGAAGGAATATGTCAGTCGAGTAAGGAAAGATGCTTGGCTGATGAACTCAATGTCAGTGTTGTAGGTGATGGGGAAAGATTTGGTGACCGTCATGAACAGGAAGAGACAAATGGCACAGATGAGTAATTTCTTGATGACAGCCCCCTGAAAAAAAATAGATACATTTTTTAATAATAATGGGCCATTATCAAGATTGAATAGCAGATTGAGCAGAAGAGAAATGTCCAAGAAGAATCCTTATGAGGTGCAAAATAAAAGAAATTTGTGCCTCATAAGGATTAACAGACAAGTAAATATTTTTTTGTGAAGTACAGCTCACCTAAGAGGGAGGAAAAACAGGGATGGTACTAATTGAATCAATGAACTGAATGGACTGAATGCACCTCAAGCTCCTGTTGCAGTCACTGAAACTTAGACTACCATCAGTATGTCAGAAATCAGCTTTGCAGTAGGTCTTTGAAATGCAGATTCTTTGAAGGATAAACCGGTTTTCCTACCACAGGTGAGGGCTCTGGTCCAGAGTAGCCTGACTCTGCCAGCTTGCTCTGAATGTGCCTTCCTGCGATAAACTCCATGTAGTCCTTGTAGTTACTGCAGGGCCCCACAAAGACGCTCAGGAAGTTCAAGTGGTAGCTGAGGTACTCCAGCAGAGAGGGCTTGGACCTGTGGAATAAAGTGATACGTTTTTACCTTTCTCTTGTCGAGCCTCCCCTCATTCGACCCACACTGCGTGCAAAACATAATTCCTGTTTCGGTCAGAAACATTTTTGAATCCTTCTGTCACACGGCACATCCCCTGTTTAGCCCACATACATAATGTTACTGTGTTAGCAGCTAGTGTGCAGAGTACAGACTTTATTTTGACTCTGACTCCGAGTACTGCACCGTGAATAGCGTTCAGTTGAATGCAAAATGTTCTGTGAAACAAAACGTTAGTTTACCTGTGAAACAGGGAAACAAATGAGTCTTTCCTACCACTGGTATCATTTATCATATGGTTTACCATAGATGCATGGATCGTCCCATATTACCAAAGTTGGAATCCACAGTGCAGAGATATTTATAATTAAAAAATTAAACAGGAAATTTGAAATGATTTTGTGGTTCCCTAACAGACTCCATAAAGATCCAAGTCTTATACTAACCGCAGAGTGCATGCTGCCAAGCCTTGCTCTCTCTTTATGCCCCCTCACTGTGCATGCTAGGAAGTGGAGGCAGAGAGGGGCAAAGTTGACGGGATCATTTTCTGATCTGAGTGAAATTTCACAAAATAGTAACTTCCTAGTAAAAACTGAAATTTTTCAATTCAGGGTTACCCAATCTTAGTTTTGGGAAGAGCAACACAAAATCTGCTAGTTTTTTTTATAGTTTGTAGTATCATTCTTCACATCACTTGCTTTCTTAGAGCAAAATGTGTTTCTACTTTCAAAAGGGACACAAGAACAGGCATAACATGCTCACTAAGGACAGTTTCAAACCCAGGAACTAAAATAAATCAGCAGAATCTGTGACCCTTAGGGACAAGGGTTAGGGACTCCCCAGCTTAATTGGCCCACAACCATAACCTAAACACCTTTAGAGAGATAATACTGAGATCGCAGAAAGACTGACCTCTTACGTCTAGTGAAACAGTGAGGGTGATTTAATGACCTGGCAAAAGATTTGTGAAAGCACGGTCACTGCACTTCAGTTGGATCCAAACTAAAATGTAAGGAACAGCCTGGATATTTTGTTTTAGCCTCAGTTTAAATGTTTTTCTGACAAATTACACATAAGACTAATGTTGTTTTTCCTTCTCTGTTCTCAGAAAAAACGGAAAGGAGGGAGAAAGTAGTTTCAACGGCTCATGTGCATGCAGACATATGCACAGTGCATGATGCAGATACTGTACATACACGGTGACGCCCCATAGTGAGAACATACCGTACAGCCAGATGTCTCTGCTCTGCTGTGAGGTCATCAGCCTTTCGACCCATACCTGAAAAAGGCAGCCACAATAGAGACACAGACCTGGGTCAAATAGACATTTAAAATTAGTTTACTCTTTAGTCACTAGTAAAATATTAAGACACGCTTCTGAATTCTTAAGAATTTCCAAAAGAATATTTCAGATATTGTGAATAATCTGCAGGGCTTCTACTGCTACATGACTTCCTATCATACCTGAAATAATTATTGGATTACTAGTCTGATAGGCAAAAACTGGTTTTCATTCATTCATAGAGATTCTCTATCCAGAAGTAAAGGCAGGCTATGGAGAGGTATGGAGAAGGAATTATGCAAATTAACTGTATTCCCCTTACCATCATGCAACTGGAAAGCCAAAGAAGTAGTCTTCTGAGCTATTATCATTAGAGGTCTGCAGGGAGACAATTTAGTCTTAGTTTTGTGCAACGACAACAACCAACCACCATGATCACCCATCTGTGACTGCCATATTGCTTGTAATAATCAATATAAAATGTACACAGAATGAGGATTTTCATACTGCAGAACACAGCAGCAACTATTTGAATATATTAATACACAACTCAGAAATACCTTGTCTGAACACAAGTACATAAACCCTTATAGCAAGAATGGGTTAAAAAAAAAACACACAGAACAGAGACATGTCATTTTGCGTTAAGCCCCGCAATGGAAACAAATGCTACTGTAGCAGCAGGTGCACAGCTAATAGCAAGCCCTGCTAGCGAGGGCAGTGAGTACAATGCCCTCTGTTCAACACACAAACCCGTCACTTCGTAAGCATGTTCTCTATGTTGGCCTGTGAAGCAGGGTGTTTGGCACTGCCTGGTATCTCTGGGTCAATATTAGCACCACAATAAAGGAGGGCTTAATACAAGCTGTGAGCAGCTATGAAGGCAGTCCCGTAAAAGGCATAGATTAAAAAGAAATGCGTGTTTAACTTATAATACAGCCATTACTACGCATTTGTATTTTACTCATCACCGAGATGAGTTTTGTAAATTTGTTAAAAACATTACACAATTGTGCTCTCCTGTGAACCACATTCAATGACATTTGGCTTTACAACATTACAAATACAAACGTGCTATACACACTCTTAATTAGAGAAATGCCTCTGGTAAAACTCATATTTTATGATTTGTACCATCTTTTCATAAGCAGTGGCATATATCATAGCATGGTCCACCTGTTTGATGGAGGCGGGGAGAGACTAGGATACGTGGTCCTGTCGAGACTGGAGTGTAACTTTTTGGAGTGCTCTGTGGGGCTGGGAGCAGAGCATCACCATTGATTGCTGGTGGCAGCAGCCCCTTATCAACCCAGTATTTATTTAAAGGGAGTGTCTACAACGCTCAGCAAGAACTGCTGAAAACTGAAACTGCTGATAAGAAACAAAATGCTCACTGGGAAACGGTTGTCCACCTAGCAAGCATGTCTTTTTTCACATTAACCCTGGAACTCAGTTCTATGCAGTTAGCTCGGACAACAGCTCTCTTCTGCTGCAAGTATGCCACAGCTATTGCTGAATCTTGGCCTGCAGTGCCTCAAGTATTTGAGCTATGATAACGGAAGACAGGCAAGTCATGGAATGCTGCATCTTTGGACTTCTGGCAGTGACAACCGACAAACTCACATTAACAAGGAGTAGGCAGTGTCATGAAGGGAGAAAGATACAATGGCAAAAAGATGCCAACACCAAGGTCAAAACTCCCTGAGCTACAGGTGAAGCAGATGATTGCACTGCATCGGATTCCATTCTACAGTCAAAGCGCAGCAAGAAGTGGTAGAATAAATCCTATTGTTAGCACAATTAACTGTCTGGTTAATCATGGCCATGAATGAGCAGTGTCAAGAAAACCAGTGTTTTATGCTACGCTGCAACAGTCACCTATCACAATCTACCTACCTAACACATGGAACATGGAATTAAATAAAATTTTCAGTTTGTTATAAAAGTTCTTTTTTATATCTCACAGTTCTGTGTTTTAAAAACTGAGAAAGCATTAAAAAATACAGCCAGGAAGGAACCTGGTCCCACTTACAAAACAAAGACAAATTGCCTACAAATTGGTTAAATGGTCTACCAAAATAACCTATAACTTTTCAATCCATAATCAAAATGGTGTCTGCTTTGACGTATGAATACATATCAAATACTTTATTTGAAATACCTCAACTCATTAGATGCCAGTACTTGAAGTGCTAGTAATTAATGAATATATCTGATATAAAAAAAGAAATATATGATTTAAAAGAAAAATGTCTTCAGAAAAATTTCAACAAAATTCTTCTTTTGTTTGGCACATATGTACATTTTGGTAACAGGTTTCACTGAAAATTCTAAGAGAACCGCAGGGATGTTTCCAAATTTTCTAGTGTCTAAAGAGCATCTATTTGACCAAGTTCTGCAAGCCAGCAGGCTGGACGTTTAGGCCTCTGTCCACATATCCACTTTGTAGCATGACTCCTGGAGTATAAAACTGATGACAAAAATTAATGAGACAGCATTACAGCTAAGGGAGTGGCACCTGCAAATGCAAATAAAACCTTGCTGTTTCAGCTTCAACTTTTCCCACAGATATCCTTCACAACTCCATGTGCGAGACAGACACTTTGAAGAAACACATCATAGCTGAACATACAGAAGCAACTTATATAGAAGCACTTTATATATGCACGCAATCCATTTTCTATTCCATATATTATACACATGTAAATAACACGCATATATAAACAATTATTTATTGGGATATGTTTTTATTAGAAAAACATAATAAGCAAACAAAATATTTAAATTAGAATATTTTATATTTTTATTTATATTCCATCTGTTGAAGCAGGTTCTGAACTCACCCAGAGAAGTCTGTAGACAAGACCCCATAGCTGAATATAAAGACTCTGCTGATTTGGCATATTGTGAGATAGCCCATCGCCACGATCATTGAATACCTACAGAAACAATTTCATACACTGTAAATTTTGTCACAATTTACAATTTTAGTAGCTAAAGATCTGAACATATATTACATTAATAAAAAAACAAATTTTCTCAGACTGCCAGTGAGGAGAAGCAAAAATAAACAGTTTAAATAGAAATTGTTCTAAGTAGAGGTTTGGGTAAAAACGGCCACAGCTACTCTAGTCATGAATTATCACAGCCAATGTTTTTCTTTTCAATAAAAGCAAAGCTGAAGATTCAAATGATTCATAGCCAAGATTAAGTAAAAGGTTAAATGTATTTAACTTTTTGGGTTAAAAAGCTTATCAGAAAATAAAGACTTTAAGTGGTAGTTCTACACTTGTGGTGACTTGTTTGTGTTAGCTTTAAAACCCAGTGTTGGGCAGATTACTCTGTTGGGAAAAAAACCGTTGGATTACCCAAAATGTGTATAATTGGATAACTTCTGGATTACTTCCAGTGTCATCATTCAAGTATATTCAAGAATAAACTTGTTGGCAAAATAAATTTAGTTTTTACATTTTTGACAAGACAGTGTTTTTTTTCATTTTTTTGTTTGAAAGTGTAGCTACAATACCTCACTTCCTGCTCCTCAAACCATCACTGACAAGTGGCATTTCAACCCTTAGTACTAGCACAATAGAAGGCAAGTTACTTGAAATTTGCCTTTAGGACAAAGTTGCACAACATCAGCAGACTTCCTGTAATATATTAGAGAGGAAATGTCACAATCTGGTTTGGCAACTGAACTGAAATTTTAACAACAGAGATGGAAACTGTACTCCCCCTTCCCATCTTCCTTCAGTGCTGACATTGGACACACAGTAATTATGCTGGTTTTGTATTCAGTAGTGTCACGAAAAGCAGAATAATAAGTAGGGGAAGAAATCTCAACTGAAATCAAGAGAAAATAAATACAATATATGAAAAAAGGTCACTATGATCCATCATCTATGAGCCATATCCTCAGTTTTCAGTCAGTTTTGGGATGCCCATTATTAGTGAACTTATAACCTACTGTAACTATAGTGTGACTCTCTGTTGCCAATGTTGCCTATTCACTTTGTTAAGGTTAATTCTGAAACATTTCCACTGGCAAATTAAATGACTGTCAATTTTTTATTATTTGATTTATTGTTATCCTATGTTCATGCTATGCCAATTTGTATATTAAATATGCAAGTTGAATCTAATATTTTTGTCACAGAAAATCATCATTTATTTTTACATATTCATATTTTCTAACTGTACCCATTAATGTAGCTGTATCTATTTATGTAGCTGCTTATTAAAATTTTTACCAGTTTATCACCCCCTCCCCTCCCCCCCCAGATTTCAGAATTGAACAATGAGGCCTTAAAACACGCTGAGCATGCCACACCTGCATACATCAAATTCCAGACTCACAGATAGACAGCTAGTCCTTCTGAACTTGTACAACAGCTTTACTAAATGCGATGCAATGATGTAATGTACAGTAGACTGAAAAACCACAGTCACAACACAAGTTTTCTCAAAAGCCAGATCTAGGAATACAGCAGCTACATGTTATGGTCCACATGGTATACTGCAAGTAGGGATGTGATTTTTTTATTGTTCGACTGCAATCGGTTGGGGGTTCACCATGACAAACATGTTAATGTTGTTTGCATGAACCTCTTATTAATCAAGACATACTATTTACAGGTGCAAAACATGAATCATTATAATTTTTTATACGTTTTACTACATTTATTCCAGATATCTCTCCTCTGATAGTTTTTAAGGGAGACATACCAAACTTCCTCATTATAAACTTCCTTACACCTATGTACAGGTACTTTTATAAACTATATGATTTATGTTTTTTATAAACTAGCCTATAAAGATTTTTATAGAATCAGCATGTAAAGAGTTATAAGCCAAAACTGGCCAACTACTATTTTACCGTCCAACATTTAAAAACTAGCCAGAACTACTTCCAGAACTTGCAATCATAAATTCTAACTTGCTGCTTGTTACATAGTCAATACTGTGGCTACCAAACAACCCATTAATTATAGGAGTCATAAATCCAATGTGACAAACCTACATTATTCAAAATGGTGTCAACTGACATTGCATCTAGACCAAATTAAATCTTTTTTTTTTTTTTTGTCTCAATGGTTAACAGAGTTGTAACCAAATACTGTAGGTAAATTTGAATCAAAAGCACCTCCCTAATGTACTATTGTGTCCTGGATTGTTGTGGTTACCTGTGAATGTTGTGAATGCTGCTTTTGAGCATGATCCAGTAGCAAGCAAACACCATGATAAAAATATGCACAGAATACCTACAATACAGGAAACAAGAAAAAAAAAAAAGAAAACATTAATAACAACAAAAAAGAAAAAACAGATACAAATAGAAAATCCAAAGCAGAGTATTTGCAAATTAACAAGAATGTTCCATTCTCAAAGCCATTATCTTACAATATCTACACAGCACTCTAGTCAGGTCTGAGAATTAATAATGGAAAGCAAACCTTCCTGTATACATCCAGCACCATATCCCAGTGAAGTCAGTTTTTCTCACCATGTTGAGTAACAGTGGAGGTTCTAGCCAATTAAATTGAGCTTTTATGAAGTGACACCGTGGGCTCTATTTTCCAGCTGGCGCATGGCATGTTGTGAGCCGTCACACTGGTCAAGTGGTATTTTCATCATGGATTTTGACACGTCTGAGCCATTTGGTGATTTTGTGACTCACCCTGCACCGAAGTGGGAGGTGTCAGTCAAGATTTAGCAGTGCGTTGCACTTTTGGTGCAGCTCATTGCAATTTGTGTCATTCTAGTCTGTGATATGCACAAAGTGCACAGCTCTTAAACGGAATGAAGAGAAGTCATTTGATTGGCAATGAATGAATCCAGCTGCAACACACCAACTGATAATATAATCATGCTTTTAGCGGTACACTCCTCGCCACTGGTCACGAAAATTCCTTCATTCAATAGCCACACTGCGCGCCATTGACTGTGCCCATGTACTATGTGTCATTGATTCTGGAAAATAGAGCCCAATGGGTCACGTTTGTTTGATTAGGCGTTTTCATCCTAAAAGTATGCGAAATACCAAGTACAGCTGGAGGCTAACATCATTTTTGTACAAAAATAGGAAGATATTACACTGTGCACATGTTCTGGGAATTCATGTTATGGTTGCTTTGGGAGGGGTTTTAAGTTTATTCTGTGTGATTGTATCCATGTGCCTGGTGTTGTTCTGTTTTTGCTACTACATCAAAATTAAATTTCATTAACAAAAAAATAATTGGAAAGGTTAATAGTGAAGTAGCACATACCCAATTGTACCTTCTAGTGGTCCCATTTTGAAGGACTTTTGTCTGTGTGTGTTTGTGAACACTATATTTATTCTCTTATGCGCATTAGGTAAAAAAAAATTTAATGTTTAAGTGATACTGTAGATCAAAATGCAAAAATGGTTCAACAAATGAGTCCAGGTACAGCACATGTTGAGGTATTTGAAAATTCAACCCAAACAGTCATTTGGAGTCATTAGTTTCTAAACAGGGGAGCAACAATGCAGTTTTATTCTCATATCTAGTATCTCATTAGCGAAGTACATGGGGAGTGCAATAGCCCCCTTACCAGCCATAGCAGAATATGAGGAAGCAGACGCCAATGAGAGTGACGATGGCATGGCGGACCACTGCGCTGGCATGCTGGGGACTGAGGTAGAGACGGAACCAAAAGGCAGCTGCCAGAGCAACCGCTTGACAAGACAAGAAGTTCACCTAGGAGGGAGGGAGAAAATTAGGCCAATATTCATTATTTCTCAAAAATTTTTAAAGGCACTGTCACAAAGAAGCTTTACGGAGAAACAGAAGAAAACACAGATGCACTTTCCAGCTCACACTCAATTTCACGATGTTGAGACAGAGCTGTATTCTCTCATAGCACGTGTCAAATAGAGCCATAAAAGGGAAATGTTCTTTCCACAAATCTCTTCATTAATTCCAAAATTTCTCATTTCAACAGATTAGTACACAGCAAAGCAGCAAAGTACTCATCTGCATGTCATAGCCACAAGGACAGTAACCATACAAACACAAAAAAGTCCCATTCCATAAATCAAAATTTATTACCAATATTTTTGGGGGGTTCTCTCAATTGAATTTTTTTTTTTAATTATTATTTCATTTGAAAGAACCTAAATATTTTCAATTGAGAGAGGGAGAGAGAGAGTTGTGACATGAAACAGAAGGGACAGAAACCACAATACACTACATGGTTTGTGTAAATCAGTTTTGTTGTCATGAAACTTTTGTGAAGTCAAAAAGTTCTGCCAACATCAATGTTGGCTATTGAGCAAAGAGTCATTACTACTGAGCCTGTGGAATAAAATGAAAAATGCTGAAATATCACAGAGGGCGATAAAAAATGTAAAATAAAAACACTAAGTAAGCAGTACACTACATATCAACATTCAAATACATTCACGTGACTGTGAAAATCCTGTTGTGAAAATGTCTGTTTTGTCCCGTTTGTCAGCTGTCCTCAACTTTAAATAATTCAAAACTATTCTGTAAATGAGAAAAGGCCCATTCTAAAGTCACATGCTGGCAATTAACTCCCAACCATGAAATCTAATATGAGACAACCCCAGGATGGCAGTGACACTGAGGGAGTGGATAAATCTAGGAAACCTGTGCAAAGTAGTCATCCTACAGCAATGTTATTTGTGGAAATGCATCCCAAATAAAAACGATTTAAGTTAAATTAAATAATGAGTTTGCAACAGCAACTCCCTTTAACTAGTGCATTCAACCTAAAGCGTTCGGTTATATTTGGTAAAGAGAGTTGCTGCCCTTCAAATCTATTTCATTTACTTGTAGTTTTCCTTGTCATGAACGCCCATGTCGCGAAACCAGTCAACATTTTTTCCAGTGATGACCCTACACGGAACTACACGTAAACTTGTAGAATGGTTTTACAATTCTGTATTTAGATTTCCAGCAAGAACTCACTCGAAAAAACGGACTGCGCCCGTTTAACTGGCCTTGTCTTCAAATTACTTCAAATATACATTTGAAGCTCGTCTCAGCCTTTATATAAAAAATAACAACACCGAAGTACAATCACGTCAGGGTCGTCTCTAAAGTGGAGACAGATACTATTCAATCAAAGGTATTATGAACATTTAGCACGTGTTCTAACTGGCAGCCATACACATCAGTAATCCATTCCCTTCGGAATTAGGCTACATGTAGCGACCTCTGATAATGAGATGGCCCATTAGTCACACGTGGTGCCGTGAAAATGTTCTGCATACAGCATATTAGTCTGAACTCTCACATAAAACCAATGCTCGTGTGTGTGTGTTCTTTTATGGTTATACAAGATAAGAGTGTAGCATATTTTCTCTAGAAAGCTGTGCCGAATTCAAGTTATAATTGGTAGTGAAATGCAACTGGAACCTGCACTAGGCTGAGTATTGCGCATTTTCTAGTGACTTTAGGATACGCACGGTTTATTTACATTTTTCAGTAATGAAATGTAAAACAAAAGATGAATCTACTCAAGCCAACTTCACGCTGTACGAGAGCTGTGAAAAGACATATTTCTTGCCAGGTATTATATACAAGTTTGAATTAAGCTCTGAGTAGTAATTGATAAATGGGTCATAATAGGCTATTAACTATATATATAGCCCTCTATCGATATATTTTCGGGCAATTTGCCAAACCAGACTTTCTAGGTAGAAACAAACATTCCGAGCCTGCTTTATTTGTAGGCTAACGTTCACAAATTTGACCAAAATTATAGTTGGCTAATACTATTAGTAATAGTTGAGTCCTACCTGGTCCAAAGGGATTCCGACGAAGTCGCTAACAGGTTGCAGACATATCGAACCTGTAGTTTTATAAGTAAAACCTGACTGACCTCCCATTCTGCATTTCTTCGAACCCCAAATCTCACCGAAATGGCAATACAATATATTAGTTGCTATTTAACATTTAAATGTGCTGGACGTGAACGCGGGACTGGCTGCATAGCCTTAGCTTACACTCATTGACAGGTAGCTAAAGCTAAAAATGATTAGATCTCAGTTGCACGCAGAACCGCGGCTGTGTAAATGAAATGACGTAGGCGTGTGCATGACTACGGTAACCGGGAGATATGGCCATCGAAGTGAATCACAGCATGCAACAGGGTAGGTCCTCCCAAATACCAAGGCGGGGCAACTAAAAACCAATGGGAATTCGGTGCGTTGTGAGGACTGAGGTCATAAAGTGAGATTACCCTGATTATAGACAAGCCCATCACGTCCACATTTTTTACGATATAATTCCAGTTTCTGCAACTAAGAAAGCTTGTTTGGAAAGCTAGAAAGCACACGAAGGAAAAACTAGGACTCATTTCCAGTTATTCCTGAGCAGATTCCTGGCCACAGTTTAGTTAGCTACATTAGCTTGAAATGCCGTTTGTCAAATCCTGAAATAAAATTCACCAGTGTTCGGTAATTAAAATGTTAACAAAATGTTAGGGTGATTCCGTTGGCCTGTTAAATCACATGCAAACTTCCGTAATTTTTTCAGTTCAGTGTTGATAAAAGCAAACATGCTTATGTATTTCAGAAGTAGTTTAATACACACTGTGAGAAAGAAAAGCTGTTTTTCCCCTCCAGAAAATAAAGCCATTTTAATACAGAAAATGTCAGATGTCAGATTTTTTTTTTCTTTTTTTTGCTTGTGTATTACTAGCTGTTCTTTGCGATATTTTATTTTTTTAAATCTAAATAAACCTTAACTGTAAGATGAATCTGACATTGATCAATTTTTTTCAGAACACAAACATGTGCCTCTGCCTTGAACATAGATTATGTGGAACCATTATGCATAAAATGTAAATACAGCCTTGATTGCACTGGTAGGCCTACACACACACATACACACACACACACACACACACACAGTGTAGAGTAGAAAACAATTGTGAGGGGAATTGTCTTTTGTCAGACTTAATTAAAAAGCATTCATCATAAAATTGATAGTGACAAGGATATTACAGCAAAAACAAGAACACATATGGCAGCAACCTGATCTAAAAATGTACAGTGGAGCCATGTACGTATGTTACCTCAACACCTGAATTGTATCTCACCCATGGATCAGTTTCAGTGTGATACACAACGATATACGTCCTTAAATAAGATGTCAGACGGATTTTCTGAGCTGTCTGGTTGAACCTGTTCTTTTAGACAGGTTTTCCCCATTCCACACACGTTAGTCCTGACCCCACCTGCACTTCACCTTCCCACTCGTTCTTTGGCCTTAGAAGTCAGTATGTAACATAATGGCTCAATCTAGACTTTACAAGAATTGATTAGCTACAGAAATACTGTGAGCGTTGCTCAAAATGTGTCGAGGCCTTCATGCCTGCTTGCCCAGTGTATATCTCTCAGTACATCAATCACCTACATCCTGTCAGTCTGTCCACAACTGTAATGCTTCGTAATTTCCCCATAAACCCTCTTTTATGAACCTAAATAGTGCATTATTATTATTATTATTATAGTTGTAGTAGCAGACATATTAGCACAAGGATTAGCCCCAATTTAATTTGTTATCAAGACTATAGGCAGATATTGTGTTTGCAGGGTTCTCCATCTAGTGTTATAGGATTGTTACTGCCATTTACTGTCACTTAAAGTGAGGCTATTGTTTTCAAATCTAACATACTGTAAGTATGTATTTTTAAGTACAAACTAGTAAATGTTTCATTAAAAAATGTGTTTCATAATTAAACAGCAAGAATATGGCTGAAGTGCTAAAATGGACAGCCAAGTTCTGGCAGGAATAAATTCACACAATATGATGAAGGCTAAATGAATCAGTTCACTGAAGACATTCTCAAAAATCTGCACAACAAGCAGCACTGCCATGTAAGAATGAGGGGTTGAGAGATTGCTCTCTTTTTACATTGTACTGTAGATCTGGAAAGCAGTCCCAAACTTGGAAACACCCACAATGTAATTTAGGAAAAACCAAAAAAACAAAGAATTACCAGCAAGTGATTAGTCAGCCAATTCTCTCATAGGGATGGGCAATGTAAATGCCTCTATGCTGCAAAATGAACTGTGATAGAATACTTTTAAATAGAGTAAATCTGCTTCCTATAAAGTCTGTTATTACTGCCCAGACTAGCCAGAACTGGTGATTCTTATGACTAATTACCACTTTGTAAAGTACAGGTTGTTTAGGATATACTACATCAACTTTTATGTTCAAAAAAATGTTCTTTTGTCCTAATTTTGAATGCTTGGTAAATGCCTTCCCAGTTGGAGGACTGGGATGAGGAAAATGATGACTTCATCATTGGTCAGGTGGTCCGTTTAAAAAAGTGGAAGTGACCTGCTTAGAAACTGTCATGTGAACATGAGAAAAACAAGCAAGGTTCAAAAGCAAGGAGGTTGGAGTTTATGTTCTGTAATACACTGTAAGGATCACATGCTGTCTCTCTCAAGCAAGGAATAGGCCCTTGCATAAGCTTAAAAATATCTGCATTCCAAAACCCAAAGCGAGCGGTCCTGGCAGAAAAAGAGAAATGTCCAGAACCAGACAGAGAATCCTGAATACAAACCCAAGAGGATCCAAATGCCAGAACCAGTAGGGATGTCTAAGCTGAAATTCCCAATCATGTGACAATGTCCTGGTGCTGAGAACAGTTCTGGTGCTGAAAGACAGACCCCAGATTTGAAAGTGCTCAGGATGCTGCCAATACTTTTGAGCATAGATAAGTTTTTCCACCCATTGTGGGAGGCCAGCAGGAGATGTGAGGATGAGAAATTACAGCCTTGCAGAGGAAAAAAATGTTCAAGCTCAGTGATGACTAATGTCAGCCTGTGAAGAAAAACTTAATGGGTTAGCAGAAAAATCAGTGTTTACTTTAAAACAATTCCCAGTTCTTGACAGTATTATTCCAGTTTGGAAAAATGTTTTTCCTGGCTGAATATGCATGTGCTGAAGCTTAAACTGCACAAGTTCGTACAAGTTTCTCAGGCAGCTTGATTTATAAAAATCAGTTATTTTATGTGCTTCGCTACATTGTTTTTGTTCCCATGTAATTTAGCTTTGTTCAGTTTTGTTATTCCTATTTTAGTGGTACTTATCTTTTCTTTCCATCATTATATTACGGTTGATTAATTACTCCCTGTTCCTGTCTGTGATCAGTAAATAGTGTAGTCTTTCTCCCCTATTTAGAATGCCCAATTGTGTGTGCGTGTGAGTGTGTGTGCACACGTGCATGCACGTGTGCATTGTGTAGTGAGTGCCATAATGTTTAGGATAAAGTTATATTTTTTTCTGATTTAGCTCTGTATTCTGTACTTTTTGATTAGTAATCAAACAAGTCATAGGTTAAAGTGCAGATTCTCAGCTTTCATTACATTTTTATAGATGACCAAAAACTCATTACCATAATGAAGAAAAGCCTCGAAACACCTGCCAGATTCATTCTGCTGCTGCTTGCAGCAGTTACATCATCAGTAAAGACAAGCGAGTCATTACATGTAGCACCTATACATGCCCAAAAGAGAACACCCCTACCACCATGTTTCACAGATGAGGGGGGGTGCTTTGAACCTATAAACCTCTATACTTTGCTCTTGCCATCACTCCAATACATGAGAATCTTGGTCTTATCTGTCCATAAACTCTGCAGAACCTTTTCCAGAACTCTGCAGGCTCTTTTACGTACTTTTTTGCAAATTGTAAGTTGGCCATCCTGTTCTTACAGCTAACGGGTGGTTTGCATTTTGCGGTGTAGCCTCTGTAGTTCTGTTCATTAAGTTTTCTGCAGACAGTTGTCACTGACATCCATGTCTGCCTCCAGAAGAGTGTTTCTGATCTGTCTGACAGGTGTTTGGAGTTTTTCTTCATTACAGTCAGTTTGTTGGTTATGAACTGTGGAGGTCTTCCTTGGCCTACCAGGCCCCCTGTGATTGCTGAGCTCACCAGTGCTCTGATTCTTCTTAAAGATGTTCCAAATAGTTACTTCTGGTATGTCCAGTATTTGGCCTATGTCTCTGACTGTTTTTTCCTTATTTATCAGCCTCATAATGGCTTCCTTTACTTTCATTGACACAACTCTGGTCCTTATCTTGACAAATGACAAAGGTAATCAAAAGCCTAGAAAAGAATATACTGAAAGCCAGTGGCAGTTCTAGAATGCATTGACAGGGTGGGCATTTTGAAATATCAGCTGGACTTCCTTTTCAAATGTAATGAGCACACTTCTTGCATCAGTTTCAATTTCAGCATTACTGTGAGCAGACAACAAAATAAATCAAAGAACTAACAAGCCATTGTAAGTGCTTGTAACTTAATTTAGAAAATGAGCACTTAGCTGTTGCGACGGTGACAGGCAATGTAACCAGCAGTGCAGTAGCCTACACACCTCATCTGAAGATGGATGTTATGAGTACTGTTCCAACATTCACAATAAGCATTTATGCAACTTTGAATACTGCAGCATGTGAATGACAGCAGTTTGTCTCGTTTTCTCACATGGTACTTCAGTCCTAGAGGCAGGGACAGCCTCTTTGTCAAGGCCCTTTTCAAACAATTATCCCATTTGCACCACCTCAATAATCTAAGTTGATAAAGTAATTGCCACTAATTAAGCAGCGATGATAATTGACAGCAATGTTTACAAGCGCTACTGTGGACATCCATCCATCCATTATCTATACTCGCTTATTCTGAGCAGGGTGGCGGGGGGTGCTGGAGCCTATCCCCGCGTGCATTGGGCGAGAGGCAGGAGTACACCCTGGACAGACCGCCAATCTATCACAGGGCACACACACCATTCACTCACACACTCACGCCTATGTGCAATTGGAGTCTTCAATTAGCCTACCTGCATATCTTTGGACTGTGGGAGGAAACCCACATGGACACGGGGAGAACATGCAAACTCCACACAGAAAGGCCCCAAGCCGAGATTCAAATCCAAGACCTTCATGCTGTGAGGCGACAGTGCTACCCACTGCACCACCATGCGTTTAAATGTTGTACAGGGGCATGATAGGATTTGCTAGAAGCAGTGTGAAATGCCCAGTCTAATTAACTAATCATGGTCTTCAAACAAGACTTTAAGTAAAAAAAAGATTTTTTTTTTTAATGGACAGCATTTATATAGCACTTTACAATGGTTGAGGCTGCCATGCAAGGTACCAATCAGCTCATTGGGAGCAATTAGGGGTTAGGTATCTTGCTCAGGGCCACTTTGATACGCCCAGGGCGGGGGATCGAACCAGCAACCCTCTGACTGCCAGGCAACCGCGCTTACCTCCTCAGCTATGTCGCCCCCTGTAGAATCAGGAGTCTTAATGCTTGGCTAAAACAAAAACCAGCCCTTTTCAGATCAGATTGGACACCCCTGCTTTATATGGATGCATTTGTCTTTTTACTGCAGTGATTCTCAATCTAGGTCCTGGAAAGCCAGAGTCTGCTGGTTTTCATTCTTTGCTTAAGATCAGCGACCAATTCAGACCCAGAAAACCAAGTGATCTGAGTAAACAATGTAATCAACCACTTTAACTGATCACTTGCTGTGCTACTCAAGTGCTGAGTAACAATGAAAGCCAGCAGACCCTGTGGTTCCCCAGGACCAGGAGTGAGGACTGGTGGCTCAAATACATGCTTTTTGTAGCATTTAATCTTCTATCCATGTTCACTTTCCTTACTGACTCTCCCCATATTAGATCAACTAAATGTTTTTTTTTTTTTTTTTTTTTTAAACATCTCAATTAGAAACTCAATTGTATGATTAGTCACTTGACTGTGTGGAGTACCTACAGGGACCCTTTGAGGATAACCATTGAAATACAAATTTAAATCCCTTCAGGTCACATGGTAGAAACAAACTGCTGGGTCTACTCATCACACCACAGATCACAAATCAGGTTTGCACAGATGAGTCACAGTAGGATGTTTCATGTGCAGCGTTACAGACAGACTTGTCGGTGCCTGATCAACAAGATGGGTGCCGTCATCCCAGCCACCTGAAACCCTCCCTTCCCTGGGAAACTGGAGCCAACTGTGCATCGCCCTGAACAGCTGCCAGCCGTCAGTCCTAACCTGGTCGGGATACGACGCTAGACTGCAGAACAAATCCACGTACTAGAACAGTGCTTTAACAAATTATTAATATAATTAATAGCATACTTTAATTTCCATCAAAAATTTCTACTTTTTATTAGAATGCCAAAATGATTAGCCTAAAAAAGACATTTCTATATGCAAAAGTCTCAAATCTCTGGACAAGATAAATATCTATATTTACAGCATATTACCTATGTCTTTGCAGTTCGTTATGACATGCTGACTGATCAATTTTGAAGAGGAAGTTGATCCAATATCTTGTATAAACTTATCTGCCTTTAGGCTACTAGATAGTGTGAAAATATTGGGGGTGCTTTAGAATTCGGCTTACTGAACTCCTTCTGAATACATAATTTAAGTTTTAAAACAGAGAAGCAACAATAAAAATGATGTCACTACTTCAGCCGGGTGAGTGGCCAGCATACCCTGGAAAACTTTGTCTCCATTAAAAGGGTGGGCTCACCCAGGTAAGTGACAGTCATCTCCATATTTCTAAAACAGCCTAATAAGCTATTAAGTTAAATTATAAAGTTATAAACCACCAAGAATCCTTTCTGGCACGAACACAGAACATTTTCAACAGCCCGATTCAGCACATGAAGGATCTATCATATTATCAACAAGTGCATTCTGCCCCGAAGTTGGAATGGAACCTACACCTATGGTCATGTCAATGTCATTGGAACGGAGCTTTACAAAACAAGACCATGCTAAAATCACAGGTAGCGATTTTTAAGGTGGCTGCCAACGTTAACTAACGCATGGGGTGATGACATCAGACATCGTTTTAACAATCAGTTGCAAACTGAATGACATTTAACCTATATGCATTTAACGCAGCGGTGAGGTATCAGTGTTTTTATACATCTTTAGTAGCCTATCAGCTAGAAGCGAAGTTGTTTATCTAATTATCAAGCATCCGCAATTAATTTAACTAATTTAGCTAGTTCCTTCACCAGAATTAATTTTATATCACACAAACAAATGGCTTTACTGACAAGAACTCTATAAACGTCTCCGTTGGCTTCACACTATCCAGGTTTGGCGGTTAGTGTTTCAGTTTGTGCGGGCGAATGAGAGGCATTGGAGATTTCACAGGCGCAAAATTCAAATGAATGCGAGGGAACGAAGTAAAGCAACTCGCGCGCCTCAACAATAACCATAGCAATGACATAACTGTTAAGAGTGAGTGAAAGCAATGACAGCCAGATAGAAGGTAGCCATTGTACGGTGGTTAGCGCTGGATAAGGATAGAAAAGCATCCCCTTCAAGATGTAAAATCAGTCCCACTAGTTGTATTCTTGAGGTTGTATCTAGTTGATTTGGTGCAAGTCTAGCTAACGAGCTGGAGCTGAAAAGTTCCACCAGAGAATTAATGCACGTAAGTAGCTAGACTAATGTTAAGAATGGTAGTTATGTTG
This sequence comes from Anguilla anguilla, assembly GCF_013347855.1. Lineage (NCBI taxonomy): Eukaryota > Metazoa > Chordata > Actinopteri > Anguilliformes > Anguillidae > Anguilla > Anguilla anguilla. The sequence goes on along the minus strand of NC_049201.1, from coordinate 50,239,219 downwards.
CCTAACTTTAGATTTTAGGCTAAGTATTATTTAGCTAGATAAAAACTACGTTATAAATACTAGAATGTATCACAGCCAGCAAACGTTAACTAGCTAGCGATTAATATCCCTACAAGCTATCCATTCGTGGCAAATCCACGCAGTTAACTTGCCACCTCCAGTAATTAAAAAAAAAAAAAAAAAAACTAAAAACGAACAGTACCGAAAATGGCAGAATAAAAGCACCTCAGACACATATGACTACTTAGCCTACTTGAAAATTGTACGACCCAGGCTTTGAACGCTGTTGTAATATTTTACATTGAATTGAAATACTTAGCCTATCTGTTATGGTAGGTTACACTTGTTCGCCTGTTTTAATAAGTATTGCAAAATTGTAAAAAAATAAAACTTCTGAATTTCCCCTCAGTTCTTTACAGATCCTAAATCTCTACAAATTAAAATACTTCTTTCAACAAGAGATGGAGTGCTGCATCAGTCATGATGATGTACTTCAGAGCTTGGAAGACCAGAACTGTACGTCCTGTCCTGACAGTGGATACATAGGAATGCAGAGGTTTTCAAAGCAGGCAAAGACCATCGGTGCAATATATGGCATACTGGAGCCTTTTCCTTTGGACTGCTTATCCGAAACACCAAATGTCCTTATACAAAACTGCGCGTCTAATTTGTTGTTCAACACGCCAAAAAATACTCGACCGAAAAATATTGTCATTGGTTTTAAAAAAGACCTCAATACAAATAACGCATCGATCTCGAGCGTATTCGAGACTCCTAACATGTGTAAAAAGGATGCTTCCTTTCGAAGGCGCCTCCTATCTAAAGCTGCAATTAATGACAACACAGGTAAAATAAAAACCCTAGATAGGAGCCACGTCATATTCTCCGGAGTTTCTACAATTGGAGATGATTTTACTTGTGGAAGGTTTGATTCTCCAGACACCATGAAATCAGAAACTTTGGCTACCAGTACTTTAAAAGCTGATGAGCTGATTTTGTTATACAGGAAAAAGTGTCTTATGTTCCCCAAAGTAAAAATCTCTCCTCTTCAAGATGGAAAACATGAAGTTGTGGATATACCCAGCTCCGGTTTTAGAAACAGGGTCTCAGAGCTTTGTAAAACAAATGTAGGAATGAGGGAACACATCATCCCTTGCCCTTTGCAATCAGAGCTGCTTGGGACTCCTTGTCAATCTATGGTCACACAGTCTACAGAGGGAAACTTTCAAACTCCAGTAAATAACCTTGACACAAGCCTTGCTGATTCGAGAATGTTGGGCACATCCCCATGTGTTCAAATTTCCAGTCTGGACACATTATCCTGGGAGGACAGCGGCTTTGGAACTTTGGAGATAGAAGACATGCAGAATTCCTATGTGGGACTTGATGGTTCGTTTCAGGAACTGTTGTTGCACTCCGCTTCCAGGGGCAAGGAGACTCTTAACCAGACCGAATCAAATGGGAGGTCCAGACTTGAGCGCAGACCCTCCAGGCTTCGAGATGAAGAGGCCATCTCAGAAAACGAATCTGCCCCTGGCCACCTCAAACCCCAGCTTTTTATACAAAAAGCCTGTATCAGAGAGAAACGTAATGAACTCTTCCTTGAGAACACTGCACCCGAGAGCAGCACATGTGCAGACCAGTCTGTAGTGCGGACGCTGCAGGTGGCGCGTGCCACGTGCCGGCTGAGTGCCATGTTGGCTGGGCCAAAGGACCTGGAGGAGCTCCGGAAGTCATCAGAGGACACCCGGGTCGTGCCTTTAGTGGAGGTCATTGGGAGGAAAATGGGACAGGAAAGGCTGGACATCCTGTCAGAGGTGAAGAAGAGAAACCTGAGACACGTTTTTACAACGATACTAAATCTGCTGTCTTGTGAAGATATATGTAGGTGAGTATGATGATTCTTACGAAAATGTAAGAAAAACATTAATTCCACTTGGAGTTTGTTTTAGTATCATTTGTGAATATTCAAATGTAAAAAAAAATTTTTTTTTAATGAATCATCCAATCAAACACCTACTTACTGTATTACTTTTTCCTTTATTGAAAGATTTGGCCAGGTGTCAGATGTCTGGGGTGAAATTGTTGTACAAGACAAAATGGCATCTCAAAGGCGAAGATCATTCTTCAGAATGCAGCAAATGACACTTGAGGTGGGCAAAATAAAATAAATATTGTTTTGTGGGTAAATTTGTGCAATGGGCACGATCTGTGACATTCACCCACAGTGCTGGTTGAGGCCACCAAACTTCCCTTACTGGACTGAGGGATGGTAGAGCATGTAGTTGCCCATAAGTTGCTGTTGGGGCTGGGTTTATCTCCCTTTCAATTATTTTCAGGAATGGAATTTAAATTCAGTTAATCAACTGAAAAATCTTTATGCCAGGGGCATTTTTCAGTTCATCAACTGAAATTCAGTTAATTTCCTGAATTGACTTCGTTGAAATCAACCACAACCATGCAGCCAACTCTCTTTAGGCAATAAGTGAAGCGTTTAAGTATCCATTTTTGGCAATACATTATTTTTGTAATGAATGTTAAGAATAGTATTGCCTTTCCAAAAATAAAATAATGGCAAATTTGAAATAACTGGCAAGCGCTTTTACAGTGAGCTGAGGTGGCTTCAAAATCACCCATCATCTGAAGGGGGATTCCTCTATATAAAAGTTGTACTGGAATGGCAGGTGTACCATCCTGCCAAGTTACTCCTTGGCAGGGCTTAGCAATGTACTGCAGGCCTACTCATATGTTTTATTGACTTTTATCTTCCTCTTGTGGATAAAGCAGGGCACTACGCTCCATGTCCCTGATGCAGAGACAAGGTTGAATCGCCCTTGCAGGTCTCCTCTCATGTCTGTCCAAGCCCAGGCCAAGACTCCTCAGCATCACACCCCATTGGCAGGAAATGGCAGTTTTACCATAGTCAAGCATCATGTTAAACCCTCAGCCAGTAAACAGGAGGAGTTCCTCCAGGTGAGTTCTGCATGGCGTTGACAGTATCCTGGGCCCAAATTATATGTGGTTCGTTGCAGTGTGGTCATTTTTGATTTCCTGTTTTGGGGTGATGTTATAGTGGCATTACACACAAAATAATTTTTTTTTTGATACACTATATTATGATACTTTTTTTTTCACTTTTGTGTTCAATTGTCTATAGTTATAAAAATCTTATTGAAACATAATATGAGGAAATGAAAATGCCTGTTCACATAAATTTGAGCTATCTAACTGGACGTGTATTTTAAAATAATGCATAATCTAAAGCCCTTGTCTATGACAAAGAAACTGCTATTAACATTTACTGCAATTATTCCATCCTGTAAATATTGTACATGTACCTGATTCCTGCAATGTGGTCAACGTCAGCTTGCTTGTTTGTCTGTACACTGTATAACACCAAGCATTTTGCAACATTGCAAAACAAAAGTGGGACAGTTTTCTTTTCCCCAATTCTCCAACCGTGTCTTCCAGGTAGCCAAAACCCTCTTTAGTGACGAGTGTCTTCGGCCTTGCCCGAGGTGCCGGCACCCTGCCAGGTGCCGCTCCGTTAAGAGAGAAGGCGTGTGCAGCTGGGGAGACTGCGCCTTTCAGTTCTGCACCGGATGCCTGCGCGCCTACCACGGCTCCAGAGACTGTGGCGGCCGGTCTGTCAGGTGCTATGGCAGGAAGGATGTACTGGCTGGGAGCACTCAAAGCAGACGCAACCTGAGGAGACTGTAAATTTTATGTACAAAGATCTTTTAGTTCTTTCTCATGTTTACAGTGGCTGATTTTTGCATTTTATTAAATTATGGATGTGAGAGGAACCAATGCATCGAGATGCAGACCTTACACCACAATCACTTTAGATTAAATCTGTTTTAAACATGTTTTTGATTTTGTATTTCTGTTCACTTGTGTGTGGTATTTCTGCATATTAACTTCATGCCTGTACAGCATTAGTTTTATACATTTTAAATAAATTTAACAAAAGTTTGCCTTATTGTTATGGTTTGTGTATTCCTAAATAATCCATTTTGCATTTGGAGTACATCAGCATGGGCTTAAATACATGCAAACATTTAATACATCCAAACATTTGCCTCTCCAAGTGTTAACAGACCAAATTTAGTTTTTTTAATGGCAGTCATTTTTTAGTTATCGTTTGCACACACACACACACACACGAATGGCACATGGAATACGTAGCTGATTTTGTTCTTGACTTTGAAATGGTACTATGGAACTTTGCTCTGGTGTTGTTAAGGTTTCGTCTCTTCTAATCTGTTTGGAGAATTCTGCTGCTCATTGTTGTATGTCAATCGTTATTTGCATGTAGACGTGAATTACCAAGGACAAGCACAAAGGGTGATGCCTCCATCTTGTGGCTTACCGTGGAAGTGTAGGATGGGGCTCTTTTAAGCTCCAAATAGATTTAAGCTCTGAATGATTGGAACTCTGATTCTGTGTTTAAAAAAAAACCTGCTATATTTTTTAGAATTATATATTTACTATTCATTATTTGTGTTTCTGTACACTGCAGTTCTGTAGTTTAGTACCTAAATGTTAAACTTGGGGCATGTATGCATGCTACCCATTACAATTGATGTATGAAATTTCACAATTTCATACATCTTTAGCCAAGACTGGCTAGCTAGCTATCTAACTTTGATAAGTAAGGTCCCCTTTAAATCAAATAATAAAATCATAAATATACATTAATTAAAAAATAAGTTGCTATTGTTTTAACAATGTCATTAAAAAACTTATGAACAACAACTTATCAATCTAGCTTGCAACTTCTTTCACAAGAATATTACAGGCCTTCAGTGGAGCACCAGTATAGCCTTTGGTATAGCCAAAGGCTATGCTGGCACTTGTTTTTTTCATCGGACAAGTGTCAAACAAATATCACCTTGCCTGAAATATATGCTTTTAATTATTTCATTCACACTTCAGCATATGATAACCTAGTTCTCAGTGACATAGCATAATCAAATACTCAGTTGGAGGAAAACTGACCTTTCTGATCCATTTTAGGAACAGGAAAAACTCTAATCTCAAATAATCTCTAAAGATGGAACAGACAGCTCTAAATGATTATAGTGTCAATAGTGTGATTATAGTGCCAATTTAAAAAGATCAGTTTCTTCCGTGACAGAAAGAGCGGCGAACCGGGCTACGTCACAATTTTGGTAGCCTGATTGTGCACATACCATATATATATATATATATACATATAACTTACGATACAATAACAACCATGCTGTTTCGAAGACTTGCGGCCCCGCTCCTTCCAACCCATTCAATTTTACTTGTAATTCATATAACTGTCCCTAGAGTGCAGCAGATCGATGAGTGCGCGGAACTCACAGCACTATTGCTGAAAAAAATGATAAGTTGCCCTAATACTATTGGTAATAGTGGCAGGTCTAGCTTCCTCATACGGCATAGAGTAAAATTTTTGACAGGCGTTAGCACAGCGGCGATAATGCCGCTCGACTGAAATTATCCGTGAATAATAAGTAGTAGCCTCGTCCTAAGCCTGATTAAGGGTTTTTTTTAGGTAAGAGTTTATAGTTGAGACCCATATATAAAACACACACAGCAAATAAATAAAATAACTGTAAAAAGCTATGAAAAAAAAGACATTTCAGCATTTGTAAATGCGAGAGCAAAAAGGTGCTTTTTAAGTCTTGATTTAAAAACAGAGATGAAAGGTGCGGGCTTGATGTTGAGTGCTATGATATTCCACAGACTTGTAGCACAGACTGCAAAAGCATGGTCGCCCTTAAGGCGCTACCGAGGAACAGCCACAATTCTGGTTGGACATCAGTTGCCTGGACAATAACCTCAATAAATATAAATCACAGAACGGTTGTTTTAAAATTGAATGTAGTCTAACTGAGATTGAGCACTCAAACGCCCGTCACCTACCCTGGTTTTCGAATCGTCAGTGTTTCCCCTAAGCGTTTGTGTTCACCTCCATAGCAACCTTCAGCGGCTGGGTTTAATGCCTTGACATTCCTGAGAAGTCAAACTCGGAGACAACTTGGAGACAGCTTTGAATAAAACTTTCTAGACCAACCTCAGAAAAGATCAATTTTTCTTTAGGCACAAAAGGCATGACGTTTGTCGAAAATGTTGGGGAAGATTCTTACCACAGGTGAGAATAACGCGTACACTCAAATTAGCTCAAAGATAAACATGCTTGTTTTAAAGCCTGTAATCAACTGCTTTCTTTCTGGTTTCTTTCTTTCTCGAATGTTTTTCTATTAAAACGTTGTTTCTTTTTATTTATATAGAACCGCCAGATATAACAAACGACAATTTTGTAAGTATTTTTCGCTTAAATGCATTAATTTTGTATTCTAAGTATGACTTGTGAATCAGGTATTGTTTTACTCTGCTGAGCGGTACAAGTCCTGAAACTGATCAAATCGATTTCCCTCTGTTCAGGAAGAGAAGCTGGCCACAGACGATCTATTGGTGCACTATTTCAATGACTTTTTGAGTCTTCCTGTGAGTGGATTAGCATCAGAACATCACATTTCATTTTGGCTCGTTTTACCTCGCCTAGTTTAAGTGTATGTGCTACACGTACAAGTGCTACAACTATAATTTTGTGGTTTACACAAATAAGTGAGTAAAGAAATGAAAATGATCTTGGAAGGATGTGCATTGGGATGAAGAAGAATGACCTTAATGTCTTTTGCCCATCAGAAGTTACCTAGTGCAGAACTTTTGGGATTCTCAATTAATTGATCAAACATTTCTTAATTTAATTGAATTATTTGGTTAAGAAACTGACAATGACCTGCTCACATGAATTTTCAGAAAAGTAGAAGCACTTTCTTTTTTTCTGCCAATAGGTGTTTCACGAGGCTGTAACATACAACAAGGAAAGTGGAATCTTTGAGGTGGTGACTGAAGCAGCCGAGTCTTTGACCCAGCAGATCAGATCGGCACTATTGGAATATAGATCAAAACTACTTAATGATCAAGCAGAACCCTCGTACACCCCTATGATCGACAACAGTTACACAGTTCTGGTAAGTTCATCCAAGTCGTGACATCTGTACTAAATTATTTAGATAGGTGCTGTGAGATGCTTCTTGAACCCCAAAATAGATACAGCTACATTGTGTGGTTAAACATTGATATATACGATCCAATAAAAACCTTGCTTTCCATAGTAAAAGGTGCGCTAGACGTTTTCCATCTCAGGTTTTTCCACATACACTAAATGCCCTTTTAAGTTTCCTTACCTGTAGAAGATGTCATGGTTAGATATTTTTCTACAGCATGTTTGGCCATGGACAGTGCGGTCTGTAAGGTTTTTTACAGTGACACAATTTTCGTTGTTTTGGCTCTGTACTCCAGCACATTGAATTTGAAATGAAACGATGAACATAACTTTAAAATGTGCAGATGGACAGCTTTAATATAGATGTACTGTATTTAGATCCATATTGGGTATTCCATCCCTTTTTGTATGGAGTCCCCCCATTTTGGAGGACCCAAATTATGTGGACGTTTGGCTGCTCAGCTGTTCTTGGTCAGCCGTTACGTCATATGAAAACTAACAAAATATCTTCAGTTGATTCTCGGTGTGGAATTTGCATTTGAAGTCTATTGCTGTTGTCTCTCAACATGAGGACCAAAGAAGTGTAAATTCCAGTAAAGCAGGCCAGCATGGGGTGGAATAATCAGAATAAGTTGATCAGAGACATACCTAAATATTGACTGTGTCGAAATCAACTGTTTGGTATATTGTTATGAAGCTAAAATGCACTGGTGAGCTCAGCACTAGCAAACAACCTGGCAGACCACAGAAGACCACTGTAGCGGATGACCGAAGAATCCTGTTGACGGTGACAAAAAAACCCACTTTCCATCGATTGAACAGATCGGGAACACTCTCGAGGATGTAGGCTTAGATGTGTCAAAGACTAAAATAAAGATAAGACTGCACCAGCATAACTGCAAGATGCTAACCACTGGTGAGGCTGAAGAGCAGAACAGCCAGGTTAGCATATGCTAAAAAGTACAGAGTTCTGGAAGAAATTCTTAAAGACAGTGAGATGATTATTAACCTGTACAAAATTGATGGCGAGAGAAAAGTGAGGGGAAAAAAGGATCTGTTCATGATCCAAAACACCCGGTATCACCAGGGAAGACACTCAGTATCTGGTGATGACTATAGGTCATAAAATTCAGGCAGTCATTGAATTCAAAGGATTTGCAACTAAGTACTAAATATGGCAGTGTTATTTTACATTTATAATGTAAAAGATAATGTTAATTTGTCCAGTTACTTTTGGGCCCCTAAATTGGGGGAACTATATATAACGCGGGCTGCATTCCTACATGGATCATCCAATATGGATGTAAATACCTTTAAATTAAGGCTAACAGTCTGCTCTTTAAGCTCATATTCATTGTTTGATTTAAAATCAGTGTGCTGGAGTACAGGGGCAAAACATGTAAAATTGTGTCATTGACCAAATACTTACAGACTGCACTATGGTAATCCTCAGAATTCTGGGCCTGGTAAATCAGGCTCTGAGTTGCGAATGCTGCTCTGTTTTCTATGTGAATTTATGTTTTAGTCTGAATATACACATGTGGTAGGAAACAGAAGTGTCAACACAACACAATGCAAGCTTATGTTGGTCCTTCCTTTTGTCACCTCCTGTGCCTTTGCTTTTCAGGCACTTTTTAAACACACTCTTGTACATGAATAGGGAAATGGGTTCCTTTCAAAGTTTGTAATTACAGCCTCACCACTAGGCAGTTCTGTAAATGCAGAAGTGGTGTCATGCTACAGTTAGGTACATGCTCATTGTTGTTAGGAGCACAATGCTGACACCTGAGGAGTATAGCTGGTCGCACTTTTGACCTGCTTACCCATATTTTTTCCACAAATCATCAAAATCATCTGTTGCAAATGTGCAATTGGGATGGAAGGTATGCCATTGCGCCAAGTTACGACTTGGTGGGGCAGCATGCCCCATACCTATACATGTGTGTATTCCCTAATGACATTGGCTCCTTAGATACTGAGATAACAAGGTTCCTATGGTTTTTGGGATATCCTGAAGCCACTTGTCTTGGTCACACATCCCACCATGGCACCAGAATCCTCAAAGTTTTTTAGTTACTTGGTACTAATGTCACACAAGTGATTATAAATTCACAGAGTGATGCTGATCACTGCTTAGACCTATCTTCCCCCCTTGTGGTATTTAGAATAATGTGATTGTGGTTTATATGGTTTTTAATGGCTAACTGTACAATACTTATTTCAGCAGTTACATTGGCTAGGTGCTAAAAAATACAGCACCTTGACATATTTTGTATGATAATTAGCCTAGAAAGAAATCAGCACAGCCTAATCATTGTGAAACTTGTCTGCCCTAGTGTTTGGACAGAGAACAAGGGATTCAATGGATCGAGAGAGAGAGGCTGCCTTTATTTCTGCAGAGTGATTGCTACTTTGAGTACAGGTAGTGGCCCAGAGCTCTTGTGACAGGTGTGATAGTTTGCTACTGAATCATGCTGCTCTGTAGGAATACTGGGAATGATTTTGTGGATTATGCTGACAATAAAACACATAAAGCATTTTCACAAAAAAACATTTTAGGGGCAAGCATTTGACTTTGTTTCAAAACCAGCCTAAATGTAAAGAAAACATGCACTGACACTTGTAGACACTTCAATTGCATTGCATTGTTTCATTGGTAAACATATCTAAATACCTTTATTGAACATGCCCTGACTGGAAAAAAGTAGACATATCTCACGACAGAGCATTAACCTGGTCAGGCTTATAGTACCGTACATATGTGAGACAAGTGAAGCTATTTTTAAATAAGTAGGAAATATATTAGAACCCTACACCAATTACAGTTTTGTGTTCTGTATATTTTATTTATCTTTGTAATTTCCTGTAATATTTGTGCAGAATCCAATGCCCTTTATTTCTTAAATATGTTTGGGTGGTGTGAGTTAGCAGCGATGCCAGTAGTGTGAGAGTTAATGGTTTTGCTTGGTCATGGTTGTTTTTGTTTGGCATTGCCCCCACAGGCTAGCAAAGCTGTTGTCTCAGGTGGACAGCAGTTGCCTAGGACGGAGGTTGCAGGTAGACTCCACCTACCGCCCCTGGGCTGTGACATCAGAGCCTCAGCCAGCCCCTCTCCCAGTGCAAGATGAGTCCGAGACTCTCCCTAGAATACAGGTGAACTGCCTTTCTCAATCTTAAATGATTGGCACCATGGTCAGTACAGTGGTGTTACTGGTTTGTCCTTGTACTGGTCTAATTAACCAAGGGTTGTCCAAAGGCCTTTTCAACCTGAAGAATTTGGCAAAGACAATTCACATTTCTGAAAATGTTGACATGGCTAGCAATCTGTAGACATTTGCGAAAAAACCTTTCCTCCATGTGGAACGTTCCTGTTTCAATAACGATAAAGGAAAAAATAAAAATAAATAAAATAGCTGTGAATTACATTTATCATTATTACCACAAATCCTTCCACTCTGCATGCCTTGATATGTTTTCTGTGACATACAATATGCAAACAGCACATTTACTGAGGTATTCACGTCGCAAAAACTGTGTTTTTACTGAGCAGCACATTTACTGAGGTATGCAAACAGCACATTTACTGAGGTATTCGCGTCGCAAAAACTGTGTGTTTTCCCTGTAACATCTCGTTTCTGCTGCCCCTTCGGCTCTATCACACAGACACAGAGCAGGGATTGGTTAACACTGACCAGTCAAAACCAGACTTCTCTCAGCACCCAATCCATAATGACAACTGTGCGCTCATTGAGTGTGGGCAGTCAAGACACCCTCAGCCCTAGAACTTCAGACACCATCAGTGACTTCAGCTCTCCACAGCCAGCCTCAGAAGACAGTGTTGGTAAGTGCGACCACTTACGAAAATGTCAGAAAATATTTCTGTATAAATGATAATATTTCCTTGTTCTGTATTCGGTTTAACTACCCTCTGTGACTGTGGGCCAGCCTGTCTCTGAGCAGGGTCTTGGACATAGCCACAAGAACAATATCTCCTTCACAGCTTACCAGATTTTGATCTGCAACCCCTTGCCTCCTTGTTTCCAGAATGCAACAGGAAGCAGGAGTCCCAGAGCCTTCATGAGGCTATGGAAGTCTACCTTACAGAGACCAGGTCTGCAGGACCGCAGCACAGTACATCAGCACCCCAGACCCTCACTGCGAGTGCTTTAGAAGACTTTGCTCGCTCCGTGGTGGAGCAGGTGCTGCAGAATGCTATATCAGAGATGAAGGCGGGCTCACCGTGCGCTCAGGATGAGGCCAGATCAAAGAGCCGTGCCCAGGGACAGGGTATGGTGGCTCAGCGGGCACAGCTGGCAGGGTCGCACGCAGAAGCCCTCATCCATGGGCCACCAGCTACTGACCGTGCTCAGAAGGCGGAGGAGAGCGAGGGTTTGGAGCTGTTAGATGAGACGGAGGAGATTGATGTTGACGTGGGCCAAAGTGGTATCCGTGAGGCCCAAAAGGGCCTCCAAGATTTCAAGAGCTTTTTACAGGGGACGCCTGGCGAGAAGCTGTTCCATCTGTGGATGGATATTGAGCGTCTGCAGTCTCTTCAGAACAAAAACAGCAAACACCGGTACATACTTTACTGAAAAAACAACAATGTATTCAATGGGCTGCATTCAAAACCATACAGATTGTAGATAATTATTTTTGTTATTGCAGGTGTTTAGCAAATTTCCACTCATTCTTCTAACGTAGGTTCACCTTCTAAATAGGAAGAAAGATTCACAAATGTGCCTTTCACCTTTAGCTGTACCAAAGAGAAAGATCATATTGAGCTTCATTTCAAAGTGCAAGCTTCTTACAGATTTTATATTGCAGAACAGCCAAAAGAAAAGGTTTTGATTTAATTTGCTGATTTAGATCTAGGGACATTACATGCTCAACTTCACATACTCAGAATGCCGCAGAGCAGTTATTGGGCTTAGTTCATTTGTGTTCTACAAGATTAGTGGGAATCAGTCTGCAATTGAAGGGTATGTTTTAAACTTCATGTACACTGGTCATCAGTGATTGGAATCTCCCATCCTTGTACTGGAATATTGTTTGTGCAATTTTTGTGGGAATATATGTTTTCTAATTTCTGCCGTCTCACTGACCAAGGTTCTTGATTCGGATGAGGACCCAGTACATCCTGAGCAGTGGACGGTGTGCACTCAGTGCAGAAGTTCTATCCAGGCTGGGTCTCGCCAGCGTCCCCTGCTGGACAGAAGATAAACTGCATCTCGCCCAGATCCGCATCACAGAGGTGCTGCTCCTGTACTGGTGAGAGGAACAGGCTGCTGTTACTGCACTGACCGACAGGACATACAATGAAGGGAATTATCAAGTATCTACTGTGGAAAAAATTAAGACAAAGAGAAAGGATTGCGTGGATACCACATGCAGCCAAGTCCTACAAGATTAGACATCCTTCTCTTTAGCTGCATTGCCATTTAACAAGGAAGACAGATCTGTCACTATAAAAAAATATATTCCCATGATATATACAGCATTGAGGCAGTGCCCAGTTTGTTTATATATCCAGTTTTGTATTGAATGGATGATGATGATAATGATGATGATTCAGCACTCAAGCTCACTTAAATGCTGTTGCAAGGTGGCCCCGGTTCCACACAGGCCCGAATGAAGAGGCCGTTATTGCCTCCCTGCGGCTGTGGCGAGATCGGCAGCTGCGGCCTCCCTCCGGCATCGACCCAAACCCCCGTACTGTCACCCTGCTGCCCCTCCGCCCAGCCTCCTGTGGCCCCCGGCTCGCCCCCTCCACCAGCCTGCAGGTACTCAGCAGCAGCAGCGCACGCACGTTCACACATCCATGCACAAGCACGTGCACACACATGCACACACACGCCCATGTGTGCACACACAAGCCTTGTGCACATACACTGCTCCTCCGGCAGCCTCTGTTGGTGTGTTTCAAATTATTTTAGCCTGTGAAATTCAGTAAAAGTTGCTAAGTTTTTTAAAATAACAAACTTATCTGAGCATTTATTTTTTCCAAAAATTATTCATAATCAATTACAAATCATTATGCCTTTTATCCTTTGTTTCACATGAAATGTTGTAAGTTTTGGCAGTAATGAATGGCAGCAGTAGTGGTGTACAAAAAGGACGAAGAAATGTAACTTCTCATGAACACGTGAGCTTATGAAAGAAGCATATATCTGTCAGTAGTGAGTTACGGTCGTTCTGTTTCTCTGTCGGCCAGATGCTGGAGCCTGTGCCAGCATCCGTAAGGCACGCTGGCTCTAAGCAAGCCTCACTCAGGCCCCACACACACGCAGCACCCAGCAGCTGCCTGAAGCCACTCTGGGAGAGTCCGTATCCTGTTTCCACCGGAGCTGTTCCCACAACGCACTGGGCTCCCATGAACAGGGCCCAGTCAGCCAACAAAAAGTCCCGTCTCAAAGACAGCCCCCTCTCCCCTTTTATCGATAGGAGGACTCCACCCCTCACCAAACAGTTGATGGTAAGTTAATGTAGAGTTTTTGTACAGGCCTCATATTCCTGGATCTTAGGAAATCAATCAAATAAAATGTATGAAATGTATTATAACCATACATTACATTACTTTCATTTAGCAGACACTGTTTTCCAGTGTGTACTTGTGTGTGTGTGTGTGTGTGTGTGTGTGGGTCTTAGTCTGATGGCAGCTGTAGTCCATTTCTTGGTGGCAGGAGGATGGAGCGAATGCTACAGGCCCTGCACACAGAGATGAGGTCAGGCCTCTGTTTCACCCATTTCTGCGAGTGCTCTGGAAACCAGGTACCATCATACCCTGTAACACCCAAACCAGGTACCATCATACTCTGTAACACGCAAACCAGGTACCATCATACTCTGTAACACGCAAACCAGGTACCATCATACCCTGTAACACACAAACTAGGTACCATCATACCCTAACACAAACCAGACACCATCATACCCTGTAACACACAGACCAGGTACCATCATACCCTGTAACACACAATCCAGGTACCATCATACCCTGTAACACACAAACCAGGTACCATCATGCCCTGTAACACACAAACCAGGTACCATCATACCCTGTAACACCCAAACCAGGTACCATCATACCCTGTAACACACAATCCAGGTACCATCATACCCTGTAACACACAATCCAGGTACCATCATACCCTGTAACACACAAACCAGGTACCATCATGTCCTGTAACACACAAACCAGGTACCATCATACCCTGTAACACACAAACCAGGTACCATCATACCCTGTAACACACAATCCAGGTACCATCATACCCTAACACAAACCAGGTACCATCATACCCTGTAACACACAAACCAGGTACCATCATACCCTGTAACAGTAACACACAAACCAGGTACCATCATACCCTGTTACACACAAACCAGGTACCATCGTACACTGTTACACACAAACCAGACACCATCATACCTTGCAACACACAAACTAGGTACCATCATATCCTGTAACACAGAAACCATTAACCACCGTATCCTGTCACGTACAAACCAGTAACCATCGTACCGTCACACACAACATGCAAACCCTGTAACATGCAAACGACAGTGCTGTTCCATTGTTTCAGTTATGAGCAGCTGAACTGTATGTACACTAGTATAAATGTGCTTAACTGGAAGCTCTGTAACACAAACGGTAATCTGTCAGCAAAAACAAGTTCATCATTAATGTGCTGACCAAGGGGAAAAATTAATAGTTAGCAGCATATTCTATCTAACTGATGGTAAAAAATAAAAATAAAGCCACTAAAAGCCCACTACACCTCAGACCCTCTCCACAGAAGTATCTCTCCTTCTTCCCTCCACAGCTGTGGGCAAACAGCATCCATTTCTGGACTGACCTGCAGGACTACCACCAGACGTTCTACCAGGATGGGCTGGATCCTTACAGACTGCAGCAGCAGGCCCAGGTGAGCCAGGTGGAACAGGGCCTTTTAAACATATACTATGAGCCTGAGTAAGTTGGCACTGATGAGATGTCAGTCCACCCAACTTCTGGGAATGTGCTTCTTTAGTAGACCCGTGGCCTGTTACTATCTCTGGTGCATCAAGATTTCATGTAGGCAGGGACTTAATTGGAGGGGTCCGGTCAGTCCAGGAACCTATAACTAAATGCTGGCTAAAACCAGCTAGAAGCAGTGCAGGTTTTTCAGCAGAAACAAGCTGCAGAAACCGTGCCTTTCCTCTCCACATGCTTTGGGGAAGCCGGGGCTGAGACTAGGTGGAGCGTGGCGGTTTGGTGACGGGTAGGGGACTAGCTGGGCCTGTGAAGGGTGTCACACATGGATAGTCCTGTGGAACCAGGCTGGAGGCGTTTGGGGGATAGCTGTCAGGGGCACATGTGTGCACTGGGCACAGAACCAGGCATCTGGCAGCCAGAGAGAGACAACTTGCGTCTATAAATGCAAAATGTAGCTGATCACCAAAAACTCAGTAACACATCTTCAATTCAGTCCATAGAGAGAAGGTGAGTGAGAGGGAGTATGAGAGACAGTCATTAAATCTCAGTATCATGTTTAATGCTCCATTCGCATTGGAAACGGACTTGGCACAGCTAGAATGCATAAGAGGGACCCCTCTTGACCACTCATGTCTTGTGCCATGGGGTCTTCATGTACCCCTCCACGGTCTAAGCCTGGGACTTTTAAAAGCAGCCAAATGAGAACACTACACAGAATTTACAGAGGTTGAAACATATGCAAAACTGTCAGCACTTACATAAAGTACTTGACCTTGTTTACCGAATCTGCATTGTGTGTACATACATTAAAATGTCATACAAGTGGGGGCGGCAAATTTTGTGGGTTAGCCGTAATCCATACAGTTGTCATTTTGTGGGTTCTGATGAAGGGCTAAGGAAGAAATTGAGAAGAGTGTGTGCAGATGAATGTGTATGATTCTGTGTTGCACATGCTCCTTCTGATCTGGACCAGAAGCAACTAAAAAAATGCCAACAAAATATCACCAAGTCTGAAGGTTCATACAGTATCTCTCGATCTTGAGAGCACTGTGCCTAATAACGATGAAGGATTGCATTTATATAGCACCTTTTATCTCATGACCTCAGAGCATTACAGTGGAGGGGGGAACACCACCAATGTGCAGCAGTGATCTGGGTGATGGTCAGCAGCCGTTGTGCTCCAGAATACTCACCACACATTACCCGAGGCAGAAATAAATAAGCCAATTACAGTGGGGGAGGAGTTTCGTGCTATGGGATCTTCACTGACCAAAAAGACTCAGGAGTGTGGTGTAATGCCAAATCAACAATGTGATTTTATTTATTTCTTTTTTCACTATTCTGTAAAGCACTTTGAATTGCATTCAATTGTATGAATATGTGCTATACAAATAAACTTGACTTGAACATAGCACTCAGTCCACATGGTTGTGTGCATTTTGACCCCTCTCAGCTCCTGTACTCTGTGTACCTGAGTCCCGGTGCGAGGATGACTGTCGGAGTGGATGAAGAGAGCAGGCGGCAGGTGCAAGCCTGCCTGACTCCGCCCTTCGAGGAACTGTTTGACCCGGCGGAGGAGCACGTTCTGACTCTGCTGTTTGAGCCCTGGACCATGATGACCGACAGGGACAGGGTTGCCTATGAGAAGGTGTGCAGGACGTGCCCCCTTACACACTCCATCCATAGCACACCTCCACCAGATCACAAGTGGACTTCCGTGTTTGCACTTTCTGCTGAATCTCTGTTTGGACATGTGCAAATGCTCTTAGCAAAGGCTAATTTAAGATTTTCCGATACACAATCTAAGGAAGGAATGAGTGGCACATTCTTGTTCTCAGTGTAGTTACGCACACGGTGGATCAAATGGATGGGGAATCCAAAACTGAGGGAGAGAAGAAAAAAAAAACATTGTTGAAAAAATAATTGTTGCACTTCTGTTTCACGTAGAAGGTGCAGTGGCGTTGAGACGGCTGGTGTGTTGTGTGTCCACAGGTGGATTTGTGGGAGGAGACTCGCCGCATAGAGACGGCGCACTACAGGAAGCTGCAGGTCATGCACAGGAAGTTACTGTGCCGACTCAACCAGGTAATCGCAGAGAGCCTCCCTGTGTTCCACAGTGCATAACTACATACTGCCTAGATTAAGTATGGAAGTCAATGGATGACTTATCTTGGACTGTTCAAATTCATGTTAGTGAGAGCATGGAAACTCCCTGGATGTGTTTTTGTATGCTTGGAAGGACAGAAATAATGGCAACTATCGAAGCATACATTATCCACTCTACATCATTTGCAGGACCATACTACAAGCCCTTGCAACAGTGTGTATGTAATATGTTTTACAGATATTGTATAAATAATAACATAGTTTTCAAAGAATTCTTTGTGCACAAATGCAAAGTATGCAAGTAACTGGTGACTGGTGATATCTAGTGGTATCAAAAGGATCCAGCTGAACGATTTTAGGATTTCTACCCTCATCTTGTCTACAGTTGCCTCCTCTATAGCCCCATATGTTCTCCCAAAATCCCACCTTCTTACAGGAATTCCATACTTTGAGAAACCTGGCACTGCACTGCATAGCTGCCTTGCCTTACTGTCCTTTGTCTGTTCAGTGTGTACCTGAGCGCAGTCCCCCTCCTCCGTCACCAGAGGTCCCCAGTGAGCCCGACTTGTGGGCAGAGGTTCCGGAACAGTTCCGTCGCTACCGCCTGGGCTCTGTGCTGCGCCACCGCTTGGAGCTGCAGCAGTTCCACTCCTTCTTGGAGGAAAATTTTGCCAGGTGATCATCACCTGTTTCACCTGTCAGTACATACTCAACAGCTACTGATAACATTATAAATGTGTGTTTATGTGTGTGCTTGCCTGCATGTGTACATGTGGGTGTGTATGTGTGTGTGTGTGCATGTTTGTGTATCTGTATATGTGCTCACTTGTTCCTGTGTGTGTGTATATGTGTATATGTGTGTGTGTACATGTGTGTGTTTGTGTGCGTGTGCGTGTGCCTGTGTGTATATTTGTGTTTGTATTTATGTGTATGTATGTGTGTATGGTCATGTGTGCATGTATGTGTGTGTGTGTGTATTTGTGTGTATGAACATGTGTGCATGTGTGTGTGTGTGTGTGTGTATTTGCTGTACAGCATGGACCTGATGTGCTGGCTGGACATTGAGCAGTATAAGAGGCTCCCTCAGAAGGACAGGGCTCAGAGGGAGGAGAGGTCCAAGGACATCCGGAGCAGATACATCAGCAGGAAGTACTTCTTTGGGCCCAACAGTCCGGCGAGCAGGGAGCAGCAGGAAGAGGTACCGAGAGCCTTTGTGCCTGGCGCTGACAGCTCTGACACGCTCGCGCTCGGGATAGACGCTCTGAATTAAGGGATCGGATTTAAAAGGTTCAGCTGCGACGCTGGAGAAATAGCAGGGAGTCCATTAGGCGGCTGGGAGGGAGTTGCCCCGTGCATCGGGGGATCTGGAGAGACTGACGGCTTTACGGCCTTGGCTCTCAGTCAGAGTTTCAGGGCAGAGCTGCACTTTGATCTGGCACCACTCCCCAGCCACCAGGCTGTTTCTCATTGCCAGCAGAGGATGAAATCACTGGGAGATCCAGCTCCTCGACCGTGCGGAGCTTTTCTAGGGACTGAGATTATGCTCCTATCCTGAGCGCGCTCGCAGCCTGGTACACGCTATCCCAGACTTGAAGCGTATTTACATCGCATCACACGTAATTATCTCCGCATGTCTCTGGAGGGTTGTTCGTCATTGAAAGTTGGTAGTTTGTCAGACTTCCTGAAAGGTTCTGCTACTTGCTTAAGACTCAGGGAAATTAATATCCGCTGGAGCTTCAGAGTGTGTTCAATGGAGGAATTATTAGTGCTTGTAGAGCATAACTCACTGCACAAGTAAAGGCTGCAGTATGATTTCATTTTAAGCATGCACAAGTCTTGGCAATACTCCGCGGAGTAATATCCAGGCTAAAATCATGTAGACAGGAAGTGTAAATGGAGACGGTGTAATGGGGCCTAAGAGGGTCTCTGTGTAATGTGTGTTTGGGCAGCGGTGACTGTTTCCTGCGCGTGTGACTGCAGGTGATTCGCCAGGGGGGCGGCTGGGGGCGGATCCTCCACGGTCGGCTCCTGGGCCCGATGCTGGCGGAGGTGCAGGACCACGCCAGGCGCCGCATCGAGAAGAAGTGGCTGCCCCTCTTCCTGGCCACGCCCGAGTTTGCAGAAAGGCAGAAAGTGAAGGTGGGTCTGCTGCTCGAGGGGCTGGGGGAACTGGGACCTCCGACACGACTCCACCGCATGTGCAACGGCCTGGGATAGCATGGGCACCAATGCACAAGGTCTGGTGGCCATTGTCCTGAAAGCACATGGGGGGCAACTCCAAAAAAGTAGAAGGAGAAATGGGCAGCGTCCTAAAAGAATGACTTGAGGTGAACATTGTCCCAAAGGTATAAGGTGAGGTGGGCAGTGTCCTAAAGAAATGACTTGAGGTGAGCATTGTCCCAAAGGTATAAGGTGAGGTGGGCAGTGTCCTAAAAGAATGACTTGAGGTGAGCATTGTCCCAAAAGCATAAGGTGAGGTGGGCATTGTCCTGAAAATATATGATAAGATGGGAAATGTCCCAAAATATAAGACAAAGTAGAAGTTCTTTGAGTCAGCACAAGGTGAGGTGAGCAGTTGGGGCACTGTGGTGAGGCCACAATGAGCCAATCAGAGTGATGGAAACTGTATGACAAGCACATAAGATGTGGACAGGTAACGTTAACAAGCGCTAATTATGTTCCTGCCCACAAATTGCCGGACACTGTTAACAGGTCTCCAGTGTGAGATCAATTTCTGTCATTTTTATTCATTACATTTCTTTAATTGTACCATCAGTACCTAATGTGTCCCTAATTATAGTATCACGTTGACTAGCAAATACCCAGACCATCAGGTAATGGGACACTAGTGTAGTTTAGTGTTTCACCTGTGGCTCTGTGGAAATGCAGAGATAAGTGAGAGAGGTGACTGTAAGAGCGGGAATATCGGACTGAAGGACTCCTGCGATGTTGAGTATGAGTGTTCAGGTCTGGGTTCAGGTTTTGTTTTGTGCCTTTTGATTTCTTGCTGACGTTTTCAGATATTGAGTGCGAGTGAATTCTCTGTACCAACTTTCTCAGTACTGCTATGTTCATTCCCATCGTGTTTGGTATGTTTTGGTTGTGTTTAGTGTTACCGTATTCCGCATTGCTGTTTTTTCTTGGGCTGTGGTGTTCAGTTTTGATTTTTCTTTTACTTTAGTATTCAGTGCTATAATGTTCTGTTGTGATTTAATTCTTAATTTGCCTCATGTGGGATAAATAAGGCTATATTGAATTAACCTGAATTGTGATTTATACTGTTTTTGTGGCAGTGATCTAGGTTGTTTTGTTCCTTTGACGAGAGTGTTCAGTGCTGTAGTGTTCTGGGGTGTATAGTGTCTTGCGACTGGAGTGTTCAGTTCTTTAGAGTTCTGGGCTGTATAGTGCCTCAGTGAGTACAGTGTTCAGTTCTTTAGAGTTCTGGGCTGTGTAGTGCCTTGGTGAGTACAGTGTTCAATGCTGTAGTGTTCTGGGCTGTGTAGTGTCTCAGTGACTGCAGTGTTCAGTGCTGTAGTGTCCTGGGCTGTATAGTGCCTTGATGTGGTCAGTGTTCAGTGCTTTAATGTTCTGGGCTGTATAGTGTTTCGGTGACTGCAGTGTTCAGTGCTTTATGTTCTGGGCTGTATAGTGCCTTGGTGACTACAGTATTCAGTGCTGTAGTGTTCTGCAGTATTGAGCGCCACTGTGTTTCCACTGCTGTGTTTAGTCCCAGGTAGATGACGTGGTCGAGGACCAGCTCTTCCTCCGCCACCGGAAGAAGAGAGAGGTGTGGAAGGTTAGTATAGAAGTACCTGGGACAGGTATGGCTTATTAAAATGTTTCCTTTTCCAAGCACACATGTACACACACACACACACACACACACACACACACACACACACACACACACACACATAAACCCTTGTCTTTACCGGCAGCACGTAGACGGTACCTGGATGGCTTCGTCCAAGGAGGTCCTGGCCTTCCGCAGGGCCCTGTTAAACCCGGTTACTTGTCACCAGTTCCAGCACTTTGTATCCCTGAAGGGGGACTTCCTGGAGAATGGTGTGCTCTTCTGGCTGGAGGTACAGAGGTACAAGGTAAGATGTCTCAGACACCACAGATCCACTGTTTAAACAAGCGCAAATCCGCATTAGCTGCGACCGCACACGCGCATGCATCCATGTGTGCATGCATCCACGCACACACCCTCACAAAAACACGTGACCTCTTCTTTGGTTCATGACCTACCTTTCCACAAAATCTTGTGAAAATCTGTGAATCCATTCGGGGGTTATGCGCCTTTTTGTGATAGGCCACACCCATCGCCACGCCCCCTTTTGGTCAATCGGCCTGAAAGTTACTCAGCTGTACCTTCCGGTTATGACCAACGTCCATGTCAAATTTCAGCATCCTGGGGCGAAAACTGTGGCCGATACGGGGTGGGACACTTTTGTGGACCGACCGACCAACCGACAGACAGAGCTATAGAGCTGCGGTCGCAGCTAAAAATACTGTAAGAACAGAATGTCCTTCTATGGAGCATCTCTACCACTGGTGCTCATACACAGCTTTAACACCAAGATAGCAGTCTAACCTGTGCTATTTCCCTTGTAGTACAAGGCATTGAAGCTTTCAGGATGACTAATTCAGCTATTCTCTCACATCAGTGCCACCCACACCTGTGCAGAGAGCACTGCCACTGCCACTGTTCTCCTCTGATAGATTTACACACAAATCTATTATTTCACACACTGCGGAGCACACAGCGTACTACAGGAGAGCTGGCACCCATCACAGGAGAAGAGTGCCTTACATAGACTACTGTATAATGTGGACTCAGACTTGTGCAGTTTCAGCTATTGGGCTCAGCCAGCACTTGAAGTGAGAGCCCTTACTGACTGAACCTCTCATGTGCCTGTTATAGCCTTGCTTTCTTGGGAAGGGTCGTAGAGGAGCTGGTCGGGAGGATCTCTTCATCTCTTCATCACCCTTTCCTTCCCGTCCCCAGAACCTGTTCCACTCGCACTGCGACGAGGCCACCATCCAGCACAAGGTCACCCTCATCGTCAACGCCTTCATCAACTCGTCCATCCCCCCCGCCCTGCAGATCCTCATCCCCCCTGAGCAGGCCCGGGACATTCTGGAGAGGAGGAGGGACCTGGGACCCTACATCTTCAGAGAGGCGCAGGTCTTCAAGGAGCTCTGCTCTTACATACAGAAATATACTTTCACTTAGCAGAAATACTTATTGGAGCTTTCTAGAATTTACACCAACCTTGGTCCAGGAGATATGCAAGGTTTGCTTGATTCCACTGTTAGACAGACACTTTATTAAAATGAAAGCAGTTGATCATGCACCTCACCAGGGGTCTTGGATCTAAAGTGTTTGCAGATTTTAAGGTGAAAACAATCAGCAGACCCTGTGGCACTCCAGGACCAGGACTGGCCATCCATGATTTGGCCTGGATTATACTTGAATATTATCTTTTTGAAGTTTGTGTTAGAACTGGACTTACAAAAGTGTGTAAAGGTCCTGTTTAACACTTCAACTTTGATGATGCTCCAAATGAAACAGAAATTCTAAACACTAAGCACACGCATTAAGTGTAAGGACACTGAATTAAGCCCATGTTCATAATTGTTGCATTAAATGAATAATGAATCTCAGAGCTGAAATCTGCTCGGCTACAGTGCTGGAAGTGCTGGGACTCAAAAACGGAACTAAAAATCTTGACAAAATTTGCATCACTCCCTGTGCCTTTTCTTTTCTCAAGTATTTTTGTGTGTATGCGTGTGTGTGTGCGTGTGTGTGTGCATGCATGTGTGTGTCTGTGTGTGTGTGTGTGTGCATGTGTGCATGTGTGTGTGTGTGCATGCGTGTGCTTGTGTGTCTGCGTGTGTGTCTGTGTGCGCATGCATGTGTGCGCGTGTGTGTGTTTGCGCGTGAATGTGCACATGCAGATGTCCGTGTTCACACAGCTGTTTAAGCTGTGGCCGCAGTTCCTGTCCTTCAGGACCAGTGTGGAGGAGAGGCACATCCTGCCCATGCTGGAGGTCAGGAAAGAGAAACAGAAGGAAAAACTCCAGCGCCGGAGGAGAGAGGAGGAAAGGAGAGCGCAGGTCATCCATGCCTCATTCTGGCATACCTTACTGTCTGAACCAATGTCCCTTATGTATACCTTTACTGATCTCTCTGATATATACATCACTTTACTGATCTCTCTGATACATACATGACTTTACTGATCTCTCTGATATTTACATTTCTTTATTGATCTCTGTGGTGTATCCCTGACTTTACTGATCTCTCTGATATATACATTACTTTACTGATCTCTCTGATATATATTCATGACTTTACTGATCTCTCTGATATATACATTGCTTTACTGATCTCTCTGATATATACATGACTTTACTGATCTCTCTGATATATACATTGCTTTACTGAACTCTCTGATGTATAGATTGCTTTACTGATATATCTTATATTGTCACCAAAAACCTTGTATCTACAACAAAAAAAAAGAAACAAACAAAAAAACAGCAACCAAAAATATATATTAAAACTAGTCATCTGAAGTTTTGAACCAACATTATTAATGTAAAACTGATAGAACATAAAGCTGGAGGAGGACTTTCAATGTGCACAGAAGTACAAAACAGCAAAAAATGCATATAGAAGTTTTATATTGACATTGACTATGTCCATGTCTGTACTGACCTCACTGGACGCTGAGGTGCTTGTGCTTTGCGGGCTGACGGGCAGGAGGAAGCGGAGAAGCAGAAGAGCAGTCTGGCAGTGGGGCTGTTTGAGGATGGGGGCAGTGTGTTTGGAGGGAGTCAGGAGGAAGGAGTGACGGCCAGAGAGAACGGGGGACCAGCGTACCCTACTCCACAGGCAAGCAGCTCCAGTCACACACACTATGATGAAAATCAAACTTACCATGAAGGGCCACCAGTTCGTAGGTTTATTCTACTGCAGAATTTAAAAAGGCAGAATTCTGACTGACCTGGAAGCGTAGTTACAGGTCACAACCTCAGGAAACCTAGAGGCATCCGTGTCACTGTGCTGTAACTGACACTCATGCGTATCCTCAGGTGTCCTGGTCTTACTCCAAGTACATAAGTGCCCTGGAACAGGAGCAGGCCCTGCTGCAGAGTCACGCTCACCTGGAGCGGGGTGTTGGCTCTCTCTCCCTGTCCTCCGGAACAGGTAAACACACACGTGTTCATACACACACACATGCACACATACACTTGCACAAGCACATACAAGGATATACACACAGTCAAAATAGGCAGAATACACAAACAAATGTAATATACCATTGACTTCCAAAGTGGTATTCAAACCCAGGCTTGACACAGTGCAGGGTAGACTGTAGGTAGGTCAGTGATGGGCATAAATGGACTGAAGGGACTGTTCCTGTCATTATATATTCTTCATAAATTCTGGGCACCCACAGTATCAGAATTAAACCACATTGATAATTACTCCCATTACATGTGAACAAGGTTTCTCTTCAGTGATGTAGGCAGTACATTTTAAGGTAATAGCAGATATGCCTGGTAGGGTCATGTTGGTTCATGTTGAGTCTGTCATTAATTACAGAAGGTCTCTTGTCATCCTTAGGAATGATGGATTGTTAAGCCCTCTCTGTCAGCCAAACACAGTACAATTTGTACACTTTCAGGGCTTCCAAGCCTCATATTAGTAGACTCATTAAAAAGTCATTTGAAAACTATCTGGCTCTCAGGCGAAGGCTCCAAGCTCGTAATATGGACAGGAAGAAGCGCTTCTCTTTTCCACCATCAGTCTAATGAGGTGCATCTCAGTGTGGTGTGGTCATGTGGTTGGGTGTGAAGTTCTCTCTCTCGTCTGTTAATCAAACCTAGTCTTTTTCTCACCAAACCTCCATCTTCCTTGCTACACGGCCAGCCAGTGGGCAGGGATTGTTCACTGGGTGTAAATGCAGCGAGTAGCAAACATTAGAGGTAACTTGACACAGCAGTGTAAATAAGACGGGGCGTAAATGCCTTTTTAATGGGGAGAGGGGGGATGAGATTTCCTGAAGGACACACATGGAGGTCATCCCCCCTCTCCAGCAGAGCTACTCAGACTCACGTGGCGTATGTGAGCTTCTACTACTGCGGGACTGTGTATGCCTGTGTGTGTGTGTGTGTAAATACATATACACACGTTACGTGTGTGAGAGTAAATGAATTTGTGCAAGTACGTGTGTTTTCAGCGTGTACCTGTGTGAGAGTGTGTGTGTGCATACATTTGTGTATGAAAAAAAAAAAATTTTCTTTTTTTTTCTGGTTTGTCAGACCTTTACCATATAGATAATGACAACAATATGTTAAGCATAGGGCAGCAGGCTACAAATGTTAAATGTATTGCGGTATTTCACTGCAAATAATACAATTATTTACATTTCAGCTGTTTACAGTTTCGTACCTTTGCTCTTTTACAGATTTTCTTGTAAAATTCAGACATTTTTTACAGTGTGTGCTCTCTGAACCCTGACCCCTGACCCCGTCCCAGACTCCTCCAGGCACAGCATCAAGTCGGAGGGCAGCAGACGCAGCCGCAGCCAGCGATCCATCCTGTCCACACGGCCCCAGAACATTCCACACTGATGTCACCCTTCACAGACTGCAATGCCGGGTGTCGGCTCCAGGGGTCGCTCTTCCTGTGTTTTATGTAGACAGATGCAGCAGCCCGTGGGGGAAAGCCTGTAAGGATTTTGCTGCTGGGGAGTGGATATGTGCACTACCACACACAGTGGAGTCTTTATGACAGTCACACTGTAACATACACTGGAGGTTCCTTTGTGTTTTCTGGTTATACAACACTCTACCTGTTTCTTCAGCAATGGGATAAACATTAACTTCTTTTTCCCTATTTTGTCTTTTGTCCCATTCAGTTTTGGAAATGCCCAATGGTAATAGTTAGTAAATGAAAATCGGAGATCGTTTTTTCTTATCGGGAAATTGGGAAAATTCTGGGAAAACTTTTATTTAAAAAAATTATCAGGAAATTCCATTCTTCCAGCGTGTAGGCCCGTCCTATTGCTGTAACATCCTGACAAGATTGGCAGGACACCGCCAACTGAAACTCTGTGCTGGGTGAAGAGAATCAGCTATTCCTGAGCCTGTGGGACTGTGCTGGTCACAATGTGCAGAGGCACAGGTAGGCTTGAGTCTCAGGGTGGGGAGCAGGATTTGATCTTTCAGGTCCTCTGGTGGACATTATGCCCAGCAGCCCCGGGAGGCACAGTTACGAGTGCCATTTATAGCTCAGTCTGGTGAGCGTCCGCAGAAATCATGGATCTTATTGGTCAGACGAGTCCTGTTGTCTTGGCCTCCATGGAAACAGGTGTCGTGGAGACAGTTGCGGGTCTCTGGAATGCAGCAATTAAGTTCACGTAGAAAGAACCAACTGCCTGAGCACTGCCTTGTAGTGCAGAGAGGCCCCACTAGTCACCAATGTATACAACTAAATATAAAATAAAACTGGAAACATTTAGCCCCCATTATATTACCTGTTTTTATTAATCTCTTTTAGTGTCCACTTACTGACTTACTGGGAGAAGATTGCATAATTAATTGTAAGAGATACTTTTATTTCTAACATAAAAAAATCTGAAATCTGTCAATTCGTGGACCTTCAATTCATAGTGATAATCCAGCACTCCAGTTACTGAATCAAAAATATAGTACTCGCTTGTAGTTATTCAATGCAGTTTTGCGCTGTTGTTTTGGCTGTTGAGTATTTTAATTTGTTTGAAATATGCACAATAAACAAATGGTTTCTTTTTTGTCATATGTGGATGCCTGTTGATTCAAAATGGTGGTGCTGTACAGTTGAAATAAAGCGAAACAAACTATGACGTGTGCACCTGAGCATACATAACTTATAACAAGCGTATCTGAGCATACATAACAACGTGTAACTGAACAAATATAACATAAATGTTATAATGCATATCTGAGTATGCATAACTCTAATGTGTATAACGACATACATTAATTATAACATTTATCTGAGCATATATAGCTCTTATAATGTGCATCTGTGCATATAACCCTTAAAACGTGTATAACTGACCATACATAAAATATAATGTGTATCTGAACATAAATAACTCTTACAATGTGCATTCATAAATTATAACATGCATCTCAGTATAAATAACCTGCTTGTTTATTTGAGCAAATATAACTCTTATAACATGTATCTGAGCATACATAACGCTTATTACGTGTGTATCTGAGCATACATAACTCTTATTACGTGTGTATCTGAGCATACATAACTCTTATTACGTGTGTATCAGAGCATACATAAGTCTTATAACGTGTGTATATAGGAGCATACAGACCTTATCTTCCTCTCCTCCCAGAGGCCAGCACAATGCTGGGACCTGCACGGTGAGCTCTGAACCCAGTTCAGTACTGCCACTGTGTGGCATCCACTTGCCATTGTCTAAAACCTTCCCACTGCTTCATCAATCCACAGTGACTTGTACAGTACATCTACTGAGCAATGAAAGATGTTTTTGAGCATTCTCTGTTTAGTGAAGATAGTAACCCTGGCAATACATAGTTGGAATAGTCAGTGGAAAATTTTATTTGAATTTCAGTCAGAAGTGCGGTAGACCACATATTTCACATTAACAGAGCGGTCGAGCACAGCCAGTATTGACTGGGAGTCTTCTGAATTTAATTTAATCATATATGACCACAAACTGTACAAAATTCCCCTTGAAGCTATAAAAATAACATGTGCATCCCAGAAAGGAATGAAACAGCCAAAAACACGACACTCTTCCTCAACTTTCGAGAACAGGATTCTGTGAGGCCAAATGCTTTCGAAACCCGATTTCTGAAACAACCTCATGCAATTTCAAGGTAACATTTTAAAATAATGATTCAAGCAATCACATTACATTAATATTTTAATATAATTAAATATTTAAGTATTAATACATCTGATTACCATTTATATATAAATTAAAAGCATTAGGCGGCTTTACAAAAGTGTGTTGGCTTTACAATGCAGACTGATTTTAAACAAATTTAACAAAAAGGTCATCTCAATAATATAACCCTTTCACCTAAAAGCAGACTTGGCAGAGATGAATGTAGAAAAATAACAGTATAAACTCACACTGAAGCCGTCAAATGGAAGCAAAAACCCCTTGTGGCTTCAAGATAACAGACCATCAATAAACATGGAAAACAAGTACACGTATATTTTGGTTGAGGCTCGGATCTGGACTAAGCAGCTCTTTGACTTTCAGAGTGTACTGATATTGCACATAAGCTGGCGTGTGAAAAACGTTGTGCTAAATTCTTATTCAGAAGCACGTGCTGTAAACAGTGAACGCAAAGAATACTGAATTAGGAGAACATTTTACAGTTATCAAAAGCACAATTTCATCTCCAGGCACCTCAAAATGACGACCATTAGGCCTCAGGCTGGTTTTGCTCCTATATATCCTTTAGTGTTTACAAAAACTAACAAACAAACAAACAAAAATAAATGTGATTAAGTGGACTGTATGAACTTTATCAAAATATTAACTTTCCATGTGAATGGACGCCTTGCCAACATACAAGTTTTTATAAATAACATTCATATATTTTTGAATAAATCCATCCCTTCTTTAATCCAGTAAGTAGTGTGTTCTGAGTGTCATCACTGTGTGAACTCTCTAATCCCATCCCTCATTTCCAGTAAGAATCAGAGTACAAACTGGAGCGCTGATGACGCTGTACTGTGGGAGCGAGCCGCGGGCACACACACACACCCCACACACACTTACGTACGCGGGCGAGAGCGACCGCGCGGGCACAGCGGGGGGGCGCGGGTCAGTGGAAGCCGATCCTCAGGGCCTTGTTCTTCACCGTGGTGAACTTGCTGACGAAGACGCGGGCGAAGGCCGGCTCCACCAGGTAGCGGTAGGTCTTGGTGACCGTCGCCGGGGGCTCGGCGGGCGTGACGGGCGGCTGCTGCTGCTGCTGCTGCTGCAGGGCGGCGCTGGAGGGGGACAGGTGCTGCGACGTCCGCGTCACGTAGTCCATCAGGCGGCGGTACTGCTGCTCCGACAGCCGCTCCCGAGCGCCGTCGCCCTGTAAGGGGGGGGGGGGTCAGCTCTGAGGCCACTTCGCCCACTTCGTCTGTACAACTAGACTGGTAACCGGAAGGTTCTGCAGTCTAACTCCAGTAGTGCCACAGCTGTTACACTTCACATAAGAAACCTGTACACTGCACTGCCAATTCCACCATAGGCTGACTAGTGTTTTGATCCAATGCGGACCTACATCAAAAATCCATGGACTCTAATTGACTTGTGCATCGACTATTCATAGAATAACATGCAGTATGCAATGCAGCAATCACCATCATTTATCACTAACCTATTCCTCTTGGACTTGGACCAATATTTTGCACTTAAAGTGTGATGAAATTGTATCTTCATATGCATTTTGATAATACAGTTTCATCATACAATCACACAAAATTGAAAAAAAAAAATTTAATTGTATTTGTCCATTGGATGTGCCATGTGGCTGGATGCGTGTGTCGTGTGGCTGGATGCGTGTGTCATGTGGCTGGATGCGTGTGTCGTGACTGGATGCGTGTGTCGTGTGATTCAAGGTGTCTATATAGGTATGTCTTGTTATTTGTTCTGAACTGATGAAGATTAGGAAAAAGGAAAATCAAATGTTTTCATGTGCAAATGACTGAATACTTCACAATGTGCTTTTCGAGACTGCTGGGCCTCACCTCCGTGTCGCTGGTGACCCTGTGCTGGCGGAGGCTGAGGGTGAGCAGGCCGTCCTGGCCGGGCTCCTGCTGGCACTCCACCTCGGTGATGGGGAAGGCCTGCTGCTGCGTGTCCTCGCTCAGGCTCACCACGAACAGCACCTCCCCCGTCAGCAGCAGGCAGCCCGCGTGCTCCTGCCCCGAGCCGCTCACGATGGTCACGTCCAGTGCCATGTGCACCTCCGGCCGGCCCAGCGACTGGAGCATCTTCCTGCAGGACGCACATCGCAGAGAGACTGAGCTGCTGCTACACACATCAGAGACTCAACTACTACTACACACACACCAGAGAGAACCAGCTGCTGCTACACACATCAGAGATTCAACTACTACTACACACACACCAGAGAGAACCAGCTGCTGCTACACACATCAGAGATTCAACTACTACTACACACACACCAGAGAGAACCAGCTGCTGCTACACACATCAGAGATTCAACTACTACTACACACACCAGAGAGAACCAGCTGCTGCTACACATTACATTTTTTTTTTTACATTACAGGCATTTAGCAGACGCTCTTATCCAGGGCGACTTACACAACTTTTATATAGCATTCAGAGACACACATCAGAGATTCAACTACTACCACACACACCAGAGAGATTCAACTACTGCTACACACACACTGCAGAGATTCAACTACTGTTACATACACACCACAGAGATTCAGCTGCTACTACACACACACTGCAGAGATTCAGCTGCTACTACACACACACCACAGAGATTCAGCTGCTGCACACACACACAACGCAGATTCAGCTGCTAGTATAAACACACTGCAGAGATTCAGCTGCTACTACACACACACCAGAGAGATTCAGCTGCTACTACACACACACTGCAGAGATTCAGCTGCTACTACACACACACTGCAGAGATTCAGCTGCTACTACACACACACCACAGAGATTCAGCTGCTAGTATACACACAGCGCAGAGATTGAGCAGCTACACACTGCAGAGATTCAGCTGCTACTACACACACACCACAGAGATTCAGCTGCTACTACACACACACCACAGAGATTCAGCTGCTAGTATACACACAGCGCAAAGATTGAGCAGCTACACACTGCAGAGATTCAGCTGCTACTACACACACACACACACACACCAGCTGCTGCAAACATACATAGATACAGTTCATGTTCACACAAACGTAGATTCACATACTGTGTTCTCACACACACACACACACACACACACACGCTCATGCATGATTGGTCACTGTGCTGTAAGTGCTCAAACGCCATCGACCACCATGTATAAACCAAACATTGCTCACACTCCCACTTGCCCACGGCCAATACTGCGCACTCCTGCATGACTTTTTCATATTTCTGCTTGGTACACGTGCGCATGACACGTCTGAAACACAGCACTGCGGAGGCAATTAAGAGGCCGATGTCAAGTGGGGCATTAGTGAGCGGCCCTGGTGTGCTCTGTTCAGTGTTGAGGCCTGACCCAGACTTAACGCTACCTGCCCCACGGAGAGCCCACCCCCACACTGGGCCTGCGTCTGTCTTTCCTCACACCGCTACCCCTGCACTACACTTCGCCCAAACTCACTTTAACAGCACCCTCTCCATCTTTAAGAGCACCCCCTCCCTTTTTAACAGCACCCTCTGCCCTCACGTTCCTCCTCCTCCAGTCCCCATCGGGGAGGGAGGGGGGTTAGGACCCAGTGGTAACCTCGCTCAGGGACTGCACATTCTGGAAATACCACAGCATACCCCCCCCCCCACCCCTCTGCCAACATCACCTCCGCACTCCTAATGAAAACCTCCCTGCACAGAGTCAGTGTAAAACCATGAGAATGCCAGCTTACTGGAAGCTCTCACAGCACACTTATAAAACCCCTTTTTGCAAGCAGCACTAAAGGAAGGGACTGGCTACAACAAGCAGATAAAAGCATACAGGCCTCGGGGCTGCGGGGGCAGAGCAGGGCGGGGCGGGGCGGGGCGGGGCAGGGCAGGGCGGCTCTTACCAGACGTATTTGACGTGACTGTTGGGCGCCTGGGCAGACTTCTCTTCGGCAGGGAGGTAGAGCTGTTTGGGCAGCTGCCAGAGGCCAGCCCCGTGCAGGATGCCTTCCATGAGAAAGAAAAAGAGCCGTTACTCAACGCACGCACTGGAGAGTCACTCACACAGAGTTACACTCGAACGAGTCACTCACACAGAGTTACACTCTAAGGAGTCACTCACACAGAGTTACACTCTAAGGATTCACTCACACAGAGTTACACTCTAAGGAGTCACTCACACAGAGTTACACTCTAAGGAGTCACTCACACAGAGTTACACTCTAAGGAGTCACTCACACAGAGTTACACTCTAAGGATTCACTCACACAGAGTTACACTCTAAGGAGTCACTCACACAGAGTTACACTCTAAGGATTCACTCACACAGAGTTACACTCTAAGGAGTCACTCACACAGAGTTACACTCTAAGGAGTCACTCACACAGAGTTACACTCTAAGGATTCACTCACACAGAGTTACACTCTAAGGATTCACTCACACAGAGTTACACTCTAAGGAGTCACTCACACAGAGTTACACTCTAAGGATTCACTCACACAGAGTTACACTCTAAGGAGTCACTCACACAGAGTTACACTCTAAGGATTTACTCACACAGAGTTACACTCTAAGGAGTCACTCACACAGAGTTACACTCTAAGGAGTCACTCACACAGAGTTACACTCTAAGGATTCACTCACACAGAGTTACACTCTAAGGAGTCACTCACACAGAGTTACACTCTAAGGATTCACTCACACAGAGTTACACAGAGTTACACTCTAAGGATTCACTCGCAGAGTTACACTCTAAGGATTCACTCACACAGAGTTACACTCTAAGGATTCACTCACACAGAGTTACACTCTAAGGAGTCACTCACACAGAGTTACACTCTAAGGAGTCACTCACACAGAGTTACACTCTAAGGATTCACTCACACAGAGTTATACTCTAAGGAGTCACTCACACAGAGTTAGATGCTCAGGACCGCCATCTGTTATATGAGAGTTATATGATTCACTTCAACAGATCCCAAATCAGAACACATTGTGATCATCAGACCCTCTTCCCACTTGTTCCAGATGGAGTAACAGCAATATGCCACAGAGGGACAATATCTGCATGCATTTCACATCACATCTTCCCAGCTATGCAACCAGTTGTGATGATGTAATGCATTCAGAACAGTTCATAAAGCACAGGCAAATGATGCCATCACCCTGGAACAAACAGGGTGGGGTGGATGTGTGTGCTTTTGTGGGTGAGTGCGTGCGTGTGTGTGTGAGTGTGTGCGTGCGTGCGTGTGTGTGTGTGTGTGTGAGTATGAGCGTGCATGTGTGTGTGCTTTTGTGGGTGAGTGCGTGCATGTGTGTGTGCTTTTGTGGGTGAGTGCGTGCATGTGTGTGTGCTTTGGTGGGTGTACGTGCATGTGAGTGTGTGTGTGCTTTTGTGGGTGAGTGCATGTGTGCGTGTGTGTGAGTGTGTGCGTGCGTGTGTGAGTGTGTGTGTGCGTGTGTGAGTGTGTGCGTGCGTGTGTGTGTGTGTGCTTTGGTGGGTGTACGTGCATGTGAGTGTGTGCGTGTGTGGGAGGGGGCTGCTGGTGTCCAGGGCTACCATGTGACAGTACCCTCCCGCAGTAGGTATTAGATAAGAGGGGAAGTAAACCCAGCCCAGCCTGCTCAGCACAGAGCTGGGGGTGGGTGAGGGGTGAGGTAG
Source organism: Anguilla anguilla (assembly GCF_013347855.1). Classification (NCBI taxonomy): domain Eukaryota; kingdom Metazoa; phylum Chordata; class Actinopteri; order Anguilliformes; family Anguillidae; genus Anguilla; species Anguilla anguilla. The sequence continues at coordinate 50,205,472 of NC_049201.1, read as the reverse complement.
GGGGGCCATCGCTCTTACACGCAGCGCTGCGCTTCATTTGCACTTTACGAACTGCAGCACTGACCCGTTAGCGCTCCACGTGCACTTTACCCCCAGCCAGCCCCCCCTCCAAAATACAACACAGGCCACCTCCAGGACCCCGGGCCATACACGTCACGCTGACTCTCTGCAGCCGCGCCAAGAGCCCCCGCACGACAAAACGCACAGCTAATAAACACCGCTTTGAGCCCAGCGGAAACTAAAGAAACAAAATGGATTCTGCACAATAACTGATTTATTCCAATTACAGGCTCTATTCACGCGAGGCCTCGCATGCATCACATGCTCCGGTCGTTATATCTGCTGTAATCTCCAGGGCTCTCCTGATGAATTGACCTACATATCGCTAACAGGGTAAATCTGTTTGATGCTTTGCAGATGGGAAGCAGAGAAGTTGGACATAAAAACAAAACAAACTGCTAATATAACAACGCTCCTTGACTGAAACTATGTTATGAGGTGTGTCCTGGAAACAGACTTAATCCACTCTGACAAATCCATTAGAAACTGACTCATGGCAGTTAACCGTGCGTGTTTCATCTCATAATGATTTGATGGGGGAAGAAATGGAACACAAAAGCATCGACCCACACCCTTCACAGGATTCAACAACTCCCCTCTATGTCGCCATCCAACAAATACAAAATGGAATGGCAGTGACGCATATAATACCCAGTCACGCTAAAAGGACCCCCTGTAGCATACACGCACCACGTACAGCACTAAAGGGTGCATAAACGCTACGTTTAGCTACCTGGTAGGGAACCAGCGACAGGGCATTTGTAATACACAGAGAGGGCTTACCGTATCCGGTCTGTGAGACCAGCTCAGCGGCTCCCCCTATAGGCTTGGTGAAGACGCCCACGATGCCTTTGCCCACTCCGGAGATGACGCCCTTGGCCTTGCTGCCGGCTGAGCTCTGCATGTCCCAGGTCCTCTGGAAGTTCTGCATGGGCTGGTCCACGATGCCAGCGATGGCCCCTGCAGGAGCAAACACACGCTTACAGTCATCAGATACATACATACACACCCCCAAAACACACTCAGACACTGCATGCACATACTCCTTAAACTTAGTCATCGTACACACATCCCTTCTTCCGGGTGTGTATTTTTGCATGTGGTATGTGACTATAGACACTTGAGCATGTGTACGCATGTATGTGTGTCTGTGTAAGTGCTCAGTAATCCCATGCATGTGAATGAGTGAGCGTGTGAGTGTGTGTGTGTGTGTGTGTGTGTGTGTGTGCGTATGTGTGTGTGCCTGTGAACGTGTAAACATGTTAGTGTGTATGTGTGTATGTGCGTGTGGGGGGCTGACCCAGCAGGCTGATCCCCAGCCGGGACAGGCCCTGTCTCAGCCCGTCCCCCAGGCTCTCGGGGAGCTGCCTCCTCCACTCCTCCTGCCGCGTGTAGTGCTCCTCGTCCAGGGACAGCCGGTCCATGTTGCGCGCCAGGCTGGTGGCCAGGTTCGTGATGGAGGTCAGCGTCCCTGCAGGGGGACAGAGGGGCTTCAGTCAAACCCTGAACTCAAACCCTGCCCTACTGTCAGAGGGAGTCCTCAACCCTGGAGCAGGAGAGCTACAGTGCGCTGGATTCACTGTTACTCAGCACTTAGCTGATCAATTAAAGCAGTTTAGTTAACTCACCTCACCTGGCTTCATGCATCTAAACAGTGTGCCGGTTTTAAACTGAAAACAAAAACCAGGAGACTGCTGCTCCAGGATCAGGGTTGGAGGCCCTGTTGTATTTTGAAGTTAAAGGCACAGGTGAAAGGTGAAAGGTGAAAGCCAGGTGTGGAACGCTCACCTTTGGAAATGTGCTTGACGAAAGAGGTGGTCCCGCGGGACACCCCGCTGACGAAGGCCCCGGGCCCCCGGGTCAGGCCCTCGTAGGGCAGGCGGAAGAAGTCGGCGATGCCGTTCCCAATGCTGCGCACCAGACTGGCAGGGCTGCCCAGGATCTCCAGAGAGCCCACCACCCAACCTACAGACACAGCACAGAGAGACACAGTTACACACTGAACATGTAAAATCACACACTGAACACACAGCCACCGTCACACAGAACAGCAACCTCACAGAACAGGCACAGTCCCACGTGTTGAACACACCGTCACACAATAAACACACAGGGAGCGTAACACACTGAGCGCTGGGGGCCGCACATTCAGAACACAGTAACACACTCAGCGGGTGCCGAACAGGACCGATCTTTCTCACTTTCTACACACACAGATAACCGTGCCCCAGTCCCTGTCCAGCCCTGGGGACAGAGGCCAGAGAGAGGCACCTCCTCCTTCACAGAGTCCGCAACATGGACTCGACGAGGAGAGGAAGAGGGCGCTCTCACGCGGATCCCATAATCACCGATGCCTCTCCACATGATGTAAACAGGCTGAAAGTGCACTGAGTTCTGTGCTCTGAGACTCCCGGCTGAAGTACATGGGCGCACGTGTGTATGATGTCATGCACAGAGCCCGGCGGTGGATTTACAGCGCTCAGACGTCACACCTCTCTCATTCTCCGCACCTACTCCGCAGGAAACACAGCCCATCAAAATTTATTTGCTGCGAACTGCGCTCTGGTGGAGCAGGCGTTTGTATCTGGGTCTTAGCAGATCGTTGCTTCACATTAATGATGGGCTGGGCTCACATTAAGCAACGGCCTGACGGCGCTTCCCAGTGACTTCCACAGCAGCCTGTCGGCCATAAATCACTCTGCCGAGGTGATGCGCAACAAGGCCTTTATGACGTCCAGCGAATACCAACGCAGTCCTGGTATGAGTCCCTCTGAGAGGCAAACCCTCAGCCCGCGCGTGTGTGTGTGTGTGTGTGTGTGTGAGTATGTGCGTGTGTGTGTGTGTGTGTGCGTGCGTGTGTGTGTGTGTGTGTGTGCGTGTGTGTGTGTGTGTGTGTGTGTGTGTGTGTGTGTGAGTGTTGTGCGTGTGCATGAGTGTGGTGTGTTTGTGATGTGTTTTCTGTGCTTGTGTTTGTGTGTGTGTGTGTGTGTGTATGTGTGTGGTGTGTATGTGTGCGTGTCTGATGTGTGGTGTGAGTGTGTGTGTGGTGTGTGTGTGAAGTGTGGTGCGTGTGTGTGTGTGTGTGTGTGTGTGTGTGTGTAAAAAGGTAGAGATGTGCTAAAATGTTACAAGAGAAGAGGTATCTAACGAGAGCAACCAGGACCCAGCCTTTACGGTGATCTCTGAGGTCAGAATGACGGTGTTAAACGCTTCCATATGCATACGGCATGCACGCAGAGCACACTGTGATGGAACTGGCACTCCGCAGAGACTCATTGACAGACCACCTGTGATGTCAGACATCTGCATTGGTATTAAACACACTGGGTATCAGCTGTAATTCAATCACAGATGATGTACGAGCTCTTCCCATTCGCTAAATGACTATCTACATGTGCAGATCAGCTGAAATGTTTGCAGATGGAGTTACAGCTGAAGTCTTAACCCCCAACCCTACGAGTGCATAACTGCAGAATTGGGCAAGTATACATTTGTATGAGTGTGTGTGTCTGTGTGTGAGTGTGTGCATGAATAGTAGGAAGAATACTGCAGTATGTTCATGCAGTTTGTGTACTTATTTACATACGCATGTACTTGTGAGTGTGTGCCTGTGTGTGTGTGTGTGTGTTTGTGTGTGTGCGTGTGCGTGCGTGTGTGTGTGTGTACGTGCGTGCATGTGTGTGTGTGTGTGTACGTGCGTGCATGTGTGCGTGTGTGTGTGTGTACGTACGTGCATGTGTGCGTGTGTGTGTGTGTGTGTGTGTGTGTGCACGTGCGTGTGTGTGTTTGCGCATGTGTGTGTGTGTGTGTACGTGCGTGTGCGTGTGTGTGTGTGTGTGTGTGTGCGTGTGTGTGTGCGTGTGTGTGTGTGTGTGTGTGTGTGTGTGTGTGTGTACGTGTGTGTGTGTGTGTGTGCGTGTGTGTGTCTGCGTGTGTGTGTGTGTGTGTGCATGTGTGTGTGTGTGTGTGTGTGTGTGTGTGTGTACAGGGCAGACTCACCGGCCCTAAAGAGCGCTCCGGCGGCGTAGTGCATGGCGAGCGCGTGGACCAGCTGGCGGGCGGTGGTGCACAGGGGCCCCCTCTCGAACAGCGAGAAGGACAGGGGCGTGTGGTCCGAGGCGATGTACAGCTTGAGCGAGGCGTGGATGCTCACCAGCAGGCTGACCGGCTGGATGGACAGCTTCTGCAGCCGCAGCGGGTACACCAGCGCCTGCACCGACTGCCACACCTGCTCGGGGAGCTCCGCCCCCCCGCCCCGCCCCGCCCGCCGGCCCCGCCCCCCGGGCCTCCCCAGCGCCGTGTCCGGGATGTAGGTGTGGAACAGGGTCTTGATGTAGTACACGAAGGTGTCCTCCAGGTAGAGGCGGGCCGGTTTGAGCTGGAAGGCCACCTGGTCCACGCGCCACTCGTCCCCGGACAGGGTGAGGCCCAGGCGGAGGAAGCAGGTGGTGCGGTACTCCTCCAGGGCGTGCGGCGACACGGTGGGGTTGGCGTCGCGGGTCCAGGGCGCCGGCTCTGCCCGCTGCTCTTGGCACAGCAGCACGGGGAAGTGGAAGCTGGCGCGGTTGTACAGCTGGTTGTCCACCTGCAGGCTGGCGCAGTGGAGCTCCACCCCCAGGGCGCCGGCGTCCGACAGGCCCTCCGCGGCCGTGCCCCGGTCTGCCGATGGCGCCAGGCTCAGCAGCAGCTTGGACAGCGTGAGGCGGAGCAGCTCCACCGAGCCTGTGGAGCTGGTGATGTCATCGCGCAGTGTCACGCTGGCTTCGGTCAGCAGCACTCTGAAGGCCAGCGCGTGATTGGACATCCTGCAGGGCACACAAACAGCACTGCTCACTGCCAGGATAAACATGCAGCCGTGTACATACAGGCACTGGCACTGTAACTGAGCTACTGAGGTAGTTTCAACAGGAGTATCAATGAAGAGCAGCTTGTTCGCTAACTTGGGTGCAATGAATGGCATGCTTATCCTGAACTCTTTTTATACAGCCCCACATAGATATGTAATAAAGTACTGATTTTCCAGAATATATATATTTTTTTTTTTCCTTTGAACACCTGGACAAGAACTAGAACACAGAAGAAATGCTTCACTGAAGGAGTTAATGTCGCCCTCCAGTGGACATAAAATTACAGCAGATTTAATCAAACGAGGCAGGGAATCTTGATTGAATAGTGCACTAGAATTACTTTATGCCAATTAAAATCTTTTGAATATACCTGAAATACAAAACCAGGAGACATTTTCACTCAGAAGCCCCTCAAGGCGGACAGATTTAAAATTTTTGACTTTCAAATTCATGAGAGCAAACTCAACAGTGGTGTTTTTAAAAAGTTACATAGGGTAATATGCTCTAAAAAGATAATAAACAGTACATAGAACAGGAAGTGAGGTGTTAAAGGGTGTATGGTGTAGTGTATGGGGTGTTGAGGGAGGTACGGGGTGTATAGTGTAGGGTATGAGGTGCGACGGAGGCACAGCGTGTATAGTGTAGGGCATGGATACTCAAACCTGGACCTCAAATCCAAATCTGGCCCAGGTTTTCTTTCCCCCAGGTAATTAAGTGACCTATTAGTGCTCCTAAATGGCCAGACTGTATTCACACCTGACTCCCAGGTAAAGGGACAGTGGACAGTTGAGTAACAAGGGTGCAGGGTATATGAGGTGTGCGGGTGGAACAGGGATACCTGTGGTGCTGGCTGATGACAGAGTCCACCCTGCCCTCTGGTGCCAGAGTGAGGATTATTGTGCCACCATGGTGCAGAACGTCAATGTACAAACAGCCAAACCCAGGGAGGAAAACCACCTGTACACACACACATACACACATAGTCCATTAGCAACATGCACACACACACACACACACACACATCCATTAGCAACATACATTCACACATACTCCATCAGCAACACACCATCAGCAACAGAAACACACACACACATACACACATATACATCAGCTACACACACTGTCAGTAACACATACACATTCTGTAAGGAACGCACGCGCACTGTAGAAGCGATGTAATCATGCATAATACTATGCAAAATAGTGCTGACCCTGCATCAGACAAGCTCATGACTTCAGATTCCATTCTCTGCGTTTGAAGCTTCCTAACCACAGATTACCTCACTGTGCTGAGCACGCTCTGCAGGGCTAACCAAAACCAGCCTTAACACACTGATGGGGGGACTGCCTTTATACACTGTCCCCTGCAATTCACCAATACACACTGCTCTCCTGCAATTCACTAATATCCTAACATGTGTGTCATTAATATGCCAAACCCAACACCATTTTATCTGATGAAGATCTAAACAAATATTCACAAAGCCACCGGTTCAGGACCTTTACTGCCCTCTTGTGGTGAAAAGCAGTATGGCGCGAGTATGAATAACGGTGGGCAGGGACCTGTGTGCCGGGGCTGTTGATGTCGATGGGGTCGGTCCACTCCTCCGGAGAGGGCACGCTGAGGGGGGTGGTGGTCTTCAGCAGCAGGGTCGGCAGGGCCTCTCTCTGGCGGCAGTCGGGAAAGCTGGAGAAGTGGTGGTACAGCTCGTGGTGCAGGGAGGAGGCCGCAGGGAGCAGCCGGGAGTACACCTGCGTCCTGGGGGATTCTGAGGGAAGGACACGGGTGGGGATACACACACGTATTACACACCGTCTTCACTGCTTCCTGAGTATAAAAACACATGCAGTTTACGCCGAGCTAGCCATTCTGAACCTCACTCACACAGCTTTCCACCCTGAGCCTGATTCTCACATAACCATGTCACTCTGAGCCTGACTCTCACACAGCTTGCCACCCTGAGCCTGATTCTCACATAACCATGTCACGCTGAGCCTGACTCTCACAGAGCATGCCACTCTGAGCCTGACTCTCACATAACCATGTCACTCTGAGCCTGACTCTCACATAACCATGTCACTCTGAGCCTGACTCTCACACAGCATGCCACTCTGAGCCTGACTCTCACACAGCATGCCACTCTGAGCCTGACTCTCACACAGCATGCCACTCTGAGCCTGACTCTCACACAGCATGCCACTCTGAGCCTGACTCTCACACAGCATGCCACTCTGAGCCTGACTCTCACACAGCATGCCACTCTGAGCCTGACTCTCACACAGCATGCCACTCTGAGCCTGACTCTCACACAGCATGCCACTCTGAGCCTGACTCTCACACAGCATGCCACTCTGAGCCTGACTCTCACATAACCATGCCACTCTGAGCCTGACTCTCACACAGCATGCCACTCTGAGCCTGACTCTCACACAGCATGCCACTCTGAGCCTGCCTCTCACTTTCTTATTGAGTTAAGGAATGGAGTTCAAATGCAATCAAAATTATGCAGATGAGCTGTGAACAGGATTTAGGCCTAAGGGGGGAAAATCTGTGCATGTGCCTCTTTACCTTTGAGGGTCTCCTTCAGCACGAGGGGGATGGGGCACTTGTTGTGGATGAGAAGACGGGGGCAGGGGTCCTCATTCAGCATGATGTAGGTGATGCCCAAATGCTCCTGGTAAGTCAGCACCAAGGGCCTGTAACAAAGGAGAGCCGTGTGACCACCTCCCCCTCCCAAACCCGAGCGCCGCCGCTCCCCGCCCGTCCCCCCGCAGCTCCACACAGGGCGGTGCGATTATTAAACCCAGTCGCAGGCGTCCAGAACCAGAGCGAAACGCAGCTGGGCAGAGAAAGCACAGAACACAAAGCAATTGAAAAATATTTAAAAAGAGAAAGCGGTTGTAAAATCGCTTCTGCACTCCTGGGTCAAATTAAGACGGGGACTGATGTTTTCACTGAAACACAAAATCTGCACGGTCGTTCGGGCGAGCGAGGTACCCTTAGCACAGAGAGAGAGAGAGAGGAGACAGGGCCGCTTCTCCAGGCCTCCACATGACCTGGCCGCTGAGGCCTGCAGGGTTAATGCCCCGCCCCACTTGCCCCGCCCCGTCCCGCCCTGCTCCCCTGTCACCCACCTGCTGACAAGGCCAGTGCGGGCGCAGGCCTCCCTGGGCGCTGCCACGCCCTGCCGGGGGAAGTCGGGCCGGATGGGGGCCGGCAGGCTCCAGGTCCCGCCCCCTGACTCCGCCCCCGGGGCGCAGCTGAAGAGCAGGTGCCTGACCGGGAGGGGGGCCTCCACCTCTGCGAAGGAGCCCTCCCTCAGCAGGTCCCAAAACGGGATGGAGACGGGCTGAGGGGGGGCCTGGGCGCCCCCCGGGGGGAGGGAAAAGACCGTTGTGTCTGGGGGGTCATAAGGCTGGACAGGGAGAGACATAGAGATAGAGAGGGAGGGGGGAGACATCACAACCACACATTAGATTAGCACGTTGCACTCAGATTAGCATTGCACACATGCGTGTGTTTAGATGAGCACTAAATCTGTGGCAGATATGCCCTGCTGCACTGTGTTGAGCAGTATGCTAAACATCGTGTGCCTTTGTGTGCTGGGATTATTCCACATCATGAAACCTCAAAGAAAGCCATTCCTCGAGCGGTTTTGCGGTTTTGTGTTGTTCATAAGATCCTCTTGTTTTGTTTTTTGCTGCTGTTCTTTTCAAGCGATTACTGGCGACTGGAAAGCTGTGCCATCCTTCTTGAAAGAACATGAAACCTCATTAAATGACCTCACGGCGCTCTAATGGGGACATGCAGCAGATGAAAAGCAAAGCCTGAAACCAATTGTTTCGGTGTCCGCCTAACGACAACATGGAGCTGCGCTCCCACAGGACCGGCCCAGCAGAGAGAGGTTCTGCAGGAGCTGCACGGCCTGCTGGAAAGCCCTGCTGAAGCCCTCTTCACCCTAAACTCTCCCTGTGCACCTACCTGCTGCATAAAGACTCTCCATCAGTGAATAAAGGCTGTGTCAGTGCAGCCATGTGTCTTCGGGGTTTAATGGCCCAGAAGGCCCTTTCGTGCTGGGAAAGCAAACCCTGACTGCGTCTGTCCCCTGTGCGCCGCTGTCCTAAGCTGCTGTGATGGCTGCGCAGCTCAGCGAGAGGACTGCAGCATGCTGGAGGACATGTTTTGTGGAATGCGTGCGCTAATCTGCTCTCTCCCAGGCAAAACTGACAAAACACAAATGCGAATACAGCTGGGCATGGCTAACTTTGAGAAAGAGCACTAAAGGGGATGCATTACAGGGTATTACACCCCTATTATAGAACAGGGGATTTAAAACCCCTGAGTGTATATTCGGGGTATCAGAGTGCGTTCACCTGGTCTGGCGTCCCCAGGGCGTGCTCAGACAGCAGGGGCCTGTAGTAGAGCTGGTGAGGGGTGCTGTTCACCAGGACAGTCCTGTCCTCGATCTGCAGGATCTGGATGCCATGCTTCACTGACGACGACACGCAAAGCTGGCACAGCTGCAGGACGGACAGACAGACACACAGACAGAGAGACAGAGAGAGAGAAAGAGAGACCGTGTGTCAGAGACCTGTAACCTTTCAGAGAGAGAAAGAGAGACCGTGTGTCAGAGACCTGTAACCTTTCAGAGAGAGAGAGAGAAAGTGAGAGAGCGAGCAAGAGTGAGACAGAGAGAGAGAGAGAGAGAGAGAGAGAGTGAGAGAAAGTGAGAGAGCGAGCAAGAGTGAGACAGATAGAAAGAAAGAGACCGTGTGTCAGAGATCTGTACCCTTTCAGAGAGAGAGAGCGAGAGAAAGTGAGAGAGCGAGCAAGAGTGAGACAGAGAGAGAGAGAGAGAGAGACAGACAGACAGAGAGAGAGAGAGAGAGAGAGAGAGAGAGACTCCCGGTGAAGTCCTACACCCTCAGCTCTACGGTGGCGGTGGCAGCGCACCTTCTGCCGGCCGGGGAAGGCGCCCAGCGTGACCTCGGCCTCCACGAAGCCCTCCTCGTCCAGCGTCACCACGTCCCCGCCCGTGCCCTCCTTCCAGCGCGGGGACGTCAGGTCGTGCACCAGCTTCAGCGCCGTGGACTTGTGCACCGTGTTGGTGTGGGCCCAGTAGATGCCGATCTGGAAGGCCTCCTGAGGGGACACGCAGGACAGGGTGTAAAACGGGCACGAGCCACGCCCCTCTAACGGCAGGCGTGCCGATTCTGAAAACCTGCAGGGCGTTTTTTTATTTTTTTTAAAGATAGTTTCTAAAATAAGACCAGGTTAAAACCTAGTATATGGCTGGACCTAACACACGTGATCCGGCCGACCAATGGTGTAACTTCATAACTCGGCCGACCAATGGGGTAACCTCATCACTCAGTCACTCAGTCACAGACATTCGCGTTTGTAGGGCTGGCCCCGCTGCTGCGGTCCAGCCAAAAACTATCAGCAGACAGTCCGTCCAGCTTACATATTTTTTTACTTTATTCAGACAGACAGAGAGCAGAGAGGGCAGCAGACAGAGAAGACATCACAGCTCAGAAGGGGGCTGCATAACTGCCCCCACGCGGGCTGGGAGGCACACATATGGCTCGAGCCGGCTGCCCTTCACGCTGCACTGAACGTCTCGCCATGCAGTGTGTTTTTCATTCAGGGAAGTGGCCACTGTTACAGAGAAATGGAAGTAATAAATGTCTTTATTGTTGCAAAATATTATTTTTGCTGTGAACTGAACATTGTCTTCAGTAGAACAGCAAGGTAGTGCAAAGTAAGGAACCCCTAGGCCTTGGCTCCCGACTCCCTTGTGTCTGGGTGTGGCCTGAACTGAAAGTCTACCCATTGTCTGCTATGACCAATGGGTCTGAGCCCATAGCCCCCCTACAGAATCATTAACATCACATGCATTTAGCAGGTGCACTTATCCAGAGCGACTTCTTACAATACATTGCATCTAAAATCCCATCCAGGAATTGAACCTTTAGGCTACAAGGCCAGTTCCTTACCCATTGTACTGCTTCTGCTACACAAGTCACCGGTCTTTGCGCAGACGTGTCCCCTGCGTCACATCTGACAGGTCTGAAGCGGTTTTGTGGGTACGTCACTGGACAGCCCCGTGCGTAATAGCAAAGTGACACACGGGCCCGCGGATGACCCCGTCCCCCGAGACGTGTCCCCCCCTCGTCCGGTCTGAGCGAGCGCAGGAACGAAGCCCCTCCCCCTCCCGAACCGCGCCAGGATCAACCACGGGCCGCGCTCTTCGCAGGACTGAGGCGCAGTTGCTAAAACAAAGACTCGCGTCCCGCCGGGCGCGACTGCCAATTCCCGTCTGGCGTTACCTAATCCGGCGCGGGCGCTATGGAAACAATGCCGTGTTTGTTTCTGTTTCACAGACTATTACACTTTTACGGCTGTTGTTTGGTTGGCTTCCGCTGAAGCGTGTCTTGCTCTTGCCCTTTGATATCCTGCTCCCCTGCTCCTGCGCCGGGCATCCAGGCGCTGATTAAAACTCCCCTTTAAGCAGGGGAGCGGGTGGGACGGGCAGGGCTAACGCTGCCCGGTGGCTTCAGTTTGCTGCGGGCCGGGTGCCCTCTCCTGGGCACGGTCCCTCACAGTGACTCTGGCAGCACAAATCAGCACCAGGCCTTCCCTACTGTTCTTAAGATATGTTCTTCACTCTGTAGCACAGTGAAAATACACAGCCCTGCCAGAGATCTGATGCCTCATTCGGCTTATCTCCGAAAGCAGTGAGCCAAGCCTACGAGGAGGCGGGTTGGCAGGGCGGGGCAAATATGGGCGGGGCTCACCTTGAAGTTGGGAGGCACGATGACCTTCCCCGCGGGTATCTGCAGCACGATCCTCTCTCCCTCAAAGAGCCACAGGTCCCACTGGGAGCGGTTGGCCAGCAGGGCCCAGGGCAGCAGCTCCACCAGCAGGGTGTTGAGGCCCGGCTTCCAGGCCGACAGCTTCACCTGCATGGGGCTGTCCCACTGGGTCAGGGGCTCCGAGTCCGGCCTGCAGGGACACCAAAAAAATGAATCATACATGCAAACACACGTGTGCATAAGAAAAGCATCCAAAGACAGTCCAGCTACCACATTCAAATAATCAGTAAATACATACTGCCCTCGAATGAATGCCACCCTCAAACAGACACCATATAGATAATAGGGCATTTAAACACATGGCAGACTGACAAGTCTAAGTAACATAGTTCTTAAATGCCAGCTTTAGCAGGCAGTAAAGTCTTCTTTTCTTATATCTAAAGACTTCAAGCCTGAAAGGGGGCCAAAACACACTCAACGTTGCCCTCCATCTAACATGCGGTATTTCTGTAAAGGAACTCAAGGTGAGCACAGGAACGTGCAGGTCACATAAATCATATTCTTGAACTCAAACAAAAGGCGTTTCAGAGAGACGCGCCTCGCAGCTTCAACCAGCCCTGCTGGAGCCAATAAGCTGCATCAAGTGTGAGTTCTGACAGCCGCAGTTTCCTTCAGTAACCGTTACTCCCAGACCACTACAAGATGTTTGCTTAATGATTAGCGAGGTGCTTCAAAAAAAAAAAAAAAAAAAACATTTACCAGGATTTACATTCTCTGAGCCAAGCAAGGAGGTACAGTATGAAAGTCTGACCTTATTAGGTCCACACAACACGAAGTGTATAACTTGGTATCTGAAAATGAAAAATACACCAATTGTACGGGTTCCTTCGCCGTTTGCAGCCCGGCTCTTGTGTTTGTTAGGACTAAAATGGCCGCTAACGCGGCGCAGATTGGAGGGTTCTGCTAGCGCTAGCAGTGTTCTTGGCTCGGGCACGGACTGTCACTTCCATGGGAAATCTGCCTCGGCCTTATGCTTTGTTATAAAGTCTGGATCATAGGGGGGAGAAAGAAAATGAATGACAGAGTAATTCAACACCAAACCACCAGATACCAACTCCGGGGGGAGAGAATAGCAGAGGAACAGAGCCACAGAACCGCAGAAACCCATATGGTTAACATGACTGCACTGAGATCTCTTTGTAACAATGCCTGTGAAAGCACATGTGTACTCGCGTGTGCGTGTGCTAGCAAGATGTGATTTTTTTTTTTTTTCAGACGGACCGTTCCCAGTGTCTCGGTGCGACACAGACGCACACACGCCACGCACGCACACACACACAAACACACAAACACACAAATCACAGCAAACCAGCTGCGCTACGAAACGTACGCCCCCGTCACAGTGTGAGAAAACAGGTGACGTCCCAAGGGCTGAAGAAGACTGACAGTGGAAAGTCTCGGGCCTACAGGAAGGCTGCGGCAGCAGCGGGGATCTGCGCTAATCTTCAGCGGGATATCTCCGCCACGCCTCCGAAGTTTTTCTGTGTGACGAATGAACAAAGAGATGAAAGACGCTCATCTTTCAGCTTCCTGCATCAAAAGGGCCCTACTACAGAAGGCTGCGGTGGTTTGAGTTCATTAAAAACAATCAGAGCAGCTCTCTGATTTGAACATATATTTTAATTACCAGGAGAGCAGCGGATAATAAACTTCAGGCCTTTTCCCAAAAACAGTCATAGATCATCCGGGCTGACAGCTATGCGATCAGACAAGCAGCGATCCAAGGCACCGGGAATTGAGCCGATTTCCTGAGCTTGACTTTACGGCCTTCCAGTCGGCCAACGGGGGCCGGACCGGGGAGCCAAACCTCCCTCCTTAGTTAGCGCAGCGAGGGAAGGTGAGGTGATGCGGGTGCGATTCCACACACAGGCCCCCCGGCGGGTGCACCGCGTGAGCGGGAGCCCCCTTCCACACGCTCCACGGAGGCGGGACCAGGCCCTGGAGCGCAGCATTTTCCCCTTGTTTTGCTTTTGTTTTCGCTGCGGCTCTCCGGGTTTCCATGAGCGCGGCCGGCCGCGGAGCAGCTGACCAGCAGATGCTCGTATCGCGGATGACATCGCCGTTTGTTTCTCATTCAAGACCGGGACGATCTCCGCGCCAAGTTCAACACCGGTCCTAGAAAAGCGAGCGACCGATTCCCGGCCTGTTCCTCGGCGAGAGAGCGGCTCTACTCAACAGCTTCTGAGCGGCAGGCTAAGCGATCTATTTGTTTTCCTGTCTGGTCACATGACCTGGCTCCATGCAGGGATGGTCATTTTGTGCTCCAGCTCTACAGAAGCACAAGACCAGTGGCTGCAGTGGAGTGACAGAGACTTCACACAGGACAGTCCTGGCAGCGGTCCCTCTCTGTTTGAGACGGACCTTTGAGCATTTTCAAATTTTATTTAAATGACAAGGATTTTGTACCGCATTTTCCACCTGCTCGCCCGTCCTTGAAGTCTACTGTGCAGGACAGCATCACACTGCTTAGCACCAGGCTCAGCGCTAAACTCAGCACGTCATCAAGAAAAAGCTTCTAATGCCCAATACGACAGTGGGCTTACCCTTGTCACAAAATTTGGATATACTACCAACAAGGGAAGATCCATTAGTAAATGAACCCTTGCACTTACATTTATTCAAGAGTTTTAAAGGGCAAAGTCTTTATGCAGGCATGCAGCTGACAGTGCTGTGATTGGTCAGGGTGAAACCTAATTGGATGAAAGTAAGGTGTTGACGTGAGAGGGCAGTACCTGTCAGACTCCTTGTTGATGTAGGGCCAGGGCGGCTGGGTGGGGCTCTTCTCTCCGTAGAAGTCGGAGAGGATGAGCTCATGGCCGTCTCCGCCCGCAGTCTTGTTCACAATCTGCTTGATGAGGCCGGAGGATATGGGCACGGCGCACTGCGAGGGGTCCTCCTGCTCCCTGAACAACACAAACACAACACTCTGCTCTCTCCGTCCAAGCCAACACACGATCCGCCGCCGCCCATTCAAAATGACTCTGCAATGGAGGTCCTATACCCCGGGCCGGCAGGTCTGCTGGCTTCCCAGTGGAACCAGGTGGGATGAGTTAACAGTGTAATCAACTCCTGGAAGTGATTAAGTGCCAAGTAACAACCAGAACCAGCAGATCCCTCTGGCTCTCAAGGAACAGGGTGGAAGGAAACTGCTAAAACGAATGTAGCTCACGCCACCATAACGCACAAAAACTTAAACAGCAGGACAAATTTAGAAGAGCACAGATGAGCACCAGCAGACTTGTGCATTTATTCTATCATGACACTCAAGCTCTGTAGAGTGACCCCCGCCCAAATCAGCGGTGTCTTGCTTTTCTGAGCGAAGCTAAAAAAGCTCAGGCGCACGCCAAAGACACGGTCGGGAAGTCTCGCCGATGTCCCTTCTGAGGCGGGTTAAGGACCAAGAGTAAACTCAGCGAGGAGAAACATTGACCTGGAATGTCTTGGCTTAAATCACCAGTCTAATGTGGCTTCTCTGAAATATAAAAAAAATCCATGAGTCAGGTCAGCATCCAATTCAGCTCGAAGGGACAGGCCTCTCTTGAGGCAGATTTGCATGTGTATTAATAGAGTCCATTGTGCTATAAACGGAAATGGCTCTATGGGTCTCGGGGAAAAAAGAAAAAAACAAACAAAAAAAAATGCGAAACGAGAATGTGATGATGGGAAACATTTGATCCGCTGGAAGCCCAGAGGCTACCCGTCCAGGCTTCTGATTGTTGTCGGTCTTATATGTGGTTTCTACACAGTGAAAAGATATGGAAGCGAGACACAACAGATCCAGTTAACTGTCTGTCTGCTCAGAGCAACCACAGCCTGAATTTCCTCCTCCCCATTATAGGCCACAACTATTTGTAATTGCAGGAAGGCAAATCAAACTGGTGACCAGTGTACATTTGAAACTTGTCTGGGAAGGGGGGGGGGGGGGGTACATGGGGGGAGGGGGGGGGGGGGGGGGTTGTGGATGAGGGATGGTTTAGGAACGCACAGTGCACTGCAAGGAAAGAAATAGGACAGCACAGGACGATCTCGTTTTATACTCTTGCCTGTCTGCGAGCAAAGAAATCCGTTGACAAGCTGACGAGCCCATCTGAGGTGGAAGCACCGAGCGGCTGAGGCAGGTCATGAAATTAGCGATGCGTGTGCCATGCCCTGCCCATAATGAAGTGCCGCTCGTCACACCAGCGCAGAACACTGGCGCAGACGCTCACCCGCTCTGGCACGGGGCCACTCCCCACCGCAGAGACTGACAAATGCAGGGCAAACCCGCCACTTTCTGCTACAGCTTCACTGGCTCAGGCCTGCAATTATGCCTGGATTTGACATACTGTGAAATGTGAAGTCGTAGCGCAGCTGACATTTAGTTTAGATGGGTTCCTGGGACACACACAATTTCAAAAGGACTGGGTCTAGCCTGCCTTAGAGGAGGGGTGGGGGGGGGGGGGTGAAATGAGGTGTGGGGAGGCAGAAGTGAGCTGGTTTGGAGAAGGGTGGTGTGGCTCAAGTACCTGGCCTGGAAGGTGAGGTGGTGCATGAGGTCAGACTCTACGTTCAGCAGGGGTTCCTCATGGCCCTGCCCGAGGACCACCTGGCTTTCTTGCAAGCCCAAGCTCCTCTTCTCAATGTGGATTATGACAGGGTCGGGCAGGTGGCTCCTCATGAGGAACAGGGGGCTGAACACCACCTGTGCAGGGCCACACAGGGACACGTCACACACAACACAGACTCACTAGGTTATTTCTGCGGAGTTACGTTTTTCAGAATACAAATGTCACACATCTCAGTTACTACCATCTTTCACCTTTCCTTAACCTTCTAGTCTTATTGTAACTTTATCTTAAACCGTATGTATACATAAACATAAAGTATAAATCTCTGTCCCTACTTGGTTTTCTTTTTTCTATCCTTATTTATTCTATTACTTTCCCCTATCTGTAGGAAAGGAAACCCTTTGAAAAGACACGAGTAACGTGTGACACAGTCTGTAGGGCGGCTGGTTCACAATCTGTTCTCTATCTGTTACCCTCTCTACTCTTTAGATGTCAGAATAAAGTAAAAAACACAGAAGGAGGGCGGACCATCCACTACCCTTCTTAGAAAAACAAAATTTTGAGGTTTTTTAACTTCTGTGTATCTTCTAAGAAAATATCTGCACACATGCTGTTTTTAATCTTTCTTACATGGCATAATAAATAAAATAAAGTGGGTAGAGGACTGTTGGCCATGATATGGGAGTGATTTAATTTAGAGGCCAGCATGTAGATCTGGGTTGTGTGCAGAGCTTTTTGACAGGCTGGGAGAGGAACTTCTGACTGGGCCGGGAGCTGAGAGCGGCATGGCGCGCCAGTTGGAGGACCCCCTCCAGCCTTCCTCAGGCCCTGCCCCGCTCCCTACTGGGATGGGAAACGGCTCGCTCTGTTCTAGCTCTCCACCACAGTGCCTGCAATCTCCCCAGCACTGTCTGCGCTGGCTTACCACATGGAAAACAGACCAATTTAATTCTCATCCAGCCCCACTGTATGAAGACAATGCGGCACGAATACAAAACTTCCATGCGCATCTGTTGCATGTAGTTGGAAATCAATTACAAACTTTCGTCATTGTTGTACTTTCACTGCGAGAGATTTACTGTGATTATTTGGATGCAAATCAGAAGTATATTGTGGAACTGCAACCCGAAGTAACAAGACTTTATTAAAAACACTTCTCCCTACACAGGATGGTTCCAGCACACTTTCCTGGGAATAAGAACGACATCGAAAGCAAAGTTTTCTGGCAGCATTTGCATGCCCTACATACACTCACCACTCTCTGCTGCATGTGGGTGCCTGGCTCGATGGTGAGGAGGGTGCACCAAACATACAGAAGGGAGCCACTGGAACACGGGACCTGCAGAGGGAACCAGGGCAGAACCTCAGGGTAACTTCATCTAAAGCACAAAGTCCAGGCCTAGCAGGGACACTCCTGCTTCCATCACTCAGTTAAGGATTACATTCATACAGCACCTTATCTTCACCGGTTTATCCCAAAGTACTGTACAGCGAACAGCTTTTTCCAGGTTGCACCAATGGGTAGGACCCACTGAGGTGAAGCACATCAGAAATGCGTGGCACTCCCCACCCATCAGCAGAGGTGGTGAGAGGGGGGTCAATATGTGCCATGCAGATAAAGCCATGCTGAGAATTTTTCCAGGGCATCGGCAAGGCCCCGTAGTTTTTGTGATGCCTTTGGATCTTTAATGAATCAGGAACATCTCATCCAAAGGATGATAAAATATGGGCAGTGTCCCCATCATTTTTTACATGAGCAAACGGAAGATGGACCTGTACGTGTCCATAAAAACTACAGCCAGCAGCAGCTTAACTAGGAGGTCTCCCATTCAAACACTAGCCAAGCCTTGGATTAATATTTAACACGAGTTAACATTTAACATAGAACATGGTGACTGTTGCACCATGAAAATCTCTCTATCTTCTGTACAAAGAACCAATGGGGAAAATGTACAGGGCCACCTCCCCAAAGAAAACTGTTTTGTGCGGAGGAGGAATCAGAACCAGCCTGGTCATAATGATCACAGTACATTAGCCTCACTAACTAACATCATGTTCATATCAAGGCCTGGAGACACATCATCTTGTTATGTACCCAACTTGGTTCTTGGCTTTCTCGCATTGCAAAAGAAAATCCCCTCAAAATCTCTGTAACTAGAACTCTGCACAGCAGTTAGGGCAAATGATTGTTTAACTATTAACACAGGATAATGAGCCATTAAGGATGACAAGATCTGTGATTTAAAACCTGTAATTTTGCCCTTGTAATATGTATACTACAAACTTAAAAAATTCCCCAGGTTTTTAATCCCACTCTACCTTTGCTCCTTGTCAAGCCTTCCAAATGTTAGAGGTCTTTAAAACATTTTTTAAATTCACAGCCAACATGGGACTTGATTTATAAGTGGCTCAAGAACTGAAGCACAATGAGCGTTCAGTTCTGATTCTGGCGTGGGATTTTCCTGTCAGATGAAGGTGTAAAACCAGGCCAGTCACTCGGTAAGAACCCAAAGCTGACCCACAACACCCAACCCCACAACTCCAGTGAGTATTCCTGTGTTCCGCTCACACCGACCCTTTACCAAATTGCCCTTAAGGAGGGAATTCTTTTGCATTCTGGAGCCTGTGAACGTCCTCCTGAGGTAGACTGAGGAACCTTACAGAGAGAGCCCAAAGTAAAAAACTGACAAAACTGCTTTGAATTTTAGCAGCAAGTCCCTGTGTTCCAGGGACTTCAAGGACATTTTTTCAAGGATCTTATTTAGGAATGAGTAATGTAATTTGTCATTCGTAATCTTATTTACAAATGAGTCATTTAAATACACCAGGGTAAGACAAGCATAAAATTGATAAAAAGTTCACTTTCTGGGGTATCCAGATATTATTTCAGTTTGAGTTTACGTTTTTGATTGCAACAGAGAGATTTTTGAGTGAGGAAGGACATTTTATACATTTAGAGAAGTTGTGACATGACTTGACAAATGACTTGCTGGCTTTACGATGATATGAATAGGGTATTAGGAGGTTTGTGGTCTAAGACATGAAAGTGCACTCTAAAGCAGCGTGTATAGTGATGTTATGCTAACAGAGCCTGCACATAGGAAGATATTAATTTTATAGTGTTTATGCACAATTATAAATATCACTTTCTATCATGTTGAATTTTTTCAGGAGTATTGCATGGTTTGAATTCATAACACTGGACTTTTATTGCACATGATAAGTGTACCAACGTAAAACAGGAAAGTTATGTAAAGTTTATAACGTAAGAGAAAAAACCTTAAAACCAAACCATTTCAAAACACTGAATTTTCTATGCTCGAAATCCAGTGCTTTCAAAGCATTCAAGGACCCATGGGAACCCTGGACACATGAATTGCATGGTAATAATAAGCGCGAGCCATTTAGGAGACCATTTGAGTAAGCATCCACGGTTACAGCTCCTTCATCCCAATTCATTCCTGTTTCCTGTTTTCGGTTTGTGTTTGTGATTATGCAGTTTTTGTAAACTGTGTTCCCAGTGTCTCAAAGGACATCTTGAGTATTTTGAGCTACGGCCCTTCCAAACAACAAAAAAGAAAAACCCAAGTAAATGATTTCTCGATGCAAATAAATATCCTGGCCACTGTGGTCTATTGAGACTCAACAGAGCAAAGCTGGTGCAGCGTTGGTGGTCCTGTGCTGCGTGGGAATGCGGGGGGGGGGTGCCAGTCCTCACCTGCACCACGGAGCCGGTGCCCTTCTCCCTGCTCTCCAGCCGCACGTCCTGGGACCAGTCCTCGTCCCCGCGCGCCCGCACGCACAGCTCCGTCATCTCCGCGTCCTCCAGGACGTAGGAGGGCAGCTTACGCCCCCCCTCCAGGCAGTCCACGTGCTCCTTGACCACCGTCTGCCCGTCGGGCCCCACGTAGTGCTGCACCACCCGCAGGTCGATGTCCTGGCCCAGGTAGCTGCACATCACCTGCCTGCCGCAGATCATGATCTGGTGGGGGAGAGAGGACCGGTATGGAGGGACATGAGGAACATGGCAGCCTCGAGCTTAATCTGCAACAGAGCCTCCTTGACTCAGTGCTCATGCATGTGGCGTTATTAAAGCCACCCTAAATGGATTCTGACAGCGTTTTCAGCAAGTGATGGATTTCTCGGGTGACTGTCTATCACTGGAGAGCAAGCGGGGCCTTCTGGCATTCAGATGGCTTCTCCTCCTCGCTTCTCCTCCCCAACCCGCCCTGCCCGGTCCCCGGGGACGCTTCATCTGGAGCTGACGGTCCTAATTGTGCTCAGAAGTGATTGTTTCCACCACCCCCGGCGTGCCTCGTTCTCCTCTCTGGGTCACGGCAGCGCTAATGAGTCTGGGAGAGCTGGGCTGTAATTAGAGATGCTTCTCCTGCTCATCCATCATCCCGGCGTGTCAGCGGGCCCTCAGCTCGGCCGTGCTCACTGACTGCTCCAACATGCCGCACGCCCAGAGGAACTTTCATGCTTGTGCGAGTGGGTGGGGGTGATCTTCACTGCTTTTTTACATTTTTTATTTGACATGAATTCCCTAAAATATCACCAATGATGTCAGAGGCATCACACTTAAGGGCTCCTAATGTTACACCCTTGGCGAGAGCGCACCAGAGTAAAAAAAGATGCTATCACCGAAACCGCATTCCCGCAATTGAAAACATTCCCCTCCATTTTAACACGTTGCTCTTAAGGACACTCAAAATGGTGGTTCGCTAAAGGAAGAAACATGGTGGAGAAACGAGTTTGCAAAACGATAAACCTCTGGCGGACCTATGGTAGCATCACCAGCAACTGAACAGAATTAAAATGTGTCCATGAAGCGAGAAGCCTTCCTGGTTATTGTTGCCACTGGCATAATCTTCCAGCTTTTATTGTGAATTGAATGTGACCAGGGCTCATACCCTATCATTTGTACCAATGGGAACAAGATGTACACATTACATGGAACAGACCAGACAGGAATGCAAAGCTCTGTTTTGTCTAGAGGCTACAGAGACATGTGTGACACTTGACAATATTTACATAACAAAGTGTCCCCTCTTTCTCTGCTGGCATCTTTTTCAAAGAAATGTTTGTCTGTTTTGAGCCATTTAAACATGATTTACAAATTTATTTTACTGGTCTGTGATGTTTTGTTTAAATTTTACGATTAAGGCTCAGAGGAATTGAAGTTCAGTTTGATGAGTTTTTTTTTACTTATCAGAGGAACTTTTGGAAAAAGCTGCAGGTTTTTCCAGTGTGATGGCTGCAGATTATAATGCGAAACAAGGCATGGAGATGGAAGGGGGGTACGATCAGAGGCCGTCGCCTGGCTCCAATCTGTGAGGACAGAAGCCTATCAGAGGTAAAATGACTAAAAAATGAAAGGGGAATTGACGGAATGACAGAGCGCTGAAGCCTACAGACTATGATCTACACTGAGATTCACTGTGACTAGACACCTTAATACTGCCCCTTCTTTATTATCACATTAGCTTCTTCCTTTGATGCAAATGGTGAATGGTGTTTGGTTTTGGGTGATAAGAGAAAAGAAAAGATAATCCTTTATTAATCACGCAGTGGGGAAATTTGCAGTGTTACAGCAGCAATGGGGATAGCGCAATAGAGTAAAAATATAATAGATATAATATATACAAATAATGCACAGTTCAGTATACTTTATACTTTATACAGTGATATTGCACATGAGTGGATAGTCAGTTTTGGTGTGCGTGGTCTACTGAGACTGCACTGGTCAGAGGGCAGCAGAGCAGACAGATGGGAACCCTTTAATGTTGGGCTGGGAGTGAAGTGTGTGGGGAAGGGCTGGGAGGGAGGTGTGCGGAGAAGGGCTGGGAGGGAGGTGGGCGGGGCAGGGCTGGGAGTGAGGTGTGTGGGGAAGGGCTGGGAGGGAGGTGTGCGGAGAAGGGCTGGGAGGGAGGTGTGCGGGGAAGGGCTGGGAGTGAGGTGTGAGGGGAAGGGCTGGGAGGGAGGTGTGCGGGGAAGGGCTGGGAGGGAGGTGTGCGGGGAAGGGCTGGGAGTGAGGTGTGAGGGGAAGGGCACGGGACCCATACCTGCTTCTGCACCCCGCTGAGCTGCTGGACCTTGATGATGAGGGAGGCCGTCCTGCCTTTGGACTGGATGGTGCGCAGCAGGGTGCCCGCGTTGTCTATGCTGAAGGGCTCGGACCAGCGCCAGTTCCCCCAGCCCTCGATGCAGATGTGCAGCAGCTGGGAAGCCGAGCAGACAGACGAGCAGAAAAAAGGAGTTTTTCTGACTTTATTTATGCCTGTTCAAATGGCAAGTAAACAAAAGGGGCTTTGTTTAAAGACCGTTTGTTAGGGGGAACAAAGTTCCTGTTTACTGGTTTGAACATGCTCTGAGTCTCCGCGCTATTGAAGTGCTTGCAGGCTAGGTCACACACAATAAACTTGGAAAAATGCACATGAAGCGTTGGAAGCGCAAAACAATCACATGTGGCTGCACTTGTATTCCACACTTCTAAATAGGATTCAGATTTATTTTGGTCATAAAAACTGCCATTTCTACATCTATATATCTTTCAATGAGGTCAATTACATTGTTAAGTCTGGACAAATGTGGAAGAACCATGAGGCTTCCTCAGTGAAGTCACTGGCACTGCAGAACATGACCAAGGTATGGCATGCACAAGTGACAGATCTCTTTCAAACAAAAGCTTTTTCAAGTGTGGTGATCCTCATTTACAAACCTTCCAAAATGGAAAAGAAGAAAGGCTCTCAAGATCTTTGAAAATGAATAAAAGAGCAACAGATGCTAAAGCACAGGAAAGTCCAGATTTATACACTAGCCCCTCTTAAAAAGTGCTCAACATTTAAATCTGTTAAAAGCCCCCTCCAAAAGAAACAGACACATATGCACAGGCACGCAAACGCGCACGCGCACACACAGACATGTGCGTGCACGCACACACACACACACACACTCTGGAGGTCAAACTCCTGGTCAGATCATGGTCTGGGCCTTTGTTTCACCAAGCTCCACATTCCTCTGCCTTTTTGAAGAGGTATTTTATTACAATAACATTTCTAATCAGAGCCTGATTTCAATTTTGAGGCTCATCCTCCCAGTCTGGTGTTTCTGAATGGAAATGACATAATTTCTCAGATCACCACTCGGAATTACTCACCAGGAAGTGGCAGAGTGCAGTAAACAACGGAGGCCAGGCAGGAGCAGCGCACCTCTGGCCCATCTGGGGAGCCAGCTTTGTTATTTCAACAGTCCCCATGTTCCACTTTATCATGCCTGCGGCTACACTTGACCTTTAGGGAGAAGCCATAATAACTTCTCTCCTCAGAACTTCAAACGGACATCGCCGCTCTTGTTTTAGTTAACGTCGGGCCAGGCGGTGAAAAACAAGCGACACCGTTGCACAGGATACGCACGGAAATAAAAAAATAAAAAAACGTAAACTACAAAAGGCTTCCAAACGTTTTAACCTTCTTTAAGTGCTGTATTAGGGAAGCTGATAAATGTATACCACGTCAGCCGAGCGGTTTCTCCCCCCTGCCCTTTATAAAAGTTGAATACCTGTCTTGATAAAAACAAACTCCTACACAACATCAGCGGGCCCCGTTAAATCATCCAGGGTGCAAATATGACTCAAACAGGAAGGCAAAGAAGCTCTGCTCACGGATCGGAATACATGCGTCAGAATCAGCAAAGTATCTGTATATTCATATCCATTACATGGCTCTCGGGACCGAATGGTCAGAGGGAATAAACACATACTGTGTGAGTGTTTGAGCCAGGCATTCTGATTAATACAGTTTGCTTTGGGCTGCCACGAGAGACCTGTGGGAAAAATCAATCAGCACAACTCAGCTTTTAATGAAACAATATCAAATGGGAGAGATCTAATCACCCGTTCACCGCAACGTAATGTAGTATGGAGCCATTCACTCATTTCTGCAACACCTTAGAGAACGTAGAGAAGAAACACATACTGCAGCAGATTTATTTGAACACTGCACTTAGGTGAAATGCTGTTAAAAAGGAAAGCAGGGATGCTCAATGGCTCATCCTGCTAAGGCACTGTTCCAATGCATGGATAGGCCCTGCAGTCTGGAATCAAACCTGGGCCGTGTCAGTGCAGACCATGGTAAGCAGCCATGCAGGGTGCCCCATGATCGCCACTAGCCCAGGAATGAGAGGGCTTCAGCCAACTGGGATGGCAGCTAACCCTGCTGGTGGGGTGGATGGAGTGTTCGACTGAAAGTCTGCTAGTCAAGCTATACATGAAGTGTCTTGCCCCGCTTATGAACTGCGGTATGATATGTATCGATGCCTGGCATTGCGTGCTTCACAGGAGAGCACGTGCTAGTCTGCACTCTCCTGAATGGATGGTTACAGCAATGAGTACTGATACATATACGATTTGGCATTCCAAATTGGGCAGAAAAGAGAAAGGGGAAGGAAAAAGCAAGTCAAGTAGCCAAGTAATCAAAAAAGCCAAGTAGTTCAAACCTGGCAACAGCTGCATCGCCTCAAGTGTCAGCAGTGTGTTCCTAACGAGGACAAGTTTTAGGCTCTCAGGCATGCAACTGTTAGACCACCACTTCTGCATCTACACAATTGCCTTGGTGAGGCTGAAATGATAAACTACAGAAACATGCTCCCTTGTGGAAACCTTAGATATTTTCCCCGCATGCATGTAACTTGCTTTGCCGAGATGTCAGTAGCTAATATTTGCTTAGGGGATATTTTGAGGAAGGAAAACTTCAAAATATATTTTTTAGTTGCAACCCTACCTCCGCAAAGATTACAGGGGTTTGGACCATGATTGCACTTGGCTCGGTTTAAGTGGCAAGTTCCAAACCAGTTTCTGGGTTCTAATTTCGATCGGAATGAGTGCATCTGGTTAGGGATTATTAGAAACCAGTAGTTAGGGTTTAGCTTTGAGTTAAATCCCAGACACTTAAATTGTAACCCTAATGGCTACATTTCCCCATGGCCTTCGCCGACCCAAACAGCCACTCTGATTTTAGCACGATGTGCTGGCTGTGCTCTGAGCTGGGCGGTTAGACCGTGGAGCAGAACGAGCCGGCTTCTCCTGGGAAACGGATTCGGGTGGCCAGAAGAGCTTACATACCTCACAGCTGATAGAATTTGTCGAATGTCCAGCAAACTGAACGTTCCTCTCAGCTGCTGTTTTAAAGAAAAACAGCATCAGAGGCTCTAAGTCATTTGATGCCATACAGCACAGCACTCGCATCACTCTGGAAACATCTGCACAAGTTCCACAATGATTTCAGCAGACGTGTCGGTATTTGCGTTCGTTGTTGTGTTTTTTTTTTAAACCAACACCGTTGGTGTGCATTTTAACAGACGCTTTTCTCTGCAATACAGATCAATGCAGTAAGCTGATTAATTAGCAACGGCCATGACAAGATTAAAATACACTCATCGATTACACAATCC
Source organism: Anguilla anguilla (assembly GCF_013347855.1). Taxonomy (NCBI): domain Eukaryota; kingdom Metazoa; phylum Chordata; class Actinopteri; order Anguilliformes; family Anguillidae; genus Anguilla; species Anguilla anguilla. The sequence goes on along the minus strand of NC_049201.1, from coordinate 50,179,692 downwards.
ATGGATTACTGAAACAGTTATTTGCCTCACTTCCTGTTTCTGAGGTGCTGCCAGCTAAGATAACTAGCAGCGTAACTGCCATGGAAACATGGCGTAGAACACAAACACGCAGGGCCATCATATTTTCAATATGCTGTTAATTATGTGGTGAGTCAATTAACCAACAAAAGCCCCTCGCCCTATGATTAAACAAGTACCACGGCCGAAACCCTGGCCTTGCGTATTAAGGGCTACTCCCAAAACATTTCCCTGAAAAATCTACAGATCCCCAGTAAAAATTCCAAAGAAAAAAAGGCCAAATATTTGGTGTGTGACTGAGACATGAAAGAACAAACTGACCAACGACTCAACAGGGTGAACAAAAGCATCCTCTATACGCATGTCACATGGGAGAGGAAAAGACAAAAGAGAAAGCAAACAAGAAAGCACTGTTTCAAACACCGCTGGTACTGAAACCTCCGAACGCAATCCGCAGATGAGGATCGTCTCGGGGAAAGTGACGGGAATCAGCGTTCTCGGATTCCCTGCGGAGCGCGAGACGAGCCCGCGGTCGGTCGCCGCGCCGTCGCAACAATGCCCAGGGTCCGCAGACGGAGTGGGGAAATTGGAAGCATACCGGCGCGCTGGCATTGTTGTCCGGAGCGCTACGCCCCAGCGCCGAACAGAGCTCCGTCTGTCTGCCGACTGGAGGAGCGGGAGAGGGCCGCGCGCGTAATGGGAAACAGGCTTCCACGGAGACAACAAAAGACATTAAGCCTTGCCCCCCCCCCCCCCCCCCCCCGAAAAGTGAACGGGGGCAGTGGGAGGGCAGACGCTGTACCCGTTCGCTCCGGCGCAGAGGCTAACGCGGCCAACGCCGGGGGGTGGGGGGGGGGGGGGGGGGTGCGGGGCGGTTTTGGGCAGCTGTCCGTTCTGTTCTGCCGCAGAGCCCTCTCCCGTGAGCGAGCCGGGAACTTCAAAGGGTGCATTTGCAATTTAATAAATTCGCGGCTGGGAGTCGGCGGAGAGGACAGGCACTGCGCGGGACAGAGGGTACGGCGGGGACAGGCGAGGTTCGCTCCCAACAAAACGGCGGCGCAGCAGAATTTCGCCGCGGACTGGGGTGAACTCGTTAGCTTCTGAGTCACCTCTGTAAAAAAACAGCTGGCTACACTGGAGACAAGCGGAGGGCAGATTCACTCCCTGGTTTCCGCCATTCGTCTGGAAGTCTGAAACAACTGGGCCAACCGCAGACCGCTGGGGCCCTTAACCTGTCTGACAGACACACCTTCCTGGTTTGGCTGGCGTTACAAAGCTACTCGCCCACATCCATACAGGTTTTTATGTCTTAACACAAGTGCACTTGGCACCTCCCATTGGCACAGTCCTCAGCATAAGATTTACTTCCCTGAATCGCAAAATATCAGAAACTGAATAAAGATATGACGATCAAGATCCCAGACAGCTAATCGAAGCTTTACATCATCATTTACATCCATTCGTTTCATTGTTAATTTCCAGGCAAATAAAAAGATGCTAAAGGCATTATGCCCCTAGCACTGACTAACACTAACATGATCAGTTACAAAGCCTCACCAACAAGAATTTTGGGATGATAATGTCTGAGCAGAGCACTGACAGAGGCAGAGAGTCAGACACAGTTAAGACTACGTGCCCTGTCTATGCAGACCACTTCCGGCCAACTGTGACTCTTTACACACTGTTACTTATCTTTTATAAAATTTTATATCTCTTATAACACTACCGAAAGTGGTACCATGGCCTGTATGGGTTCACAAAGTAAGGACAATTGTGATGTCATCGACATCTCACCATTTCCCCCTTGCAGAGGAGTGGCATTGATGAGCAAAGTTTGGGTCATGAGATTCACAGGTCATAGTAGACTCCACCCATTATCAGTGTTCTAGAAGCCGGACTCTCCCATCTCTAGGGAGACCACCATCACTGTGAGATGCTCCAAGCCGTGCATGGATCCCTCCACACCAGACCACTCTGATGACTCTACCAGACTGGATGAAACTGAGTAAAGGCCACTGAAGCCCCAGTACATACCACTGATAGTGTTCACTAACCAGCTGCCACTTCATGTACTACAGGCATGCACTGAGCTGATAAGCAGTAATGGAGGAAGTTTTGCTTCTAGAACTTAGACTAAACCTTGGTCAAACCGAAGGCCACAATAGCACAGAGTGGAGGCACTTCTCTAGCTCACAGACGTAAACCTCATCATCAAATTCCCTCTTCTGTTTTTCTATCAGTAATTTTGTATGTCATTCAATTCACTCTCCCACATACCTACACATCACACATCCACGTATTACTTCTCAAATCAAAAACTGAGCCAACTGTAAAGGTCCAGGCATTAATGAAGAACTTTGTGCTTGGTGGAGAAATGCGATCACTATTCTTGTTGGCTGCGTATTAATAATGCTGTACTACAGTTTCTGCAGCGGTTTCTGAAAATTGCACAGTTCCACCGACAGCGAAAAAAGGACTGTGTCCTGCCACGCAAAGCGAAAGGCAAAAAGAGGTGACAAACTGCCCATTGAGGGGGAACTGGCGATTGCAGTGTTTGATCAGGTAAAACAAACGCCCCACCCCCCGACCGCCATTCTCCCAGCTCGGCCACATGCACACGCTCCTCTCCTGACTCCGACATTCCATCAGTAAAGTGCGTAATGAACTGAGCTGGCCCAGCCGGCAGGTGTTGAAGTATTTACTGTGAACGACGTTGTGGGGGCCGCCAATAAAATGAGGCAAGTTAACAGAAATATAATGGTAAGAGCAGTTTAAAAACAGAGGCGCCCCTTCTGTGTTTGTTATGTTTACGAGGTAATAAGAGAGGCCTTGTGTCGCTACCGGCCAGCAAAGTGCAGACTGACGAATAACGCAGGAGAAAACTGCGCTAGCTCATTCGTTTTGCTGGGAAAACACAGACGAAAAAAAACTACGCTTCACCAGTTGTTTGAGGAAGTATATTTTCTTAACCACTTGCAAGCGAGTTTAAGGAATTTGCGAGCAAAAACAAAGACTCAAAGACATCAAATCATCCCTCGAATCAAAATTACAGACAGATTTGTCTCCCCATGCCCCTTTAGTTTCAAAGCACTCTCAGGCATAAATTGTCTCACTTGCGAAAAATGCGAATCACACGGCTGATTACGAAAATGAAAACAAATAAGGTTTCCAAAACAGTGGAGAAAAAACAAACAGATTTAAATGCCAAGACTCAAGAAGGGCAGTTTACACTTTAAAACAAAAATAGAAAAGTAAAAAGGGGAAGGACTCTACAGTGGTGGCAGCAAGGAGGAGGACGTGTGTGTCAAGGTTCTGGCCTCAGGTTTTGAAGGCCTATGCCTTTCTTGGGAACCCTAAGGACCCAGGCCATGTTTGCGCTGAAGGTGTGCGCGTCTGCCTGCACTGTGCATCTGTTCACACTTCAGGAAAGGGATTAGGCAGCACCAGCAGGGAGGCCCTGGATAACCCAAGAGTGCCACAGGAGCTCCCTCAATTTCCATGGCGCTCTCCTAGGGTGCTGGGTGAGCCTGGTGAGTCACATGGAGGTGGTGGAAAATCAAGCACAAGGAAGCGACAACGTTTTGCCGCCATTACCGGGGTAAGCATTTCCAGGTTTAAACCTTCAGATTAGCGAAGGCGAGACGTGTGGGGCGGTCCACAGGGCAGCCGACTCTCAGGATTAGCGAAGGCGAGACGTGTGGGGCGGTCCACAGGGCAGCCGACTCTCGGCCATACGCGAGCTCCCCCTCGCGGGCGGGTACACTGACCCTCCAGTGGCACTCTCTTACAGTAGCTGTGGTCCCTCCTCTATCTGTTACCCTGGAAAACCCTCACTGACCCTCGGATGCAGCCAGTGGCACAAGCGGCAGCTCCAAGCCGCTCACTGCCTTTGCGGTGGATCCTCTGCAGTCTGCTCTCATTACCTGGGAGTATAAGTTCACCGCAGGGCCGAGCGTTCACACCACCCTCAGACCGCCAACGACAGCACCGAAGCCCCACATCCCTGGCACAGTAACTCCCGAGAGCTGGAAAGCAGAGCTCCTAAACGCGACCAAGTTGCAATTTATTCCCATTATGCATATTCCTTGTAGGCACTTAAAAGTTCTTCCAACCTAGAGGTCTTTCCTCCGCTCCGTCCAAACCACACAAACCACAGGGATTTCCATCATTCTGCGTACCCTGTATGGAGCAGCCAGACATTTCAACCATCTCCACCACATGTTCCCGCCGCCACTCCGGTCCCATGAAAACAGAGCGTGTGCGTACGTGCGGGCGGGCGGGGGGAACGCGTCGCCCCTGACAGAGGGGCTGACGTGACACGCCCTTGCGCCAGAACACACATCACTCTGACAGACAAGGTCGGGGGGGGGGGCTGCGGATCCTGCGGCTCTTAAATTAGCGGTGTGTGATGGCATGCCGGGCTGGAGCAGGGAAGCCATGCGCTGATACAGACCATGCGCGACCCCCCCCCCCCCGACACAGCGGGGTGTGACCTGCGCCGCGGTCCTCCCCAAGAGCCGCTGTGACAACACGCATTCCATCGACCAACCACCCCCACATAATGGAGACAGTGTCCCCAGCACCCTGCCTCACAGGAACTAGACTGCATACAAATACAAACTGTCCTGAACGTTGAGGAAATGTCTCATGTTTTACGTTTACATTTTAACCATTTAGCTCAGGCTCTCGTCCGGAGCGAATTACAATGAGTGCAAACGTTGAAAAAGCCAGTTTAATACGAGGTAAAGCTCTGTCACTAGAATTAACACGTGGAAGGGAAGGTAGGGAAAGGTTTCTTTAGTTTTTTGGGGGGTGAGGGGAAATGGAATCAGGGTTCAGAAGATTTGCCACTCTAGATAAGGTAAATAGCAAAATGGTGCCTATTTCAGATATTGTAATTTTAAGAATTGCAGAAACCCTTGATCTACACCATCAAAAAGCAAGAAGAAAGTAGTACAAATCCCCCCAAAAAAGGTATTGACAATAAGAGCATGTTCCCCATTCAACTACAGATGGAAAAATGGCATCCCATAAAAGTTATTTCTGGATGTTGTTTGAAGGGTTGGTGCCTGGGTCCCACAGCTCTCCAGTGCTGCCTGGACCAGAGCTGTCCACAGAGCTGTCCACAGAGCTGTCCACAGAGCGGTCCCGCTCTGGGAGCACCTGGTCTAATTTAGATTTGGCCGGTGTCACGTGAGCCCCCCTCCCCGCGCCCTGAGGTGGCCTCGCACACTGAGCTCACGTCCAGCAGGCTCTCTGGGGCTCGGGAGAGAGGGACGGATCACCACAGTCATCACCCGATCGGCTCTCCAAGTTCCGAGCGACTCCGGTGGGGGGGCCGGAGGGGGTTAGCGAGGGATCCGGCCCGGTCTGCAGGGACAGGTTCATTTCCCGAGCATGATGTCACCCTCGCGCGGCCGAGTTCCGCCGCTCTGGAGGACTGGCCCGGACAACTTGTTGCACGAGCGGCAGACTCAGTAGGGGACAAGCTTAACTCCCGTCCTGAGGTCTCTCCCCCCCCACGCTCTATTACTAAAGTTGCAGCCGAGCACAGAAAGACTCTAAAGGAGCTAAAACCCACTTCATGCACAGTAAAGAGGCACTAAACCAGGGCAAACAATAGCTGAAAAGTGTCACCATGGCAGCTGTCCAGCGCATACCAGGGTCCCTTCGAACATGTGGTACAGTAAATACATGCTAACAGTTATGAGTTCCGTACCCTAGCTGACGCAAGGGGGGCCACGTCTCCGCTAGCAGTGTTTTTTTACTCATTCCACTTTCTAAGCTGCGCTTTTCCCATTCCCTCCTTTGTTTTCATTTCAAACGTCAGGGGAGGCTCGTCTCGAAGCAGAACTATCAATATTGCGGGGGATACGCGGGCTAATCTCGCGGAATGCATCTCCAAAATAACATATTTGAAGGATGAGGACAGGCTGAACTCCAGCCTTGCCAGCGATCTCTTAAAACGACATTAGCGGAGTGAGCTCAGCGTGTAAAATAAGGAGCTCGGTGTTTTGCAGCGGGCCCTGCCGTCTCCACGGCCCCTGGTTCGGCCCTGGCGAGGTCAGAGGGCGGGCCCCGTGCGTCCGATGGCTGATTAATTCAGCGTGATTGACGGGGCCGCGCGTGATCACGCTCGTGTCTGTCTCTCAGCTCGGCTCTCCTCCGCGCGCGCTCTCCCTGCGAACGTGCGCTCGCCGTCCAAACTCCTCCTCTCAACCCCACAACCGGCACCCTCCGACCGCAAAGGGTTAAACGCAATGAATCTCCCATAACAATGGTGTCAGGGCGCGGGCGCGTGGAGCTTCCTGAGGAGGGAGAGAGATGATGTGGGGGGGGCAGGGGTGGGGGGGGTTTGTAGGCCCTAATTATAAGCGCTGGCTCTGTCAGGCGGTACCTGTGGAGACTTGTGGGAGCGCCAGCTGTACTGGTGGCTGTGCAGGCTGGCCAGGAGGACGTTCTCGTCCGTGTCCACCTGGCCGAAGCGCAGGGTCTCGTGGGTGTCGTTGCAGATCACGTAGTGGCTGAAGACCAGCTCCTCGGCGTCCTGGTCCTGGTTCTGCAGGAGGAGGAGAGAAAAACACTCAGAGGCAGGGGAAGAGTGTGTGTTTGTTTGTGTGCGTGTGTGTGCAAGTGTGTGTGCGTGCGTGCGCATGTGTGTGTGTGTGTCTGTGTGTGTGTGCACATGCGTGTCTGTTTGCGTGTGTGCATGCATGTGTGAGTGCATGCATACTTGCAGCATACTAATGTACCATATGTGCGTGCATGTATATGAGGTGTGTGATTATGTAGGCGTCTATGCCTGTGTGCTAGTGTGTGACTGTCCCATTTGTGTATGCATGCGGGAATGTTTAGTAGAGGCTTTTTAGGCAGCTATCACAATTTCATCCCTTCTGGGGCATGAATGACATCACTGTTGGGAACCAATGAGCCTCCACCGGGACATTAATCATGTGACAGACTTTTGGAGGAAAGGGACCATATAAACGAGCTAATAGGACAAGCAATCCCCCCCAAATCGACGCCCCCTATTCCTAAACAGTCTGACAGGCCTGACAGCCCATAAATTACAGCGGGACGTGATAACTTGACATTGTTCTCCACACGACGCAACTCATAAAGCATCCCTACAGGGCCCGGACACATGGGAAATCAATCACACAGATCAGCGCGCTGCTCTGCAGTCATCGACTTCGCCCACTCAGCCGATCAAACCGACTCTTCACGTTGCGCTTTTGATGAAACGAAAGACACAAAACGGATAATTCTCAGATGGCGAGACCCCCACCTACAGCGAGGGGGGCAGGGGGAGCTTGCGGAAAGAGCCAGTCATACGCGTCAAACGAGCAGCGTCGCCGCCCGCGCCGTACGTCCATACGCACGCAAGCCTGCTCCTCCAGCCCTTCGAAAACACCGGCTGGACCGGCGGGTGCGTGCCTCCCTCGTTCAAGCGCACGCAGTTCCTAAAGAGGCCTCGGAGTCGGTGAATCACCGATTGCGGCTTCCAAAACAACCGGCCTGGGTTCTGGGGGGGGGGGGGGGTTTTCGCGGAATAATAGACGCGCCCCACCCAGCGCTTCTCCAGGACTTCTGTTCGGAACGCTCCTCCGACAGAGGAGCCCCCTGAAAGCGACCCGAACCCCGTTGTTTAAATAATCAGGCCTGGGACTGGTGCTGGTAACGGAGAGGCGCAGTAAAGTCTGATGTTTCGCTGCCAGGCACGTTCTGAGCCTGCGACACTGCATCTGAGAGCGGACGGGAAAGCCTACACCGCTAAAAACCGCCGGACAGAGTGTCTCTCATTCCAAAGGGACAGCTGTGAACGGAGTTCACATCCATTTCCTTTTTATAGTGGAATGCAATCTTAGGCTTCGCTCGGTCGGGACAACGGGCCTTACAAACTTCTTGCCATCTTTAAAATGCCATTTTAAGCCCCCCTTTGATGATATCGGCTTTCCAGTCAAATTCATAGAGATACGCGATACACGGACAAAAACACTTTGCCGTGATATGTTAATCTTTTTATATCTATCAATGGTTTTTATAAGCGCGCGCATGGATATTGACATATTTTAATAATCAACATTTCCTGCTTATTAAAACGCATAGATTTCATCTTAAAACCGAATATCACACTCACGGGGATTCAAAGGATCAGTTACAATCATCTGAACTGGCATAACATTACTCTAAATAAAGCACCATACGGCACATAGCCACATTTAACACACAATATTGTCAATCGGCTGCGAAACACTACATAAGAGAAAGGGACAATAATATCCACACTGGGGAATTGCGTATTAAATCATAGATCTGGACATATTCCAAGCAGAAGTTAGGCAGCACAGTTTGTACTAAAGTGGATGTAGAAAAAGAGCAATAATCTGATTATGGAACTCCACCTATGAAGTGAAAAAAACAACAAAAAAAACCCCTAATGTCAGATTCCACATCTGTTACGAGCAGGAACCCGATATCTCTGCAACCATTCTTTAGGGGACCAAACAGGAAAACAGAGAACGCTCAAATAAGAAAAAGCCCTGTTCTTTCGCCTTGTACATTAAGTGCACATTTGTGCTCTGTGAGAAAGTGGGGTGTATAAATACTACTGTGCTTTAGTGTGGCTTTTGCCCTCCGCCCCCGGCCCCCCGCCCCCCCCCCCCCCTCCCCGCGCTTCCCCGTGGAACACCGGCTCTGTTTCCCAGCTCCCGCGCGGAGCAGCCCTTTGATTGCGCTCTGATTCGGGCCTCTCCCGCCCCACCGCGCGGCCCGGATCAGCGCCGGCCCCCCCCACCACATCACAACGGGGCGGCGGCCAGCCTTGACACCAGGAAACAGGAAAATTACTGCAGCAATTACGCAAGCGTATCCTTCTGTGGCGCATGTTAGCGTTTCCCCGTCCCCGTTCCAATCAGGATCGACTGTTTCCAGAGCGCACCCACCGAGGCGCGGGGCGCTCGGCACGCGGTTCTGTTTCATCGCACAAACAAGCTTTACTTCCACAGGAAATACATAAATAAAACAAAAAGAGGCTATGAAACAGAGGAACATTCCGGAAAGGCAATGTGCACAGGTTCCCTGGATTCTAAAAGGTGGGGGCGAAAGTCATTGTGGGGAAAGCGCTGGAAAAGCCTGTTTCACTAGGCCCCAGAGCTCGTGTGTAGAGCATGTGCTTTTCCTCTGCTCGCAAGACATACGTTTTCTTCAGTTGTAAAAACAGAGGGGGAAGGGGGGAGGGGAGGGGGGGGATAAAATGCAAAGAAAGGAGCAATAATAAAGGAATGAGCTCTGACAGGAATCAGATGCAAGGAGTCTGATTCTGTTTTCACAGTAATCCGCTGGCACAGCATTTCATGCAAAATGCACTGATTAATCGCAGATGAGGACATCTGCAGATAAATTTGCAGATTTCCCAATCGTCGGGCCGACAAACAAGCTCACAGAACCTCCCGCGGCTTTGAGGGGGGTGGGGGGGGGTACTCCGCATGGACACAGGCGCATCCAAAATGCTACGGTACGGGCACCGTTTAATATTCTACCAGTGGATCCAGACAATAACTTAATTTATGACTGTTTATTTCAGTGCATTTGCAAAATCCAATAAGTTTGCCCTCTGCAGCTTCGCTGAAAATGGTCCTGTCTCCAGTGAGAATCTGTTCCTGCGTTTTATGTACTGTACTCGCGCTTACAGGGCTAGCAGCTAGAACTCTCTCTTACGTTCACTTAAAAGTACAGTAATGTGTGACAAAAAACAGATGAGGTCAGGCACGTTTTAAAAGAAAGATACGCAACAGTGACTGTGTTTACTAAACAGAGGTTTCTAAGAGAAATGTTATTCATGCCCCAGCCCCTCTCTTTGGTCCATATTGTTTCCCCAAACCCCCCCCCCCATCCCAAAATGCACTAAAACAGTATACTGTAGTAGCTAGCAAGATCTTATTTTAGCTTCTAAAATGGGCGTAGCTTAAACTTCAGAGAGGCTGCATGCGAGTGATCAAAGGAACAGTTGCCGTGGGTCGCGGGCCAGTCTAAACCTTGGCAGGTGCCTGCAGTATATTTGACTGTGCTTTCACGGGCCGCAGTTCACACGGAACCATCCTGGCCAGACCCAAAAAAAACGACGATGGGACTCCGTGAGAGGCTGATCCCAGTCCAGGCTCAGCCGCTTGCCCCGCGTCTCAAAGCCATTTTCGGAGCTTTCCTTTTTTTTATATTCCTTTTTTTCTCCCCAACTTGCGTAACATTAAACGCATTCTGGAGTTCTCAACTGCTCCCTCGATGGGGCTATGCTAGTACAGTATATTACACAGCTCCAGGTAATGGCGGTAATCTCTCTGTATTCAAGGTTCAAATCCCTGAGCTCAGGTCGATGCACTGCTTCACACAGGGAGTTCCTAGTCACATGACCAGACATGGTAGAGGGCATGACGGCAATGTGGATAGAAACGGGGTGGGGGGGGGGGCACTAACCTGTTTCCATGCCTGCAGGGCGGTGTCCAGCGCGTGGATGGCGTACTGGCTGACGTTGACGAAGACGGGGTCGATGAAGACGTTGCCGTCCAGCAGCCGTTGCCGGGGGCAGCGGGAGGCGGCGGCCTGGCCCTGCAGGATGAAGGGCTGCACCAGGCGCAGCAGCGTCAGGTTGCGGTACTCCAGCAGCCTGCAGTCCAGCTCGGTGGAGAAGTGCAGCTCCTGGCACAGCTGCCCGCTGCTGCTGCTCCACTGGCGCAGGTAGACCCGCGGCTCCCGCGCCCCCACCACCAGGTACTCCTGCTCCTGGGGCAGCATCCTGTCCGGCAGGAAGGGCCGCAGCCGCCCGGCAGGAGCTGGGAGGAGCCGAGAGAGAGAGAGCGCGTATTACTCAATAAAGCCCCATCCGGGCAAAATACAGCACCTTTACAAACACACAACAGGATAGAATTATGAAGGATACCAGATATATCTGAGATCAAATAACACCAACAACTAAAACTATTTTCACTACCATTCCATGCATCAGTATTATTAGTCTCACAGTTAGCAGAACATGAGCCCAGACATCCCTAACCAACAACAGTATGATCCTCCAGGACCAGGGCATGCTTCGCCTCATATTGACAGTGAAGAGTATACAGATGTGCAGTGCGTTGCCAAGGATACAGAGGCGGAGCCTCAGTGCCAGGGGGGTGGTACAGTACCTGTGCCAAGCTGCTCCAGGTGGTGGCACAGGTGCAGCTCGGTGTGCGCCAGCTGCAGAGACACGCCCACCGAGGGCACGAACCAGGGGGCGAAGCAGGAGTCCACTCGGGTGCAGGCCGCCAGCGCAGTTGGGGAGACCAGCTGGTCGCAGGGCACCTGGGACCCCGAGTCGCTGTCCGAGCTGAGCAGAGGAAGCAGGAGGCGGGAGACAGTGAACACCCCAAAACACACCCCACAGTCCCATATCAACCCGGCAGACAGCCATTCACTAAATAACTGGATTTATTCAGACAACCTTACTAAGTCTGAGATACACGACTCCTATCCCACAGTTTAACCCTGCGAGAGTATCACAGCTGTATAAGCAAACCCCAGAGTACTACAGTGGGGTTTGGTAAGGTCGCAGGGCCAAAATAATGGGCTCAGAATACTCCTCTGCCTTGAACGGGGTAAAAGTGAGGTAAGAATACTCCTGCTGCATCGGTTCCAGGAGAGAGGTGTGGTGTGAACGGCTGCTAAGAACAATTCACACAAATTGCTGGTCATGGCAGTTCGAACGGAAACTTAGAAGAGTCGACCTAAACGGCCATTTGACCTGCAATTTGTAGCTACTATGATTCACCGCGAACGCTCAAATGGAAAACTCTCATAACACAAAGGGACAGTGTAATTCTCTTTAAAAGGATAAGCATCACATCTTGACAATTTTCATTACGTTCAATTGGCAGCGCTGTGTGGGTTTTATGTTTTTAAACTGAAGGAAGGGAGATGAAACGAGGAGCGGGGAAGGAAATCACTTTTGATCAAAAAGGACAAATAATTTAAACATAAAGGAAATGTACTGTTTGGAGTATGATTATAATGCATTGCAGATGTATATTTAGCTTTTCACTGGATTCTAGCTCTTTTTATTATTTGATTTCCGTCCCCCCCCCCCCCCTCGTTCTTCTTTCCTTCAGTGTTTTGCTAGTACACCCTCCCAGTTCCCCTGGACCTCTGTAACCCACACAGAACGTAGGCTCGGCAGTTCGGTTACACAAACCTAAAAATGAGCAGATGGACGGGGGGAGGGGGGGCGGGTGTGTGACGGTGAGCGGGTACGAGGTGGAGGTGTAGGCCGCACCCAGGAACGCCACAAACCCACACCAGAGCGCTCGCCTCTCGCTTCCCGATTAGATACGCTCAAGGTAAGAGGCCAGGAATCTGGATCGGACCTGACAGGCGCTGGGTGTGCTGGGAAATCTCATTAACGCCATCTGAACCGCGTCCAAGCCCGCTCCCAGCTCCTGCCGTCCAGATGTGCGAGGGGTACAGCGCTGGCTTTTCTGCTTCATAGGGCCCGCGCGTTATCCCTGGTTCCAAACCCGGGCCGCAGTGACCCAAATCACCTCACCGGAAGGGGGTGGGTGGGGGGGGGGGACTGTAAGGGGGGGCACCGCTCACCTCTGCTCGTCCCCTCCGTCCGACGCGTTGTTGAGGATGATCCTCCAGAGGTCGGAGGCCACCAGCTCCTTCTGCTCATTGGTCAGGCTGACGCTGGGCAGCTGCAGCTCGCAGGCGCTGCTCTCCGATAGGCTGAACTCCCGGTACGGGACGAAGGAGCGCTGGAGCTCGTCCCAGTACTCCAGGCTGCAGGGCACCTGCAGGGACCCAGAACAGACGTGTGAGCCCGCTGACGCCTGGCCACGTCCCGTTAGAGGGCCAATCGGTGCTAACTGCCCCTGGCCTGCGCGGGACGGGAGTGCGTCACTGCGGGTGTCTGCCTCGCCCCCAGGGGAGGGCTAGCGGAGACAGTCGTCCTTCGCCGAGGTGTCTCCCCATTGGCTGACTGCATCATCAGCACGCTGTGCCACTCAGCTGCTACTAATGCACCGCGCAGAGAAAAGCAGACTGCCACACACAGACAGGTCCCAGTGCGTGGCTTTTACAATAAGCTTTACTGCAGTCTGTGCTTTTTACATCTGTATATTACGCTACATGAAACCTTGACATGTAGCACCTACTCTAAGTCAGGATTGAGGACATGCCAGCCGCACATTTCACGTAATGTATCCTCACAGCTAAGATGTTTGCCCCAAATTTATGACAAGGTGGGTTTTCCCTTCATATCCACAAAATACAATAGCCTTGACAGAGACCTCATGCTTCATGCTGATGCTAAGCCGGGGCTGAGAACAAGCTTGCCAAACATGTAATGCCTTGTAATGTATCCCCACGGCTCCCCTGCCAAAGAAAGACTGAGGAGGTGAGAATAAAGTGTATGCACCTCATCAGACACCACAACCAATCAGATTACCGGTTAGCCGTCGATCCCCAACGCTTTATGGGAGAAGCAGGCATGGAACGGGGCATAGTTTGGATAACTCCGTGCATTACAACTGGAAAGTCTCCCGAGCTCGTTATGCGGAGTGGATCTCACGTTACCGCACAAAGAGCAGCGTTGAGGAAGAGCGGGCCGATGATGAAATGCCAAGGGGACTCGTCGGCACACCTGTAACCGCGGGGGGAGATCCTGCACTTCTTGGCCTGGATTCGTCCCAAATGACCGCGACCGGCAATGAGACTGGAACCGTAGAGCGCTGCGGATGAAGTCATGGTCCTTATGCAATGTGAGCGCAGCACACATTTTCTGGGAATTTCTCATAAATATTCCTGACAGGATTTCTCCCCCCCACCCCCCCACCCCCCCTCCTAAAGATCCCAATGAAAACTAGCATATTTCCATAGTCACCTCCCAGAATTACATTAACGGCTCCTGGGCTGTTTTCAAACATTTCACACGAGTGATACAGAAGTGTGTGTACCACATCCATTTATTCCTGAGGTAGTGTTTTCCTTTTCCTCCAGAACCAACAATGGGAATACGTGGGAGCGCGGTTGAAAAGACGCAGGTTACCCGGGTGGGTGGCTCCCCGCTGATCTGCGCAGGCTGTGAGTTTTCCGCAACCACCTGCCTGTGTTGAACCCTTGGCGTTCCCTGGCCCTCCCCTGCACTGTGTCAGTCTTTGCCCTGATTGTGGGGACGCGTCTCGTAAACAGCGTTTGAGCCCCGAATGTTCCGGACGCTGCGGATCGCTCCCGAACGTGTTTCCACTGGCCGTGTTTACAGAGGGGCCCGGCAGCCCTGTTTTATTTACGTATCCCGTTTCCAGTTCCCGTCGGTCTCCCCGCCGTGGCGGACGGAGTTCCCAGACCCCCGGAGCTCTGACCTCACAGGAGGATGTCACTCGCCCGCCCCTCTCTTACCTGCTCCTTCGCTATTTTTTTTCTTTCGGTCAATATCTTCCCTTCCAATGAAATTTCGTTTGGAAAATGTGTTTGCAGATAAATGATGCACTGCATTATGGGACTGCAGGCTGCAAGCAGTGCTGCCACATCCTGCGTTTGGTTCCAGACCGTAGAGCGAACTGCCACAGTGGGAACCATCAGCGGTTTAGCAGGACGAGCCACTTGACAACTCTTGACACCGCTAAACAAAAATTGTGACAAAGCTAGATCAACACTGGTTTGATAGTTTATTTTCTCTAAAGAAAGCAAGCAAAAAGGCACAGCCTGTTCTGCATTTTAATTAACGACCGGAGAGAATCAGAAGTAAGCCCAAACACGGGACCTTCTGGTACCTTTATTTTTGTAATCTTGGGAAACTGAGACCTTAAACACCGGTTCTGGTGTATGAGGTGTAAAGCTCCTCAAATTTAAATTAACCACACGGACAGTCTCTTATTTTCTCAGAGCAATAACTGTGACTAATGCACCGCTAGTGGAGACCTGTCCCACTAAAATAATATATGCTTTGGCCCCTTCTCTCTCTCTCTTTCTCTCCCTCTTCAGCTGAAGTAATACATCTGCCTCAGTGTAGGTTTGAAACTCTAGAAAAGGGTGAATTCTTTCTGCTAATGAGAATGAGAATGTAGGAATATAGAACAATAACATGAAAGGGGTACATATTGGAAACAGAGGGGTAAATAAATGAAGGGCAAAAGAACACGAGCCCATGTTGCTCGTTATGATGACAGCAACACCAGCTGCATTTTAATTATTGGCACTAAAAACTGTGGTTCACTTCGGGCCGTGGGCTGCCGGAGGGGGGGCGGGGGGGTTGCCGTGGGAGGACAGAAATGCACAGTTCTGACTGGGACACGAGGAAAGGGAATTTTGGGAAGACAGGGACGCGAGGGAGATCAAAGGCTTTCCTGAGCAGGGGGAAAGATGTGGCATTGAGCTCAGGCCCAAGCACTAGTGTGAGTACATATTTTTCTAAAGGAGTGAATCATAACTCCTCCTGGTTTGGTTGCCGGTTCTCATGGTCTGGGAATCCCTCGGAGACAGAGAGAGAGAACGCGAGGAAAGCACACCTGCCTGTGATTCACCAGTAGACCACACGGCGGTGCGAAGGTGAGAATGATTCACCCTGCATTCCCCCCTGCAGGTGGGATCTGCTGGACAAATACCCAACGCTACCCTCCCCAAACCGCCCCCCAAAGGCTCCTACTGTATTTAAAAACAATGCTGCAACAATTCGCCTTTGACTAATGGAAGTGGTTTAAATTCCCCTTTGAGATACTGGAACCAGTCGCGAAACCACAAGTATTTAAATGCAGGAAATCTTGATTTTATAAAATGTTAATGTGATCTGCTCTGGGGACAACGGGCCGAGCCAGACTCTGGCTCTCCACAGGAAATCTTTCTCCCTGTTTTTTTGGGGTTTTTTTTTGGAGCGCTGGGGGACGACAGCCCAGCTGTGCACTGTTCACCTGCGTTTCTCAGGCCCCAGGTACCCCAGCTCCGAGCCGCGACTCCACACGGTCTTCCTGACCAGAAAAAAAAAAAAAAAAAAAGCGAGAGAGTGAGAGAGAGAGAGAGAGAGAGAGAGAGAGAGAGAGAGAGAGAGAGCGCAAGAGGGAGGGAGAGAGAGAGAGAGAGAGAGAGAGAGAGAGAGAGCGCGAGAGCGAGGGGGAGAGAGAGAGAGAGAGAGAGAGAGAGAGAGAGAGCGAGAGGGAGGGAGAGAGAGAGAGAGAGAGACAGAAAGCGGGAGATCAGCACGGTCTCCTCTTCCCCCCGCTCCGCTCCGTGTGGCCATATGGTCATCTCACAGCCCTCTCTTCTTACCCTGCTTAGCAGAAATAAATTAAATTCTTTCGGGGGAGCGGGGCCGAGCTATTTCTGTTTTTCTGAGTTTTATTACTGCATTTCCGCTTCTCTGTCGCTGGACTCTTTCAGCCTCCGAGAAATCAAATAAAAAATGAATTAATTGAGCCCTTTTGAAGTCCCGTATAAAAGAAAAGCAAATAAAACCTCTCAGCAAGGGAGGCTGAAACCAATTAGGCTGGGATCACTTTGGGCTGGCTAATGACAAAGGCCTCCAGTTAAGCCCTGCGTCAGAGCTGGCCCGCCTGTCAGCGTTTCTATGAAAATATGAAGCCAGGGGCTCCGTGTCAAATTCGCATCGAGTATCCTGTGTCCGATAATTACTCCATGTTCTCTTAATTCGCGAGCGGAGAAATACGATACGATTCGAATCTTTGCCCGGTTCAATCAGTGTCTTGGAGTCGCTCTTATTCAGCACCTTCACATGCATCCTTTCTCCTTTCTCCTGTGAGTGATTACCCCTTACTCAGCGTGTGATTTACAACAACTCGCCATTCTAAGTGACTCCCATTCCAAACGCAGAGCTACGTAATGAATGATGACAGGACGGCCCCCTTTCATCACCTTCAGAGTGTCAGTCAGGCACCTGATTTGCGTTAGGAGACAAGTCAGGAGTCAGGAGAGACATCTTCATGCCAGACGAAGTGAGGATGATGTGGAAAACACATGTTCGATATGAGCGCTCCTCGCTCCCACCCCCCCCCCCCCTCCCTCTCCGCCCAAAAAACCTTGTCCGTCTCCTGAACAGACACCGGATCCGCCGCCGTCCCGTAGCGTGGCCCAGGGCAAGACCGCCACAGCTCCGCGCGGCTCCTGTCAGATGGGACGGGACTTACATCGACCTCCGCGTCATCGTTCGATTAAGGGGGGGGGGGGGGATTTTTTAAATCAAGCCTAGGAGGGATGCGTCACGCGGATATCGGCTTGCGTGGCCGCAGAAAGCGTCGCCTCGCGGCTCCCTGATTATCGCGCGCGGGAGGAGAGAGCGCGGGGATCGTGGGCCGCAGCTGCGAACCTCCGGAGCCGGGCCAAACATCTGCAACACCTCGCAACCTTTCCGTGGCTCCTCTTGGCCCGAGCGACGGAGGGGAAAAAGATGTAGATGACATGACTGGAGGAATCCAGTAGTGAGCCCAGGGCTTCTGCTGCCGAAGGGCCTCGCTCTGCTCCCCTCTCCTCTCCTCTCCTCTCCTCCCCCAGTCCAGGCCACAAGCTGCCAGCAGATAACGTCATCCAGGACAGACGCATCTATAGATACCTGGGACTTCTCACGTCCTGTGGTTATTACTCAAAGCAGCTCTCGCCCAGTAGATACGGACAAAATACAAACAGTTTATAACAACAACAACAAATCCCTACAGAGCTGATTTACTTTTCTGTACGTTTCCACTGAATGACTAACCGATGGTGCTCTGCATCACTGGTTTGACAGAGAAGTGACTTCACCTCATATCACCGTCATTTATTCTGAGGGTTCCATAACTTCCTCATTTCAGGGGCACCTGGGATGGCCACCCTGCAGCTGAGGATCCTCATCTCAGCAAAATGGTTAAACTTCTGACCCCTTTATCCAACACTGACTGACTAGTATTTAACACGCTAGTATATGGAAGCAAATGTCTAAATTGTGATGTCATGTTGTGGACCTACATGTCACTATTCAGCGCAATGTAAATATTTCACAATTAGAACAATCACGATATACCAGCTAAAGGTCACTTTATCTGAAGGTCTAAATGATGTCATTTATAAACAATGTAAACACCACTAAACTATTACTATTATTATAAACAGTTATAATTTACATACTTATTACTAAAAGGAAAATATTTTCCCATTTTGCTGAGGACCGGTCGGGACTGTACTGCAGACCCCTGAGGGCGGGTCCCCGGCTTGGGAAAGCTTGATTTAATCAATTAAAACGCCCCAGGGAATCCATAGCCCATTTCATAAATGAATGCACCACCGGGACTTCAGGCCTGACCCTACATCTGTCCAACTCAGCTGAACTGCACCTACCGTGAAGCACACAAGCAGGAACATGAGCGCTCCAGAGAACACAGACAAACCCTGCACTTCCAGGGTGGTCTGCACTGGGAGGAGAGCGGTACTAATGAGGGTTTCACAAGACAGGGGGAGGACCAACAGGTAGCATGTGGTTTCCTCATAATTAAGCCCGAGAGAAGACTACTCACTGAGTACTTATCCTGACACTGAAATAAAAACTAATCGGTATTTTTTTTGGAGCGGTTTTGTCTCCATTACAGCCAAACAGACAGTTTTATTGACAAAATGTAGTTAATCTGAAGACAGAATGTAGGGAAATTCATTAAAACTCTGAGGTAGGGCGGGCGGTGGGGTTACAGACCTGGAGCACGTCCCCCAGGTCGGCTGTGCTGATGTCGGGGTCCTCAGTGGTGTTGAAGGGGACGGGCGTGATTCGGACGAAGGTGAGCACTCGCGGTTCAGGGTACCTCCACATCATCACCCCGGGACTGTCGTCCGTCTCGTTGTAGAACACCACCTCGTACGTCCCCGGAAGCTTCTGGGAGGCTGTGGAGCGTTTCAAAAATAGACTGTGGGGCTCGTCCATGCGCTAAGACAGGATGCCCGAACAAGGACAAGGCCACCCAGCAGCCCAGCTCAGGTGCTTCATTTGGCTCTCCTTGTGGGAGAGGGAGTCCAGTGACACACTACAGGGCACTTGACTACTTTTTGTTTTTACAGTGACAGGACTCTTCTCCAATATTTATTTATTTTTTTTCTTTTTACAATGCCATGAAGAAGGGAAGCGGCTGAACAGCCCATGTTTTTTGTTTTGTTTCTCCATGGAAAACTGCAGCTGTTCCCCTCCATATCCCTGCTGGCCCCGAGGCCACGTTTCTGTACCAGTTTCCAGAAGCCCTCCCCCCCGTTTGTAGCATTTTGCGTACAGATCGTTTTTTACTACCGAAAAGGCCCTTTTTCCTCCCTAAAATCAAAACAGTATTAAGTGCATCAAAGAGCGGAGAACAATGCAACAAACAAACGCAGCGGAGAGCTCGACCACAGCTGACAGGGGAGAAGGCTGGTGAGGCTCTGGGGAGGTTTGATCTCCCGTGATGGATGAGAACAATCCCCTCCCCCCCCCTTTTGGCCCCCAAGTCTCCCCTTCCGTTGAGTGGATCCAGGCAGGCAAGCAAGCCTCACTGTAGCCAGGGTTCCCTCCCTAGCCAAACTCCCAGATGCATGGATCTCAGTGCTGGGGCTTGTCACCATGGCACCTACACTGGCAGCCAGAGCCAGACAGCCCTCAGAGGTCAGTGGGGCTCGGGCAACACGACAGACCTGGAACGATGTGTCGTCATGACAGCCCAGGGTTTTTGAGGAGATGGGGAAAATTACTGACAGGTAGAAAGGAACGGCAATGGAACAGCAAGTTCGGTCATGCTAAAAGGAGGACTGACTACGGTTCATAGGCCCCCAATCTTCTGTTACGGCCTTCTTCTTTTTTCCCCAATCGAGGGGTACTTTAACGTTAATCAAGAAATGTAAAATCTTACCAAAGCTACCAAAGATTTCCTCTGACCGAAAGCCTTTTATTTAGGGGCAATTTGATGTTACATAATATGATACTGCAGTGACCACTGAGTGTATCCATGTAATGTCACCAGATCGCCATTCATTAAACTTCCCTCTGGAAATATTAAAGCATTGCTCCTCTTTAGTTTTATCAAAGATTCACCATGAAGAAAAGTTAACCAGTGAGCATGCAGTTAATGAAAGTTAATCAAACAGTAGCCAAGAGGACAGCCGTATGCTATGACATCCTGTATTCATATTGTGACTTGTCCCCTTACTATAGACATAACCAATTTGCGCATGTTGACATAAAATTCTGGGGTAAATAAAACACCCTCCAGGGTATATTAAAAGAGTAAACAGGTATATGAATAAACAGGATATTAATCAGAGGACACTGGTATGTTTATGTTTTAACAAACAGTGTGACGTATTTGACCTCTGTGTTACATCTTCCAGTTGTACTGTTGAAACTATGGAAGCTTTGACTGGGCAAATCTTTTGTTTTGGTGACTAAACAAAACAAAACAATCCGATGGGAACAGTTGGGTCATGGCATTGTGCAGGGAGGCTGAAAGCCCAGAATGCTGCAGGTCAGCAGGGACTGTGTTACCTGAGTCCTGGATGTACTGGAAGAGGCCTGTCCGGAGGTCGTCCGAGCTGTGCTCCGTCCTGGGACAGTGTGGTCCCGGGGAGGAGGGCGGTGCTGTGTGGCAGGGTGTGTCCTCAGGCTCCGCCTCTGCCATGCCCCCTCTCTGCAGGTAACTCTGAAGGTGGTCATACACCAGCACCAGGCAGTTCAGATGCTCCTGTCCCCAGAAGATCTGTTTGGATGGGATGGGGGGGGCAGAAGAGCAGGAGGTCGGATGTTACGCACCGTGACTGTGGCCTAAACCAGCGTTATTCCCCCTTTCACCCAAGCAGCAAATTCTGAGGGTTTGGCCACGCCAACCGGAATCTCTGAGTCAGGAAGGCCCTTTCTCACACAGAGTGTGCTGCTAGGCTCTGACTACGCCCCAAAACAAGGAAAATTCGGGGATTTCAGGTTTGAGTCTGAGCAAAATAATTTTCTAGTGGTTTTCTTTGGGTGCATGAATTGATGAAAAAACCCTGTGAACTCCCTTTCTTGCCAACCGTAATAGAGGATTATTACGTGCTACACTCGGCATGACCTCTATTTAAAAGGCATACAATAAAAGGGTTGCATGACCCTTTATAATAGTTCTCAGAAAATATTTTTAAGAATTAAGTGACAGATTTTACTGTGCATAATCTTCCTCCAGCTAACAGAACTGAAGCACATACTGCAATCTGTGAAACATCTTGAGAAACGGATGGTGTCTCTTTGCCCAAACAGTAAAAAAACGGCTGGCTGAGAGAAGGGGGGAGAGAGGGAGCAGAAACAGAGGGGAAGGAGACCGCGGGGGGGTTCCTCACCTGCAGAAGCCCCCCCTTGAGGTCCAGCAGGAGTTTCGGCGGGCCGGGATCGGGCCCGGAGCTCCCGCTGTGACGGCACCACTTGGCCTCCAGGTCGGCGCTGCAGCAGAAGGGCCCCAGCAGCACGCGGCTGCGCTCCCTCAGGCCCGTCTTCAGCAGCACGTCCCGCAGCTCCAGCAGGAAGGAGGCCGCCTGCACCGGATCTGCAGGCAGGAGGAGGGCAGGGGTCAAAGGTCATCTCAATCGCAACACAATAACAAGCCTGAAACATTGTAAAAGACTACATTTATTAAAGCCAACCAAAAAAGGAGATACAGTTTAAGAATCTCTACACGTCGGCTAAGAACACGCATTGATGGCAGTACAGATGGAAGTACAACAAATCAACAAATGCAAGACAAAAGAACAAAATAAAAAATGGTTTTATAGTGGAATATATGCCACCACACGTCCAAAGCAATACTGCAGTACTTGATGGATTCCATTGAATGCGGTTAACCTGCTTTAGAGGTTAAAATAAGAGATCTGTGTTTTAAGCCAAAGGACACCAGGGGAACAACTCACAAAACAGTGAAAAAGGGGAATGGATTTTCATGCAGTGAAGACAGACCGCTGAAGACCAACAGATTATACTGGTCCACATACTGTACAGTATATTACATGCACAACCAGCTCCTCAGAGCTCCCAAAACCCCAGAGCATGACCACTGCCCGACTTAATCAAAACCAGAACCTGCCATACATAAAGCAGGCCGTGAGACTGAGATAAACACCGGTAAAGGAGGACAACTGCTCAGGCTAACTCCTGACAGGAGAGACAGGGTGGTGTTAGGGGTGGGGGAAGGGGGTGTTTGGGTTCTCCTTCACCTTGGGGCTCCAGGTTCTGGGGTCCGTTCCCTTTAGAACCCCCCTCTCCAGGACTCGCTGACATGAAAGAGCACCTCTGGTCATCAGTGCACTTGGACAACTCACGGTGCGACTAATACGCCTTCTGAACAAACGCTTCGGAGGGGTTATAAGCGGAACCCGAGGAAGGGAGGAGGGAGGAGGGAGACTGAGACGGGGCAACGGTGTTCAGCCACTTGTTTTTGTCCCGCTGTTAACAATAACCAAGGGCTTCGTCTCGCTTTCCTTTTGGATCAGGCCTGGGGTCTGACGTAGCGAGAGCAACAGTGAATCACAGCTCCCCTCTGGAGAAAGGGAAAAACATATTTTCCAAAGCTTGTAACCCAATAATACTCCAGGGGACGAAAATGTTTTCTTCAGCCATCGTGAGGTCTATTCTTTTGTCTTTCCATATTTTTTTTTTTTTTTTTTTTTTTTTGAAAAAGAAGAAAATCTTTACAGTCCGTTTCCTCTGCGTCTCTCGCGGGGGGACGCTGCTCTTCATGGCCGCTGCCGTTTACCTGTCTCTCGTTCCTCGTCGTTCTCTGGCGCTCTCGACTCTCCGCGGGGATCCTCGCGCTGGAGGCAGGAGGCGAAAATTCCTTCTGGTCTTGGACCGCAGGCCCAAGCTGAACCCTTTCAACGGCCTGCGTGCGTCAAAGATACGGCTCAGCGGGGATCGCCTGCTCGCCAGAGGTACAATCCGCACTGCGTCATTTACTGAGCGACTGGCCGAGGCAAAGCACGCTTGACCGTGTGAAAAATGTAGCCGCAGCTACAATGGAATAATGGCAATAAAATCGGGGGTTATATAAAAAGAGAGAAATCAAAGATGTTTGCCAATGTCCTTCAGCATATATGTCTCTCTTGAGAGACAATGGTAATCCCGCAATGGCCAAGCGCACTTCTGATCTGGTGCCACGGGCAGAAACAGAAAAGGCAGTTTAAAAGGGAGAGAGAGAGAGAGACCATACATAACGTGAGCCTGCTCAGATTTTGAAATTCCAGCAAATCATCATGTGGTGAGTTTAAGAATGCTGGAATAACTGCAGCAAATTGACTTCGGACTCAAACCCATACTTATGGTAGACCATGTCTTTGAACTGAAAGGCCAGTATTGTCTGATCACTCTTCCAGTGTGGAAGGCTCTGCTGACCAATGGCCAGACAAGGGGTGAGGGGGGCGGCTTCCTGAATTTAATAACCTAATTATAAAATTTTTTTGCCACATGGCTCAAATCAAACCTACTGGAAGTTAACCTCGTTGGCAATGTTGACAGCATTAATGCCTTTCTGCAGTGCAGGAAAAAAGTCAAGTGCCCTGCCCAAGTGCCAATAAGCCCAGAGGAATTCTACAATCTGCAACAAGCTGGACTGCCGGACACGACAGCAGCAACCCTATTTTACCACCACCCGTCCGCCAAAGAGGCTCCTGCTTCTCTGCTTGCTCTTTAAACGGGAGGGCCACCACTTATTTCAATCCCTTATGAACACCACTTAATTTCACTTTATTGGTGGGTACTAAAGGGGAGGTTTTACAAGGGTTTTTTTTTTTACAGCTAGAACTTTCTGGGTGTTTTTTTTGTCCTTTTTGTTGCATGACCAGGTTCGCCAGGAGTTCAGGTTGGGGTTGGTTCTGGAGCAGAATGGAGCGGGGGGTATTTTGCTCTGGGGCCTGTGCCTCCCTCAACCAAGGGGAGAGACAGAATCAGGAGACAGCTACTAACCTTCAGAAAAAAGTCAGAAGAGAAAACAGCTTCATCCTGGTGCAGAATTACATTTCATGTTTGCTTTGACCTATTACTTGCACGTTTAAATGTGAGATTTTGTCATTTTCCTTGACTTCTTAAGAGGCCCATATGGTGCTGGTGAAATTGTGGCGCTGCAGGAGTGTGGCGTCAGCTACGCAGATCTGGAATGAGGGAGTCTGCCACTCAAACTGAATCTGCCTTGATGACACTCATCTGAACAACAACTGTTATACGGCAGAGTACACTGTGTCAATATCACTCGGGCCGTTCTCAAACCACATAGCACTAAGCAGGATGAAAATTTCACTTTCAATTTTGTGGTTTCAAAGTTCACTCTCTTGCTTCCAGCAACAGACTGATCTTCAGCTGCGGACAGTGTGAAGTCTGTCCCTGTGGAATGCGTTCTCAACCATACAAGCTCAGAACAAGGAGGGCAGAGCGACTGAGACGCAAGACAGGGCCGCAATCTGAGCCAACCAGCACACCCCATATGGTTACACCTGACACAACATACCATACCTAACACACCCCATATGGTTACACCTGACGCAACATACCATACCTAACACACCCCATATAGTTACACCTGACACAACATACCATACCAAACACACCCCATATAGTTACACCTGACACAACATACCATACCAAACACACCCCATATAGTTACACCTGACACAACATACCATACCTAACACACCCCATATGGTTATGCCTGACACAACATAACATATCTGAGACACCCCACATGGTAAAGTCATACACAGCATATCATGTCTAAGACACCCCACACGGTACAACATACCATATCTGAGAGACCCCACATGGTAAAGCCATACACAGCATATCATGTCTAAGACACCCCACACGGTACAACATACCATATCTGAGACACCCCACATGGTAAAGCCATACACAGTCGGAGGGTGGCTCTGCCGAGTTTCGAAAAAATTTTAGCTGGTAGGACGGTTCCTTGGAAAAACAAAATGGATTCATGAACAATTGGCCAGCCTTTGCCAAGTACCAAAGACAACAACTGTGTGCAATCAACCACTGGGGGTGGGGTAAGACATTGGTTTTCCGTCTGGTGGGGTAGTTCTGAGCGCGGGATACACTCCGGCAACCGTCGGGAAAATTAATTTTAGTCTGCTGTCGTCATGGTGAACGCGGGCCCCCTCGCCACACTGCAGCCCGAGCCCATGGCTTTGTCATCTCCAAAACTGACAATGCTGTTCACAAACTGTCCTGATAAATAACCTGGAGCTCTGCACTGCTCCCGCTGAAAGTAGCAAATGGAAATCAAATTTGAAATACATCTTGGGTTAATCATAGAATTTGTCTGGTTTGGGGAGGCGGTTTCCCCTGGCAGACCCAGTGAGAGTCACCCCAAAAATAATAAAAATTCCCTAAATCAACTTAAATCAATATAGAATCCCCAATAAGATAACCAAATGCACCGGAATTATGACAGTTACTCCATTTGAAAGAAGCTTGCTGTCCGTGTATGGCACTATTGCTTAGCTGAACAGCCAAAGAGAAAACCTTTCTTTGAAAACAGCAAAAAGAGGCTGCCGATGCAGATACACAGATAGTGCTGTCCTGCTGGAAATAGAGATTTCCCTGTGGAATTCACCATGGACCCTTTGTGTTGCACAGTCTTGATTCCAACAGACGTTAGAATTATTTCACAAACAACCTCCACCAGTGTTGACCTGTAGTTACACCGTAACTTACCACCTAGGCATATAGCAAAAAGGAATATAGCATACTCTCATTGTAATTCACCACATCATTCAGGGGGCAACACAGCTGCACTATTTTGGACTGATCCAGGTAAGGCCCCTCAGTAAAGGATACAGCAGCATTGTTCCAGAATAGGCACTGAACCGTGGACCCACCTGCCACTCAAGAGCATTAACTTCCATTTCGCACTTCTGTCCAGTGGAGCCAAAAGCCCTTATTTATTAGCGCTGGTGAGAACCCCAAACAATATTCACTTGATTAATGAACTGCTAACGTTTTCTTGCGCTCCACCGGCTGGAGCGTTTGCCGAAGACCGGTAGGCCCTTATTTCGAATTTGCCTTTTCCATCTCTGTTCGCCCCCTTCTTTCCCTGCCATTAAAACAAATGTATTTGATTAATAGAGGAACATGCCTTCCTTTAAAGCAAATAAACAAGCTGACATGACCGTAACTCAATCCACGGCACTCAATTAAACAAAGTTACACGAAGGGGAAAAAATGATACATCTGAAAATGGTAGCCTCTCCTTTGTTCTACCAACAGAAGTTTTACTTTATGGGCCCATATTAGTAAATCACAGGCATCACGTAGGGTCTCCTTGGAGGGGAAGGGGGTGTGGGGGCTGGTGGACGGGTGGGCTGGTCCCAGTGATAGCTAGCGGAGGGATTAGGGGGTTTCTTGTTTCAGGGATCCAGGGCCATCTGTTCTTTCCTCCTACATTTTTTGTTCTTCTCTTCCCTCTTTCATTGAACTATAAATGCACCTCCACCTTGGGGACCGTCGGGAGGAATTTGGGTTCTACTGCTTTTCATTACCAGGAGATCCAGTAACACACTTCACTGTCAGCCTAATCCCCTTTTACTCCATCTTTTCCCTGGCAGAGGTATGCCATGACTACGTATAAAAGCCCCAGATGTTCCCTGGCTGACGGGGTCCTCACCTCTCCCCGGCCTGGCTTTGCACTGCCCCAGACGGGGTGTCAGGCGGGACTAGGCCAGTGGCCCCCCTCTTCAGTAATTCCCCCCGTCCCTCTGACCCTCTGTTGCATTCAACTAATTTCCAGTGTTTTACTGATGACATGACGTGACAATCATTCGGTATGTATTGCCAGAAACAATAGAAAAATAAACTACATTTTAAGGCAACAAATTAGTCCAATCTTGAAATGCACCACAAAACTCAACACATGCAATAGCATTATTGCTCAAGGTGTGGTGTAAAATGGCAGCATAAAAGTGTCATCACTTTTACTTATAACATCACCATGACTAATAATAAAATATAACCGCAATATTATTCTCTTTCTCCCTCCCGCTCTCTCCTGCCCGTGGTAGCATCTCCCGTGTTTCGTTCATCCATTAATTCCCTCTTGAAGAAAATCTATTTCTGTCAAGGTGGACCAGCGGGGAAGCAGTATATTTCCCCGTCTCTGAACACAAACAGACAAGCCCTCCCCAGTGTATAATTCCCACTGAATTACTGACATAGGTTTTACTGTGAACACACGTATGAGCTTCCCAAGATTTATAATCACAGAAAAAATCCCACACTATTGGGCTCTGATGCTTGAAACTGTTTGCAAAGTTTTCACAGACTCTGCACATTAAAACTAGTGAGGCACCCCCAAACACATTTACACTAACTTTTTGCATGCTTACTGTTGCTCCCGAATAACCTTAAATTTTCCATTACATCTACTACAGTTATTCTCTGTTAACGGTAACAGTAGTATTGTATTTAAAACATGTGATCTTGGGGGCTGCTGGGAGGCTCATCCAGTTAAGGCACCTTTCTGTTCTAGTGCAAGAAAAAGCCCCATGGTGAATCGTACTATGAAAGTGCTGACTGAGTCCATTAGCCCTGCAGGGTGACAGGTGATTAGCAGTGGCATCGCTCAGGGTTAGGGAGGGTTCGGTCAGAAGGGATCTGTGTCTCATCATTCTGTAGCAACCCCTGCTGGTCACTTGGGTGCACTGCATGTCTGGCACACAAAGCGTCTTCCTCTGACTAATCTCAGTGTGGGCCTGACTTCCAGGCAGCTGTGGAGTAGTGTGATGAGAAGTGCCACTAGGCATCAGGTGCATCAGAGAAGAGCATACACTGTCTGTGTTATCCTGAACTGACAGCAAATGATCCAGTAGTGAACAATGATGTACAATTGGGCATTTCAAATTAGGAAGAAAATGAGGGGGAGGGGGGGGGGCAAAATAAATACAAAAATAAGAAATGTGATGTAATGCTATTTCTACACAAAAGCAAAGTAATTAAAGTTGCATTTTAAGTTCTTGCCTTATGCAGATTTTTTAAAACACAAACTGACAGACGGTAGAAAAAAGCCCAATGAAGACCACGGCCAGTGTGTCACACTGGTCCTCAGTTCTGGGCGACGAGTGCCACCCTCAGAGAGCTGAAATTGGTCCGTCAACAGCATACCACACAGCATTCTCTCGAATCTGGGACATTTGCTCTACAAATGCTTCCTGACATTCTAACAAGTCAAGAGAAAAACACATATTCCGCGTGAGATCAGCGTATGAGCTTTTCCCTCCAAAAACTATGGAGCTCATGATGACAGCATTAGCTTTCTAGCACTTACAATAATTTCTTTAATCCTCTCATGTGGGGGGGAAGAGAAACCAAAGAACTCTCTGAACTATTGCTTCACGCCAAAGTCAGCCCCCTGACAACATGGGCTGAGGAGCGCTCTACTGACTCAACTTAGGAAGGAACGTTTCACTGGAACCGGAGTTCAGTAAACACCGGGACTTCTGACGTGGAACCCACTGGACATTCTGTTTATAGTAAACAAAACAGTGAAGACTTGGTGATAAATCTCCCTGTGACAGCCTTAATTTAAGAAGCCCGTGGCTAAAAATAGTCATCCCCGAAAAAAGCAGGGATTAATTTTCTTTACGAACACAATTGTCTTTGCCTTTGTTTCGCATGCAGAGTGCTTTTGACTGTGTTTATCAAAGTCAACACATCAAACGAGGATGAAAGGGAAAAAGCTGGTGAAAATCAGCCCCGGGCCGTGCTGCCTAGTATTGTCTCATTGGGGAGTTATGTAGATTTGAGTAAACAAGTGCAAATTGTTGAGGTTTTAATTAAAATTTTCAACAATCATTTTATCTGAAGCAACCCTATATAATAACATCTGTAAAACAGATGCACGCTTTAAGAGCCCAACTCGCCGTTTTCCCCACCATGCACCCCTCCATTACCCCCCCCCCCCCCCCCCAAAACTGAAATGGATCTCAGAGTCTCACAATGGTCCGTTCGAACATCCCTCTCTGTTGATGACAGTCAGCTTCACAATTTCCATACATAAATGCACTCAATAATAGCTGGACGCTGGTTGAGTCGGGTCATTCACCCCAAAACCAATAAAGACTGTTTCCTTGAACGTTTTGCAGCAGCTTCACTCGGTTAGAAAGCAATAACAATGGAGCCGTTATTTTTGGCACCAGGCGGTTTACGTGCGCAAGAAGAAATGAGACCGAGAGTCCTGCGAAGCTTGGCTTTTCCTCACCTCTCCACATTTCAAAAGCAATCTGAAAATTTTTTGGAAGCGCACAAATGCAGCACCCTTGTCGGCAAACATGGAAAAGCAAACCCCCTGTAAGCCAGAGCTGCTTTCTTTTTAATTAATTGATGGGGTTTCTTTTTTTTTTCCCAGTCTGGCCCGCGCAGACCAGGGGACACTGGATCCAGTTTCAGCAGGAACGGGTCACTCCACCCCAGCTATATCATGATCATGGGCCAGAAAACATGACAGTGATGCAACATGGGCCATTTCCTGTGCTCTATCAGGAACACTTTGTTGTGGCTCACCGCTAAGATATTTCCCCTCCAAGCTAAGCATGAAAGGTCAAATGGCAGAAGTCTGGATTTCCTACTTGGATACATTGTACAAACTCTGGCTTTTCAGGTCAAATCATGCACTATATTGTCTTATAGGTAACAGCACCGCACACAATATGTGAATTTATATTTTACATACAAACACCACCATGTTTCGCTCTGTGAGGGAAACACTGAAGAAGCCCAGGTTGCGCTCAGACTCCGACAAATGAGAATGAAACCTGCACCGCTAAGTTCACATCAGGTGACAGGTTTCTGTGAAACTGCTTGATTGGGGTTTAATGACTCTTTAATGACTGCATGGACTTTGAGGATAATCAGTCAAGGAACATAAGGATTTGGCAACTTCAACAGCAAGTCTGGGGGGGGGGATAAAAACAAAAAAAAAATAAAAGAGTACACTCACCAGCCAACATTGTGCCAGCTCTCATCGTGAGGATTCCGGTCAGCCCGGACACAGACACCGTCAGACTGGGCCGGGCGGGGTGAGCCTCCGTCTCCAGGACGACAACAATTTGTGCCGTGCGGAGAGAGACCTTGTGGAAGGGGGCGAGGGCAGCAAGTGGATTCCCCCGGGGTGGGGTGCGTTGTGGCATGGGGGCCTGCGGTGTGCTCTCGGTGCGAGGGGGGGCCCGGGGGCTGGCGCATCTGCTGGGGGAGGACTGCGGGGTGGTGGGGGCTCTGTCAGCCTCGCACTCAGACTCCGGGAGGATCTTGCTCAGGAAGACCTTAGCCTGTTCCAGTTTGGCCAGGGTTGGGTTGACCTTCAGGGGGCGCGACAGATCCACGTTCAGCTCCGCTGTAAAAACACAGGGAGCAGTAAGTACTCCTGCAGCCAGGTTCTGAGAAACAAGTGTAGCCTAGCCTTATGGCAGGATAAGCCTGACCAGGACTGAGCCTTTGTGAGATATGTCAATCCAACTTCTCAGGATGTACTTTGCCAATGAAAAAGCCATTCACTTCTAGAAACAAATCATGATCTTGTGCAGGTGGGCCTCTAATTGGAATTGGATTCAAGTCAACTCAACCATTTTCCTGTAACATAACACCAGCTAAAACAAGCTACAACCAACCATACCGCAGGAAACCAATTTCCCTTCCAACACATTCTAGTGATTGAGAATATGGGGTCGAGACTAGAGGCAATTTGGAAAAACCAGTTGCTTCTTAGCAATAAAACTGTTTTTAGACAAATAACTATCCAGGAAAGGATTATGTTAAATATTATATCAAAAGAATAGCAGACAGGCATTAAAATGTGCATGGTCAACTCTCATAACCTTCTCACACACCCATTCTCAGTAATTCTCAGTGGGCACTTCTGCCCGGTCCTTGCTTGTCTGCCTGTAAGTTTTATTCTAAAAAGTGTATGGGACGTTTCTGGATGTGACCACTTTTCTTAGTGGGCTGTACCTGAAAAGCATGAGGCCAACAGAAGGAGGAGGAGTAGAAGAGGAAACGTGTATAGATTGGCTACAGTGGCATGTTTTCAGCTGGGAGACAGTGCAGGAGAGATAGAGTCACCTTTGTGGCTAACCTAACTCTAACCAAGTGGCCAATTCATTAACGTTAGATAGCTTCCATTATTAGCAAACTGAATTCATTTACGTTTGGCAACATCAGCTGGGTGGCCATGATAACACAGTATAAAAAGGGCTGATAAATGTAATCATACAAATAAATATATACAAAACATTTACATTCACAAACAATAAAGGTTAAAATCTAAATAAAAGACATTGACACAAGATTACAAGCTTCCTTATTTAGGTTTTAACCTACATGGAAATTTCTAAACATTCAACAAAAACCTGCCACATGTGAGCTTTGGGTCATTCACTACTAAACAAATATCCTACTTTTCCAATAATCCTGCAATACAGAGAAGTCTTGAAACACAGGATTGCATGTCACTCTGTAAGATGAGAACCCTCCCTCCTCAAAAGCAAAAGCAGAAGAAGTCCACCAAATGGCACCGGAAGAATGCTTCCCAAGAAAAAAAAAAGAAATACAGATGTTAGCCGGGTCCGCGTCTACAAAATATATTCCCATTGCCATGGCAGCCAATGGAGGCCATGTGCACAGAATTCACTCCATAACTGTTTCCGCATAAAGAAGGACACTTCAAGCAGGGGGGTTCCAAACAAAAGAGTATTCACAAAGAAAAAATAAAATAAAGAGCGAACAGAACAGCCCAGGCAATGTGTCAGTCTCCACAGATCTGAGCTCTGGGGGAATGTCTCTCCCCCTGCAAGGGGTAAGTTCACTTGGTCACCATCGCTGCATTTATGGGGACTGAGGTAGCATACGAGTGTAGAGGGACTGGAATGTGTTTGGGCAACCTGAAAAAACACCTAACACCACTTTACTTTTACTGAGTGATGTTTCTTCTGCTGTCTGTAGATATGCAGCAGGGTCCATGCCCCCCCTCTCTCTTTTGGTGACAGCTACACTCCGGGGCAGGCATCCTGCTACTCACTCCCAACAGAATATGAACACATTGTCCTCTAGTTACTCTCCAGTACTGCAGCACAATGAAGACGGTATTGGGATTACCACTTCAAGCCTGCAGGTTCACAATAGCAGGTAGAACACTGTTGTGCCCTTGAGCAAAATTCATAACCTCAACTGCAGCGGTAAATAACCAGCTGCACATATGGATTGTATGCACTCATATGCATGTGCAGTCATTGAACAGTTACACTGAAAACCAGTGTTTCAGAAGAACAAGCATGGGTATGAAGCCATCCTTCACATATGTACCAGTGTGAGCCAGCAAAGCCTCTCCATGTTTAAGAATGGCCCTCTCCACTTTTCAAACACTTGACCAAAATCTGTGTTTTCTGCATCTGCTGTGGAAATTTCCCCACTTTGCAGGGAAAATTGGCAATGGGAGCAGCTGATTCACCAGCTGTGGCTTGCGATGATCAGTTCACTGCTTGCTGCGCTTATGACTTTATTTTCTGTCTCTTCAGCTCACATTAAAAAAAATCTGCTGTGCAATGTAGCTTATCATTTCCAGTTCAGCTATCACCAGGAAACTTTCCAGCGGTGAAATAAATAGCTCATGCGCAGCTCATCTTTTTCGCTTTCCTCTCTAATCATGTAAAGATGTTCGGGATCACCTTGGAGAGGGCCAGCTCAGGGCCCTGCTTCTGATTATGGGGCGCGCAGCTCCATGGGAGGTGTCTCACTTCTGGAGTGGATTTTTATTACCTTTTTAACCTGTCAGCTGTCCACCTGCATTCTTTAAGTGGTTTGAGAGATGCTACCGATACGCCTGCCTAAGCACTTTTACAATTATATATTATATATATTTATATATATATACAAATATTTATGTATATATACATATATATTATATATATATATATATATATATATATATATATATGTTTATGTCTTTGTCCCAAACATTCCCCATAAGACAAATATATATTTTTTTTCCTGGTTCTGGCTCTGTACTCCATAATTTTAGACTTGTAATCAAACAATTCACCTGTGGATGGAGGGAACATTCTCAGCTTTTATTTAAGGGTATTTTTATACACTTTGG
Organism: Anguilla anguilla; assembly: GCF_013347855.1. NCBI lineage: Eukaryota > Metazoa > Chordata > Actinopteri > Anguilliformes > Anguillidae > Anguilla > Anguilla anguilla. Next base: position 50,146,552 of record NC_049201.1, on the reverse strand, counting down.
TTTCCCCACATAGAAATTACAGCACTTCTTACACACAGCCACCCCCATTTCAGGGCACCATAATGTTTGGGACATATTAATGTTATGTAAATGAAAGTATTCATGTTTAGTACTTTGTTGCATATCCTTCGCATGCACTGACTATTTTGAAGTCTGTGACCCATAGGCATCGCCAGGTGCTAAGTATCTTCTCCGGTGATGGCCTGCAAGGCCTGTACTGCAGCCATCTTCGGCTCCTGCTGGTTTCAGAGGCAAGTTGCAGGAAGTTTTCTCAGTATATGAAACACATGTTCAATTGGTTTCAGACGGGGTGACTGACTTGGCCAGTCAAGAATTTTCCCATTTTTGGCTTTGAAAAACTCCTTTATTTTTTTAGCAGTATGGTTGGGATCATCGTCTTGCTGAAGGATGAAGCACTGGGGAATTCATTTGGAGGCATCTGGATGAGCTTCAGCAGATAAGAGGCTTCTGTACACTTTCAGAATTCATTCTGCTGGTATCAGCAGTTACATCGTCAGTGAAGACCAGTGAGTCAGTACATGTAGCACCCATACATGCCCAAAGGGGAACACCCCCCACCGCCATGTTACACATGAGAGGGTTGCTTTGGATCTTGGGCAGTTCCTTTCGGCTGCCATACTTTGCTCTTGCCATCCTTCTGATACAAGGCAATCTTTGTCCCGTTGTCCACAAAACCTTTTTCCAGAACTCTGTAGGCTCTGTAGGTACTTCTTAGCAAACTGTAACCTGGTCATCCTGGTTTTGCAGCTAACTAGTGGTTTGCATCTTGCAGTGTAGCCTCTGTAGTTCTGTTAGTGAAGTCTTTGGCGGACAGTAGTCACTGACACATCCACTCATGCCTCTGAAAGAGTGTTTCTGATCAATAAGAGAGGTGGTTGAAGGTATTTCTTCATCATGGTGAGAATTCTTCTGTCATTAACTGTAGAGGACTTCCTTGGCCTACCCGGCCCTCTGCAATTACTGAGCTCACCAGTGCTCTTTCTTCTTAACAATGCTCCAAATAGTTGATTTTGGTAAGCCAAAGGTTTGGCCTATGTCTCTTACGTTTTCTTCTTCTTATGTCTCAGTTTCATAATGAAGGTGATAATTTACGTTGAAGGAGCCATGTCGAAAAAACCAATCGATGTGAAATGACGAAGTACAACCCCAAATGCTGTGTTACACAGCACATGCGTGATGTCCACACCCTGTATTCCAGGACTTTGCTGCCTGGTCCCCAGCGCATGCACACATGTTTTCGGTATTCAGGTTTAAGAGGGGAAGAGGGAAATGTAACCTAAGTCAAGTGATTTTCATATTTTCAGAAGTTTTTTTTTTTTTTTTTTTAACAAACTTGAAAGCCTTGAGTCGCGGACACAGATCCCGTATTGATGACTCAGTCTCAGTGCACAGTGAATAAAGATGGCCGGTAATATTATGAAGCGAGCATTTCCTGGTCCTTTCACGTCACCTGATATCACTTCCTTTTTAATTAACTTCAGAGAGTGTGTGGAAATGAAACACGGCCTCTTTATTGCATTAAGACGTTAAACTTGAGTTACGTTCAAACGTTCAGGGTGCACTCTTCTGAGTATGGTGTGTCAAAAGAAAAAAGAAAAAAAGAAGACAGAATGCGTGTGGAAATACCGTTTAATGAAACAAAGACGGCAGCCCCTTCCATTGCAGCGCATGGAAAAATCAAAAGAAGGCCTCGCTGAAGACTGAGTGCTTTTATTAAGACCACCTTACTGCCACTGTGTACTTACCAAAAGGCTGCCAAGCGCATGCCAGCAAAAATAAATACAGTTACTCCTTCAAAAAAAACAGGTGGAGTGTCTTTCATTCATCTCAAAAGTTTCGATAATTTAAACAATCTGCACCCTCAAATCACCCCTCCTCCCCTTCTGCTCGGGTAACACATACCGTAGGTAACTGCAGCGATGGCAAAGCATGGGAATGAAATGGACCTGCTGCGCCCATTTGCCTGTGCCTTTGCTCCCTGTGAGGTCGCCCTCTACATCCCATCACTGAACCCGATTAGGGTATCGCAGCTTTCATCTTTTTTGTGTTGTTACAGTTCACATTTTTGTTGTTTGTCCGCCTGACTGCAGAAGAGGCAGGTGGCTGCATGTCCAATTAGGTAGGTGGACAGGGCGGGGGGCAGGATCTACCCTCCTCCCTGTTCTAGGACCAGGGGGGTGGGGTGGGGCAGGCTGGAGGAGGATTTATCATGGTTTCACACATGGAGCGAGGCCTGCGTCGGCTGAGGGCAGGGACAGATCATACGACTCAAATTAGAGCAGTTTACCGATGGCTCGGAGGGGCGAGTGCCGGCGCACAGCACTGACAGGACTTCTCCTCTCCCAGCGGCCTGATGGGATCCAGGGCCGCTGCGGCGTAATGGTTCCAATTTGTTATAGCTAATCTATCACTTGCCCAACTTAGTGCTGGGGTACTGTGGGAGCTGCTATTCCTCCAGGTTTCCCCCACTGACCTGTTTTGGAGAGAAAATGAGCTCGTGAGATCTGGGAGCAGATCCGCTTTTCTTTTTTTTCCTCCTTTTTCGGGGAAAGTGGAGGGGCATGCAAACTATCAGGAAGGGAGCGGGGGGGATGTCCGGGTGGGGGGTGGGGTGGTACAGGGAGGAAAAGCAGGCGAGTCAAGTGGTCAAGCCTTGAACCGGGAGCGGTGCTGTCAGGGCTGCCGGCTCATTTCCCCAGGAGCGCCGTGACAGAGGACACGCATCGCTCGCGCAGCGGAGGGTCCAGACTCCCGACCCTGCGCAATTTACTGTGCGCACGTGCACCCTTCCCCATCCCGCATCCTTGAGAGTGAAGCCTTGATTGGTCCCTGGCCCCGCGCTCCGAATAAACGGCGGGGAAATTGCAAGCACATTGCTGTAAACACGGCCGGGGGCTCGGCGGCCTCGCGGATGTCTGCTCTGGGGGTTTCTCATCCTGCCGCGTCGAGAGGGACCCCGGGATGAGGCGCTGTCGGGCGTACGGAAAAGGGAAGGGAGGACCCGCGGCGCGGACCGCAGGCGTCAGCGCGCTTTCCGGCCGCGTAACGGCGAACACACACGGTGTTCGGGGGAGCGGCGCTCGGCCGCAGGGCGGTAAGCGGGAGAGCCTCCCTGCTCCCCGCTGTCCACAGGAAGCAGAGGCCGCCTGCTTCTGACAGGGCTCTGTGTTCCACCAGAAGCCATGAAAGGAAACATCACAGATAATTGAGAGCGTCTTCCTCCAGAGGCTCCGGCGTTCCGGTGCGCGCGGGGGCGGCCCAGCACATGTGGTCCGGCCTGATTATTCCCCCGACCGGCAGGGGAGCCCGGGAGAACCGGGCCCGACCCCGACCCCGACCCCAGACCCCAGCCAGGATCCTGTCAGAACCGGTGACTCACTCTCTGTCCACTGCGCTGTGTTTACTGTACCGGACTAACAGTAGTTTGAGGCCGAGGGCACTAAGTCATCAGGAAAGCACTTTTTAGTGACTGCGCCCTTGTGCATAAAAAGTACAATGTACTCTTTGTGTGTGCATACTGTGGCTACACAACTTGATACGTGTGTTTGTATTTGTGAGAATTTGTATGTGCGAGTGAGTGTGTTTCTGTCTGTACGCACAGTACATGACAGCACGTCTATGTATGTGTGCGCAAGTCTGAGCAAGGATGTGTTTTTGAGTGTTTGCAAGTGTGTGACCATATACACGAGCGTATGTGAGCGAGTAAATGTGCGTGTACGTGAGAGTGCGAATATGTGAGCGTAAGTGCGTGTCAGTACGTGCGCATGTGTTTGAGTGTGTATTTGAGTAAAGGCTCTTTAACAGGAAGCTGGGACATTCTGAGCGAGGAGCAGTGCTCACATCTGTGCAGCACAGGGTGAGGGTGAGGTGGGGGGGGGGGATGGGGGCCCCTTCCGCTCCCACTGACATGCGGAAGCTGCACTCATCCGCTGTCCTGAGGCGCTCATCAACGCCCACCCTTCATCCAGGGACCGAAACGGCACCATCTGCACCGAAGCGTCACGGATGCTCCCGATGACAACCCACACAGGCGCGCACGCACCCGTGCATACGCGTCACGCTACCGGATCAGGCCTGGTCCCCGGTCACCAATTTCTCACTCGAAACAAAACAACTCAGTTACCAGTCGTTTGGATTGAAATTCTACAAACGAAACCTTTGTTTTTTTTTCTTTAGTCCTTACTTCCGCGGCAAGGTCACGGTGCAGGGCTCTGAGGATGAGGCTCCTCGAACCCGTTTGCCTACTCCTGACACGCGCTCGGACTACCTAAGCCCCACAGGGCAAATGGTGGGGTGTGTGCGTGACGCACAGCGGCGTCTGTTCTGCGGGCCGCGTCAGAGGCAGGGAAGGATCTGGGGCTGTTCTCACCTGGCCCGTTGAGGAAGTCTTTGATCTGAAGGCAGAGGAGAGGAGGGGGGATTCCCGTCTTGCCGTCGGCCTCGCCCGCGACCGTCTGCAGCCAGAACACGCTGTAGTCCAGAGCTTCCGGAAGAGTCTTCCCTGGATCTGGAGACACGGGGCAGAGCCATGAGACCATCTTTCCCGTCAGACACTCAACTCCACCACCGCCACTGGGCTTCTTACTGTAGTAGGCAGCTGTGACTTCTGACTTGCACAGGTTAAACATTTCAACTGTGCCATCACAACTATCATTTTAGCTACCTGGGGTATTTTTTCTTTAACTTGTTTCAAATATACTGTGGTGTGTTTTTAAGTGCTTATAAACAAATGCGACTGTGGTATCTCAAATACTATGACTGTTAATTCTGCATAATTGAGTCTGGACAGTGTGACTGAGAGCAAGCCTGAATGAAGTCAGCTCAAGCTGGGCCAGCAGGGCTTGAGTCATGCCTGTGTGATCTGTATTTGTGCTGGTTTCCAGGGTGCAGGTCTTTATTTCTTAACTTTGGTGCTCATTCCCTGGTGAAAAATATGTTTATAGTATTTGGGGTAAAGAACAAGGAAGAAGGAAACGTAATCCCCCAATCACAGCTGTGTTAACTCCATTTTAATTCAGGAAATGCACTGACAAGCCAACTCACTAATTGAAAAAATTTACATTTTTTATCATTATGCATGTTTTTTCAAATCATGAAATGAGGTTTCAATGTACACCCTGGATTGATTGAGTTGAAATGGACCTGATCGCGACCCTTCCCCCTGTCCCCCCAAACCCTGCTCACCCAGGCACTTGTAGTCGGATGCCACCCCCTTGAGAGCCACGTCGAAGACAGAGAGCTCCAGCCTCTGCTTGCGGTGGTGGCAGCTGAGCAGGACGGAGGGCTGGAAGACCTGGAGGTAGAGCAGGGGCTCCAGCTGGAGGTCCCCGGCTCCCCTGCGCCCGGGCTGCCTGACGATGGTGATGCCCAGGGCCTGGCGGGCCGAGGAGCGGCTGGGCGCGGTCAGGCTCTCCAGGGAGAGCAGGCCGCCGCCACCCCCCCGCACCCCGGGGGCCGGGGCGTTGCTGTTGAGGAGGTCCTCGGCGGTGAGGGCGGAGATGCTCGCCGTGGCGGGGGCAGGGCCAGGGTCCGGGTGGGTGTCGCCCGGCATGTTCAGGGCGCTCTTTCCCGCCCTTTCGCCCTCCTTCTTCTCCGAGGCGGGGCTGGGGTCAGGGTCCGGGTCGTGGGCGTGGCCGGCCCTGGGCGAGCTGACGCAGGCGTAGGTCATGAGGGAGACGCGGCTGGCGGTGACGAAGACGTCGAAGGGGATGAAGCTGAGGTTCTTGGTGATGGTGGACTTGCGGGAGGGCCGGGCGATGCGGTGGTGGCTGGCCCCGCTCTGCTGCTCGATCTGCACGATGCGGATGCGGGCGCTGTCGCTGCCGAAGCCGCTGTCCTGCGCCCCGCTGTGGCGCGACGACGCATCCACGTTGCCCGGCCGGGAGGCGGAGCTTAACTGCTGCTCCTGACGCCTCACCTAAGACAGATCAGTACAATTATAAGAACATTAAGTTACTAATTATACTTCAAGCAGATGTGTGCTGCCAATATATTAGGGAGTGACAGGGTTTACATGACCACAGCACATGACTTCATTTATTTAACTGATTCTGAGCATCTCAAAGCCTGAAACCCTAAACGATATTACAAAAGTTCATGGCATCTCACACGTCTCTCTCACTGCCTGCTATAAATTCATTTTCAAAGAAACAGGAACATGGAAAACTGTTTCCAATCATGAACTAAATTGAGTCACAATCCTAAACAAACATTCAATTTAGTGGGAGGGTGTATAGGGAAATTGGAAAGATGGAGAGAAGAGACGAAAGAAAAGGGATGGTTCCGAGGCCGTGAAGTAATTCCGCAAATCGATCATCGATTACCGTGGCATAAAAATACCCATGAACCTCCAACCCTGGTAAATAATCAGTCCCAAAGTAGCCGGAAGCCCTCTACATACAGCCTCTGGCTGATGGATGATTGCGAGCAGCATACAGCACTAGATCGACTTCCGTGTAGCCCGCACGTGCTCAGAGGTCCGCGTTTGCCTAGTGGTTGGCAGCAGTGTGCGTGATCTCCATTGGTCTCCAAACGCAGCTGCGGTAATGACTAAAGGCAAAAGATTGACCAATAGACCAATGAGTTTATAACCAAGGGTGGATGTCACCGCTGTGCTTCTCATTTTGCCTCAGCAAAGTCCCAGCTGTGTAAATACACAAAATACAATAAAATTAAATAAATAGGCTGTGCAATTTCCGTACACTTAGCAAATAAAGCTTCATATATGCTCGATATATGGATACAGACACGATTTTTAAATCATTATCGAAAGGGAGACCTGGGTTAACATGTCACTGGTCTGACTTACAGAAAGGTCTCCTTTCCTGCTTTTGTTTTGTTTCTAATAAACAAAAGTGTGTAAACAAATTTTCCCTTTTGATTTAAATCATATACAAATAGAACAGAGCACAGTTTGGCTACAGTTAGAGGCTCACTTCTAGGCTTCTCCTGTGGTCTTAAAACCATATTACAACTTCAATATTTGAGAATTCTCTTTAATGTTTTGCCAAGGACAGTCAAATTCTTCGTGTCACGATTGCTGCATTTGAGCAGATTTGTTAGAAAATGCACCGCACCAGTGTTTGGAATTTTAATCCAGCATTTTTTTTTTTGAAAATTATAACATAAATCTAAAAATCAATGCGTGCTAATAGTGTATTTTTATCCCTGTGTTTCCGAGACATCCGTCTCCATGTGGGCTGGAGCGTGTGATTTATTTCGCACGGAATGTTTCACTACTGACTCCGTAACGAAGGTGACGCCGCGCTTTAAATCAACCTCAGCGTGCTTCGCTCAGTTGGTATTAGCCTACTTGACTCTGAGACCTATTACGTGACACGTTATAGCCGTCACAAATAATCGCTGACTCTAATGTTGACGCTAAAAGAAAACAAACGAAAATTTCCACGGCAGAGCCGCTTTCTCACCCCGGCCAGTTCATAACACGCGTGACTTCCTCAAAACATGCTATTGTAAAAAAAAAAAGATGGAAGAAATAACAGTCTCTTGAAACATGGAAAGGTAACGAAGGAGAAAACGGAGAGCAGTGTTTTGGGTTACCGTGCTAAGGATGGCTCCATACTGGGTGGGACGTTACTGGCATACCCTTGAGTGAGACCCTATAAAACCCTGCACTGCTTCTGTGAAAATACAGCTGAATAAATGATTTCCAGAATGTCTGAAGTACGCCAGCCCCTGTGGGTCGCCCCATGACGTAGACACGAGCAACGAAAACGAATCGTGCAGATGCGTAAAGGTGAGAACCGTCAAGTAATAAAGGTGCCACTTGAGGAGAGGGGCTTTGCCCTCGAGGGTGGACAGCCTTGTAGCTACAGCAAGAAGCACTCCGGCTCTCTCACTCACCCCGGTCTGAAAGTGAATGATAAAAGTTTTCTTTAATTAGCTACTGTTGTGCATTAACGATCGCGATTAAGCCGTTAAAATGTACAGTACAGAGCCACACTGTGTCCTTCGGCCCCAACCTCCGCTGTTCCGCCCCCTCTCGAAACCTGCACCTGGTTCTTATTATAGCACTTCGCCGTGTACTCTCAGCTGCTTCTCCCACATTCAACCTTCCCTTCCTGAGAATTAAATGTATATTATTGCGGCGGAGGAGATACTGTTTCAGAACCTCCAGGCATATATTAAGCTCACTGGCACCACATTAAACAGAATGCTTGACTTATTAGATATTTCCTATTCTAAACAGTGTCATCAAAGGCTAAAAACAAGATCCATATAAAACGCAACGCGGAGCTTCCATACTGAGGCCGTGCCAGAATCTCTCTTCTCTCCAACTAATGAGGAAAGGATGTGTACTTTTTTCTTTTCTTTTCTTTTTTTTTACACAAATGTAAGATTTTCCAAGCATTCGCTTCAGAAAACGGCAGTATCTGCGCCATGTGTCTTGTGTTAGGCAAACTTGTATTGGTAAAGAAATATTTGAAAAATGTATTTTGGTGAATGCAGACGTCCGCAAAATACACTTCCGCATCGGCTGAACAAATATGAAGTATAAGCGCCGCAGCTGCTGGCTAGAACAGAAAGCACAGTGTAAAAGCATAAATTCTACCAGATTCCACCATGTTTTTATGGATTCCTGGAATGTGTAAAATCGGTGCAAACACGGACCTTTTTGATAAATATGAATGAAATACACTACATTTCCAAAAGTATGCGGATACTCCTTCAAATAAGTGGCTATGGCTATTTCAGCCACACCCACTGCTAACAGGCGCATAAAATCAAGCATACAGCCATGCAATCTCCATTGCTAAACACTGTCATATGATGCCACCATTCCAACAAGTCAGTTCGTCAAATTTCTGTACAAACAAGTACATATCCACCTACTTTTGGAAATGCAGTGTATGTTTTCTTGGAAAACTGACATTTGACCCAGCTGCAGGTGGCCTAAGTGGAAGCAGTAATACATGATGGAGGGCAGACTGAAGGCCAATGTCACTACCTCCGGTTGGCTGAGCAAAGCCAGGTGCTTCTTCTCATTTGATAAGCGAAAGCAGTCTGCTCTCTGTGCAGTGACATCGGGAGCCATTCACCCTTGCAGAGTGCTTGGGAAAGATCCCTTTTATGGCAGAAATGGCTGGTGCCAGGAGCTGCTGGATAACGTTTGGTACGCTTGGCCTCGGTTTGGCAAGGACAAATAAACAGCGGCAATGGCATTTATTGCTTGCCTTCAAACGAAACTGCCATTTTGTCCTGGGGCTATCAGTTTTACACAGCACCTACTGTACAAATGGCCTTCAGTGGAGCCGTGTGTTAAAGCTAATGACATCAGAGCAGATCAGGAGCTTTTTAGCTTGTGGAGATTAACCGGCACCTGAAGAGCTCCAACCCTGCTGATCTGATAAGGGATGGCGATGGACATCAGCTTCTCAAAGTGAACAGGGCTCATCATTCATCTGACTAATAAAGTCATTTCAAATGTTTCAAAACAAAAGATAATCCAATAATTTTTCTGAAAGGAACACATTGAATGAAGATTAAATCCTTTGCTGCAAAAATTATCATTTTAATAATAAATGCCTAAGAACACTGGCAACTGTTAATCCTGCAGTAAAGCCCCTATTAAAATGAAGAGCTCATTTCTTCTTTAAGGAGCCTGAATCTTCACACAAACTGATAGGATACAATTAACATGACAAACCAGTTTTCCAATATTCTAAAATGTGTTTACAATTTGGACATTCCTCTTCTGATTCATATTTTCACCCATCTCAAACTCAAGATTAGGGTGCTCTGCTGGAGTTCTCACACAGACTTTCTACTTTGTCCTGGTGTTTTCCTGTGCATCTCTCCTGGCCACTAGAGGGCACACTACAAGCTGGCTGAACACCTGGCAGGGGATTGTACCAGTGACTCTATCTTTCTAGTTAAGGCCAGTTCTGTACAAGCAAGTTTACTGCATGGTATGAAAACAAAAACAAAATAAAGAACACAATTTAAGTGCAATTTAACAACCTGCCACTTATGTTTAAACTCCCTTCAGTGATTGGGGTTGTTAGGGTGAAGTGAAATCTGTATTAATTCAAATAACTGATGAAAGTTTGAAAGTTGAGTTTCATCAGTGAAAGAAACAGGTTGGCCAACTCATTGACAGTACTAAGAGTGTTAGCTGGGTGGCGCTAGAGGGCTTTTGGTAAAACTTACTATGCCGGTGTGGTACACTTGCTAAAAAGCATTAATAACTGAACATATACTAAAATATATTGTTTAATTTTAGTCCAACTCTAATTAATAATCAGTAAATACGGGATAAGATATTAGAAATGGGCAAAGGTTTCCAAACTGGTTACATCTGGTAACAAAAAATACAGGAAGCACATACTCTGTGCTGTAATGCAAAAAAGTGAAAGAAAACCTTTTTTAAAATGATTTACCATTAATTGAATCAAGAAAAGATAACAATTTTTTTTCCAATAGAATCCAGAGACATATGGTAGCAGAAAGGTGTTCTGCACCTTTATTTGACTTGACAGTGTGATTACACACTGTCCTGTTCAGCTCCATACATCACAGCATAATGTGGAAGGCAGGGGTCACCCTGAAAACTAAAGACTTCAGCAAAGAACTTCCATGACTTCAGGAAAAAAATAATAAATCAAATACCATTAAAGACCACAAGTCCTTGAGTAATTTTCAGGGAAGAAATTTATAATATGAAGTCATTTTCTTTTGCAAGTTCAATGGCAGTTTCAGCCATCAAAAACCTCCCTTAATAAGCCAAACTTTTGTTTCAATAACAAAGACAACCTGTGCTGCACTTTGGCTGAACCACAACAAAGGCACCGCTCAGGGTCACGACCCTGGCCCCGCTAATGGATGTTGCCGTTTCGGAGCGACTGTCAACTACAGTTTAACGTACGCATTCTAACAGATGGGACAGAGAGCGACCTTTTTTAAGACGTGCACGTTTTAAAATCTGCTCGATACGCCTCTGTGTGTCCTTCTTTGTTATGTCTGTGTGTCCAAGCGCTCGGGGAGAGGAGAGAATAATAACAAAATCCTTGTATTTTCCTGACTTGTCAGAGCTCTTTCTGTTCAGTGATGCCACATTTCGGACTGCGAACACCAAACATCCGGTGACAGTTTAATTCCAGCATGTTGACATTCCAAAGCCTCTCTGTCAGGCCTCAAGATCCCTCTGTTACAGGATGCAATTATGAGAACATGTCAAATTACAAAGTTGAAAATTGCTGTCATCTTGACAGGAGCGAGTGCAAGGAGAGACTGAGCACATTATAGGGCAAGACAGCACGCCCTGGTTTTTAATCTGAGCTGTGGTTATTAGGCAGAACTTGTGGCTCGGGCACAAAGGACAAACGATAAAACCTGCAGCAGTAAAAGATGTACAGAAACGAACAATGCTAATGAAACAAACAGTAATAATAGACGGAGACAACATCCTTCCTACAGAGAGAACTGGGTCTGGGAAATGGGCTCTACTTATTTGACTTCAAAACATTCTTTTCTGTAGAAGCGGTTGGCCTGCATGCCGCCTTGGTTTGCTTACAAATATTTTGCCACAAAAACAGCCCCGAAATAAAGTCTGTTCTATGTACAAGGCCTCGTTCCAGGGCCTTGACGTCCAGCAGCACAACTGCATGGCGCAGTGAGTAACGCACTGAACGCTGCCCTGGGACACTGCAGCAGCTGTGAAGCCATTCCCCAAAGAGTGTTCAGGCGTGTTCCCGAGTGCCTGCACTACATCTCTTCATTGTGTTTTTAGGAAATGATAGATTTTTGATTTTTTTAAAGCACTGATCAGCGTCGTCTGGTACATGTCATTATTAGGTCCGTTTTGACGGGTCGATTAAGAATTTTGAACATACAGTACAATACTGTGTATTGGAGCACCCTGCTTCAAAGAAGGTTTGAATATCACACTGCTGATAAATACTGAAATAGATTTTTCTGAGCTTTTATATTTCTTCACTGCCCACTGCCTTCAGTGACAGAAACAGATTCATCAAACCAGAAAAGTCCTCATGGCTTTCAGCCATGGATCAAAAGACAGGTATACATTTAGCAAAATGGGCTATTTGATATTTTATGATTCCCATTACCCATTACCCATTCCATGAATAAATAAGCCCCCAAAACATATTTATGTAGACATTTCTAAATATGTTTCTTAACTCCAATATGAATAGGTCTGGGGCAACCTGTTGAATCTTTTCTCCTTGATTAAAATTTTCAAGACAACAAAACGTGAAGCTATTAGAAATGAAATTTTTAGAGCACTGCCCAAGGTGCAGTACTTTATCCGATCCTCACCAGCAGGGCTTTCAGTGGCTTTACTGGGACTGCATTCTGAGGCTGTGTCAGGGAGCCGTAATGCACATTACAAGCACTGATTAAATACTATACTGCACAGACAAATTAGCTAAACAGCAAAAGTCTTGCATAAAACACCAAAAAAAACAAAAGGAAACAAAATCATTCCAACATGTTTTAGGTATTTGAAAGTGATATGCATATAATTCGAAACATTGCATTTGCCACTCATAAAGGCGCTCGCTTCAGATGTCCACATCAGCAACAGTAGGGCAGCGATTATATTTTACGTGCATTCTGTTCAGTTCCATGCATGCACAGGCTGAAAGTCAAGTAATAAAGAAAGAAATAAATTAAAATAAAATGAAAAGAACAAAAAGGAAATTTCTGTTTCAGATACAGGATCACAAGGCCAAATCCAGATGGAGAACACAAAGAAATTGGCAGAAGGGACAGCCCTTAAAAATCTTTTTATATACAATTCCATGCTCGTATCTTAATGAAACCATATTTTTCAGCCATTGCAGTTTTTTCTATTTTTTTTTTTTTTTTTTTTGAGACGATGAAGCTGTCTCATCCATGGTGCCGAGGCCCAGATGTTGATGGAGGTGAGAGGGAGAGAAGTACCCTGGGGTCCATGTAATTGCTCCAAGCCAAGCAGACGCACCAAGTGCAGCCCTATTCCCAGTGAGAGACCAACTGGCTCTCATTAGCTGCCCAGATTTATATTTAGGTCTCAAATTCACGTCAGGGTAATTTTCTAATCTAATATCTGGAACACCGAGTGTCCGCATACCAAAGGTCCCGGGTGAGAGGGGGGTCCAGTGGGAAGGTGGATAGTGGGGGGAAGTGGGAAAGTCGGGGGGTCTTGGGATGGGGAAACAGTCATTTTGGCTTAATGAGCAGGGCCGGCCAACATCATTTCCTACTTTACCATTCTTAAACAAGGCTGAAAAAAGGGTACTTTCCAGTGTCTAGACACATTACAGTTTATGACACAACAGAGATGACACATGCTTGAGTACGACCTAATATTTATGTTACACTTCCAGGCTGTAACCTTTAACACTACTAGCAGCCAGCACCAACGGCTTAAATAAACAAAACAACAACAGTAATGTCAAACTTCACAGTCTTCGACAGCTCCCACGAAGCAGATGGCAAAAACCTAAAAAGACGCAGTACGTTAAATGCAGACTGTTTATGTCCCTGGTGATCCGCTGAAGTTATATGGAAAAGAAAGATCAGATCAGTGCATCATAGGAAGATGAAGGCAGGAGGGGGTCAAAGAGAATGAAACGAGGCGAACGTGACTATGGAGATGGACTCTGCTGATACAGCCTCGATCCCCACACATACCCCCCCCCCCCGAAGCGCCAGGGAGAGACCGCTTTGTGACTAATGCCGCTGGCAGAGGTATTATTTATAGGAATTAAATTGGAAGAAAAGGAAGGAGGGGAGAGAGGGGGGAAAAAAATCTCCCTTTCAATTTATTTTTGGGAAAAACTCCCAGTAATGATGGACGTGTGAGCTCTGAAGTGGTGTGGGGCCAGCAAGGAAAATGAGGCAAAACCTATTCTGCAACGAAAACATTATTCCAGTTACGGGTACGTCGACAAAGAGGCTTAGGGTACATGCAGTGGCAATGGCCCAATCACAAGTGCACGACTGTAAGGCTGTGGGAAACATGAGGTTTTAAGTCAGTGATACAGAAGATGTATTCTGCTGCCAGAGTAAGACGTTACGCAGCTTGGGTACAGTTACACAGCCATATACATCATTGCAAAGTGTAATTACTCTCCGGTATATTCCAAGAAACCTGATGCGCACAACAGAAGAACACTCCTCTAAAACCAGGATCAGCCAAAATGATGGTCAAAAGAAGGAACTTGGTGTCATTACTGGATCATATTGTAAATTAGGTTTAAGGCGGTTAGAACTACTGTACAGCTCAGTACACAGTGGAGCCTTATAACAGAAACACAGGATTCAGCCAGATTGAATCCTAAGGAGGAAAGTGCCAAGATAAACACACTACATCCATTCACCTGTCAATGCACAGCTTACAGTTTCTACAATTTAGCCATTCGTGAGACACTCTTAGCCAAAGTGACTCAAAAAAGCACAATGCACATGGAAAGCAAACACCACAGGAGCTAGCAATAGGTGCAGGTACAATCACATAAGCGCAACCATCAACGCAGTACGTAATACTGAAACACTGAAACGTAATCACCAAGTCTTGCTTATACAGGTGGAGGAGAGACTTCAAACAATCACACGAGCCATTTAGTGGAGCGGTTTTTGGTCTGACAGGTGTTTACCTACTGCGTCTTGCTTTTACTGGTCCCCTGTGCGAGTGACCCCGTTTCCCCTCGAAGCCGGGGAAGAGAGGGCACCTTGTCGCCTCACCTCAGGTGCAACCCGATCCCCGGGGTCACCGCCAGGGCCGGTGCCGCTCCTCAAAGACCGCATTTGTTCCCCTTTAATATAATTCCAACTCTCTGATTTTATCTGGAGTTTCACGCCAATTTCGACAGACCGATACGAGCGAGCGATTCAGCTGCTACTGATCTCAAATATATTGGGTTTCCAGGGCGAATTTAAAAATGTGCCACGGTTGTTCTTCGAGACGGTCTAGGGGTGAGGGGGCGAAGAGGGGCAACCGCTCGGCCCTGGGGTGGGGTGGGGGGTGAACTGTTTTGACTGCCTGTCAATTAGCAGCTGATTCACGTACGAGGGGTCACTAAACTCCTTGTGAAAAGATACGGTTTCATAACAACGGGGAGAGCTAGATGGACACTCACTATGAAAATATGTATGTTTAAGATAAGCTGAGGCAATGCGCATGCTTAGCAGATGTTGGGCAGCCAAATGTAAAGCGAGAGGGACTCATGGGGAGCTCATATTGCTCGCTACAGCAACATGGAGAATGAAAATAAAGGCGACCTGGATTGGGGAGGGGGGGATTCTTTGTTTTCCAGGCCCTGAAAGCGATACGGCTCTCAGAGAAGGTTAACGGGGAGCGGTTATTCGGTCCCGACCTCCTGTTTCACGGAGGCAATCTCTCGGATTTACAGACAACACTCGGAATTTCTCCATGTCCTTAAACAAACACTGCTGCGCTCGCTCCAGGCAGCGTAAGCAGCACTGTCTGGCTTCCCTACAGTGGTGCTAACCTCCCAACCCTTGGCGTGGCGTGCTGGAGGACCGAACCCTGAACCCTCCATCCTGAACGGGTCCAGAGAGCTTTGACCGTGACCCCAACGGGACGGCAAGCAAGTTTGCAGCCTAATTCTGCATGCATAAGCATCTGGGCAGGGAAGCCCCTCATACATCTGTATTTCAAATATATGTTTGATTCGGTAAAATACAATCCGGCTGCAATCCCTTTTGCTGAACTACTGCATTGACAAGTGGGATGCTTGTGGCTGTATTAACAGCTTCTAGGCTAAGGTGCTGCTTTCAGTGTGGATGACATACGGATTAGCAACACTGTGCACCTCACATGGATACAGACTGCAGCTTCATCCCCTGCTATCCAGTCATGAAATCACAGCAAATCAAAAACTAACAAAATGTCTCGCATGTGCAATATGGATGTTCTTTTACATCAGAACGTGCTGATTTCAGAAGTCGTTTTTCAGCCTAAGCCCGACTAATCAATCTCGCACGAGACGGAACCACGCTCCGCTCGCCGGGCGCGCACGGAACACCGCGAGGAGGTAATACCATAATCTCCCCAATGTCATCTTAAATCTGCAGCAGAGGTGGAACACCCCCTGAAGGAGAGCCAGCCCTGGAAGACACTGTGTTTTCCCGAAAGCGCCGGGGGTGCCAGGCCCCGCGGGGGGAAGCAGCGGGACGGGGACGGAGGAGCTGCGCGAGTGTTTATTCTTCAGCGCAGTGATTCACAAGTTCCTCCGCATGTCTGGCTCCTCTCTCCGCCGCGCGGTCAGGGTCCGTGGCGCTGGCGCGCTGTCGAGCGAAGGGAGCCCTGCTAATGCAGTTAGCGCAGGACGTGATGCGGCGTGGAGACGGGGACTTCCCCAGCGCCGCCGGTGATTTATCCCCGCTGCAGGAGGCCTCGCGAGCGCTCCCGTTTTTTTGGGCTCCTGATGTGGGGCCGGGGGACACCCACGATGTTGGTATCTCCTTTTCTTTCTCCCAGCCGTCTTTCCCGGATGTTTGGCTGACATTTTTTTAAGCCCTCTGGACGGATGCTGCTGTGGCCACTGCTGGCGGGCATCGCCATGGCGGTGCCAAGCCCGAGTTTCCACTACAAAGTGGCCACAGAGCGGATGCCAGCGAGATGGCAAACAGGGGCAGAGAAGAGGGTGCCTCGCAGGGACGGGACCGGCAGGCATTAAGCCGGCCCGGCTAAAACCCTCGCCTTCTCTTCCTGGAATCACCTGTGACTCCCTCCACCTTCTTCGCAACCACTGCTCCAAGCTCACCTCTCAGTTGCTCAGTCACAGAACAGCTCTATTGGCTTGGAAATGAAAGCCGGGGACTTCAAACGAAGGAACGCTACATTACAAATGTGGAGACCATGTGCAAATCGCAGGGGGGTGTACTGGAACAGTAATGATGACAGAGCACAGAGATACTGCACGGGCTATTTATAGTCTGTGGTTTTATGCGCTGAGGTTACGCGTTTTCCCCTGTGCAGTGAAGTTACCATTCATCGCTCTGCCGTATTTCAAAGGGGGGATAAATCGACAACTAATCTCTGCTGAGACAAAGAGAAACCACGTCGGGTCACAAACCGCTTGACGCGGAATAGTCTGGGGGAAAACTGTATCTCATTTCCTGGGACCTGAAACCAGCCGATTCTCAGCTAGCGTGAACACGCAGAGACAAGCAAGGCAACTCACTTTAGGCTTTTCAATGGCAGACTTTGCACTGAACGGATCACAGAAGTTCAGGAGTGCCGCTGTTGGACCCTCACTTGTAGATGGTAAAATCGATAATTCTCAAAAGCTACACCAGCAGAGTCCACAAAATGGAAAGTAAAAGTTGAGCAGTGAGAATTGGCTGGCTTTCCATCTGAAATCCCTGAGACAGAAAAGGACAGCCGGTCCCCTTGTCGTGAGTGAGATAGTTGGCCCCGTGTACACTGGGAGAGAGGGGCAGGAGCCCAATCTCTCTGGGAGGGCGCAGTGTGATGGCTGCCCTGCTTGTGTGGCGTGGACTTGCCTCTTTAATGTACAACGCACGACTCACAGACCAAGAACTGCTGAAGTCACAGATATGACACTGAAGTGTACAGCGCCTGTCAATGTCACCTCCAGGCCCGAGCCCTTAAAAACAAAATCATTAGTGTACACAATAAAACACAGCTGTCCAGGCCCTTTTGAAATCAATACCCAGCCTTTAAGAGACTTGACAGCCATAGCCCTCAAACAGGAAGGAGCAACACTCTTTTTGATGAATGCAGCAAGCAACACCGGAAAGAATCCGGACAGCCATTTCTACATAATAAATGAATGAATACTGCAGGGACAGGAGAACTGTGTGATAAGCCTCTCATTGTATCACCACATTGTAATTACGCTGTTAAACAACATGTCATGTAAATGCACATCTTAATCATTTACAACATAATAACACACATGTAATAACCATGCTTCTCGTTCTCCTGACACGTTATTGTTAAAATAACAAATGCAATCATGTTGTACACTTTAATGAGCATGTGCAGAATGCCCTGGAGACAAATCCAGAAACAGTTCACTGAATTTAACAGCCCTTTGCATTACCAGCTTTTTGAAAAAGCTGTTTGGGAAGACAGCAGCCTTTCCGTGCAGTGCTTTCTCCAGCCACTAGAGGGCCCTCCTGCACGAGCAATGGCTCTGGGCTGAGTGCGGCAGCTGCGTTCGTGGAGGCCACACTGACCTCCCTGCTCTCAGCCTTGCACCAAATTGATTAGAGAGGGGGGCCAGCAGAAGAACTGCTAAATATCATGTCCTGAACCCAGGTGAACTCTGGGTAGCAACCTCTTAAACCCGGGCCCATAACAGAGGCAAAACGATGAATCATTACAAGCAAGGGGTGAGGGCTCCGAGATCTCCCTCAAATAAGAACCAGATGCAAGGCACCTCCTGAAAAATGACTGTCTACCCGTGCCCTTAAAAAAACATATTTATTTCCAACGCTACAAAAACAATGCTAATAAAAATGTTTGCTTTAGAAATTGAATGTGACACACACAGGCTTGCTTTATTCCCACCGGTGTTATGCTGTTGATTTTGGTACAGAGGCTGACCTCACAAATGCAGCGACGTGCTGGACAAGAAGCACATCATCCAGGACCTTGTCTACACTGCCCGAAATATACTTGTGTGTGAGGTTTACAGAGAGGGGTAAAACAATGTTTGAACTTCAGATATGTGTACTACTGTGTGTGATTTGTAGTACGGGGTACGTAAGTTTGTGATTTTACGTGTGGAGTGAACATTTCTGTGTGAAGTAAATGTTTTTGTGCATCACTACGTTTCTGTTAGTGAGAATGATCTTCGGCATAACCGCGTGTCTTCTCTAAATGTGTGTTGTATGGAAAATGTGGGGAAATGTTCAAGTGCGTGAAAATGACTTATAATGAGCAGCGTACCTGTGAGGACACGGTAGGTGTGTGTGTTTATGTGTGTACGTGCGTGCATGTGTGTGAGTGTGTGTGTGTGTGTGTGTTCGGTTCTGTGTGAGAAGACCAGTCCCATCTGTAGTGCTGCAGAAGTAAAAACATAAAGTAGACTCTGCTTCCTTGGACTTCTCAAGTAAACTACACTTATTTATGGGATTAATGAGATGGGCTAACATTCCAATGTACAAAATCAGAGTCAATTTCAATAATCACGGTATGATGCATCACCTACTGTCTGTTTATGCCAGTGTACATCACGTTTTTTCTAACAAAGGTTAAACGGGTCAAACATCACAGATTAATATCATAGATTAATAAATCCCATGAGAGCATTGCAGCAGTGTGCTGGCGCTCCGATTGGCTGCAACAACCCTTCTCCTAATAGCCAAAACAACACAGCTTAACTCACTCCAGTACTGTGATATCCCAGGGGTTTCACAGACATCTTTCATACTGTCCGCACAGCAGAGCCTCCAACAACCCCCCATCCCCCCCCCCCCCCCCCCCCCACCCCGTGTTGACCACCCCTCTGGAAACGGCACCAGAAACCGCAGCGTGTTATCTTCATTCGTTTCCCCTTCCTCCTCGGAGCGCGTCGCATGCACAACAGCTGGTAAATATTTTTATATTGTGTTCCATTAGAAAGCTTTATTAACCCGACAGACAGAGCACACGGCGCCAATCTCCCCTCTCTGTAAACAATAGGAGATACTCTGAAAGCTGCAGCCCAGGACGATAAACTGAAGCGAGATTAAGAGAACTGTGTTACTACACACGAGTAAATATTTAACTCTGCTCCCCGAAAGGGGGGATGTAGCTTTGGGGACAGGAGAACTCTTCCATGAAGAAATTCCGGGTTTGTGAGGTTGATGGGGCTATAAAGTGGTCATATGGAGTATGTAACCCCCTCCGGCCCCCGTTGGATTTCCTCCCCCCCCTTACCTCAGTAGCTGTTTCGGGGCCCTCACTCCCCACCATGTTGGCCTGCAGGAGCTGCTGCAGGAGCTGAACTTGGGCCACGCTGAGGAAGAAGTCCAGGCTTGTGGTCATGTTCACTTCCAGGGAATGGCCGCACACCACGACCTCCTGCGGAGAGACGTTGGGCTGTGAGCGCCAGGGCCTCGGCTGGGAACCCGCCCGTCATCTGCCCAAGCCCGGCCAAGGGACATCGCTCTCGCGGGACCCAACAGCTGTCTGTCCTGGAGGCCCCCTAGGCCCATTAGTTCACAACATACGAGGTGGTCCCCTTATTCACAGCTGGGTAGGAACGTTTATTTAATTTGACTTTATTTTTGTCTGGGTCACCCCCTCCCCTCCTCCCTCCCCTGTTTTTGTTGTTGTTGTCACTGCCTTGGAACCTCTCCATCACTTACAAGTTACAAATCGCTGTAGTTACAAATTGCAAATGCCATCATGTCTCCCTGTGCAGAATGAATTAGCTGTTACATATTGTCATAGCGGGAGGTTGCACGGACGTATGAGGCTTGGAGAAACCTGTAAAAACATTACTAACATGCACAGCAATGGCAATGGACTGATCAAGAAAGGAAAAATCTCTGTTGCTCATAAATCTGTTTTATAAATTAAATGGACAGAAATGTTTACTGTGGTGGTGGTACAGTATATGTGGTTGTAATCTAAGAAGGAAAATGGCAATGGAGAGGAAAGTGCAGCTTTCATCTTTGCACACACACACACACACACACACACACACACTAAGTGCACTGCATACCAATCTTGTGGATACTAAGCAGTGTTCTTTTGAAAGTCACCAAAAATTGAAATATGATTAAAAAAAATAAATAAATAAAAAAGTATTATTGATTCAACTCTGACATTTAACTAAACAACAGTTTTTTATGTCTCAAATCATCACCATGTCAATGTTTATTAAACACAGTGACTCAACTGCCTTGGCATAGCTCTCTATAGCATGGATGCACAAGTGTTATACTCAAGCCTGACATACGGACAAACAAAAGACCGTGAATCTGAGACCTGGGATGAATCTGGGGTAAATCACCGCACTCTGACAGAAGAGCCTCTCACGAAGATGTGGTCACTGTGCTGGGCGACGGCTTCGCTCACCTCCACCTGGGCGTTGTCGGGGGAAACCGGCTTGCTGAAGATGATGGCGGGCGCGGCAGTCACGCGCACGGAGAAGTCGGTCAGGATGGGGGTGAGGATGGCCCGTCTCTCCGGGTGCCGCCTGATGCTAAGTGGAGAGAGACGCCTTTTACTTTCAACAGAAGGTGAACTGACACACAGCAGGTAGACTTTACAAGCCTATCAATCA
The DNA here is from genome assembly GCF_013347855.1 of Anguilla anguilla. Classification (NCBI taxonomy): domain Eukaryota; kingdom Metazoa; phylum Chordata; class Actinopteri; order Anguilliformes; family Anguillidae; genus Anguilla; species Anguilla anguilla. The sequence continues at coordinate 50,125,295 of NC_049201.1, read as the reverse complement.
CAGAAGTCAGAGAACACCCTTTCGTTTATTCAATTTTCAGTCAAATCAGACATTCGCATGCAGTGCATATGTTTTTCAGTGTCAGACAATAATGCAGGAAACATATTAAACCAAAAAGCCACCTGCAGTACATAAAATATCAGATCTATCAGTATTTGTCTACTGTTTTCTTTTCTGCACCCTACTGCCACTTTAAAACTCCAATCCTTCCAATCAACAAACAAGTTACAGCAGTGTCTTCCCAAAAAAAGTTGTTACCAAACGTGTCAATGATGTTATGTTAGAACCTGTTGCCTTCAAAAGTGACTCTAAAATTCAAACAAACCACTATCCAAACACGCCTTAGCTGCCTAGCAGATTTCTTTGTGACATGCACCTAAAATGACTAAAGAAGATATTTATGATTAGATTAAATAAATCCAACACCTTTGGGATCAATTGGAAAGCCAACTGTGAGCAAGGCCAAATCAGCCAATTCCCAACCTCGCTAATGCACTTTAGGCTGAATGGAAGCAAATCCCTGCAGCAATCCAAAATCTAGTATAAAGCCTTCCCATAAGAGTGAATATTGTTACAGCAGCAAAGGGTGGACCAACTCCACATTGACGCCCATAACTTTGAATGAGATGTTAGGGTAGATGTCCGGTGCCCACATGCTTTTGGCCATAGCTAAGGGTGTAGCTTGTTTGGTCAGCTAATTGGCGCAATCCAGCTAGTCTATTGGATTGCTCAATCAGCTAATAATGCTAGCTAGTTCATATTAGCATTGCATTTTCTAATCTCGTTCTTGATTTCTACTTTTAGCTGAACGTGACTTAAGATAACATATTTTACTATTTTGCAATCATTCCATATGAACTAACAGAATCAGTTTTCAAACAGTTTCCAAATGTCTTTCTTTCATTTTCATAGCTTGAACAATACCCCTCTCTTGCTACTGTCTAAACATACAATGCATTCTTCCTATGCTTTCTACTAGGAAATGTATTTCACGGTGGATGTACACAAACAGAATGTTCATTTTTAATTGAGAATGGCTTTTTTTTGCTATCAAAATTTATTTTTAGCAAGTGCTAAAATGCAAGTGGCTTAAACCACTTAAAGTCATGGGTTCATCATCTAAATGCACTTTCAGATTGTTAACAATCAGCACCACAGGAATGCATGCACATGCCATGAGAACTGTGAGTCTGTGTGCGCGTGTATGTGTGCGTGTATTTGTGTGTGTGTGTGTGTGTGTGTGTATTTGCCAACTGTATCCCACTCATGAATTTCAGTTATCAACCAAGTTAAACAAGTGAACTTTCGGAGGATTTATCGATTTTTATTCACTTATGCAGAGTTTGAAATGCATTTCTCTTTCCTGTTTCTTCATGATGCAAACTCAACACACGTCAACTCTCAACCACTCTCAAAGCCTGAGAGCTGATTTGGCCCAGCCAAAGAGCGGCACACATTTGCTTTAACTGGCTGTTCAAATCAAATCAGCTCGATCAAACTGTTCTCAAAATGCAGTCTTCAAAATCTGTGTGTGCTCTCTAGACCCAACCTGTGAAATATTTCTGTAAGGGGCATTTTCAAACCCCCCCTCAAAGATGTCTCAGCTCCAGGACTGGAACGGTCATGAGGAGTTATTTGACAAATCTCTATTGGGAACACACCCTAATTGTATACACTAGACCAAACTAAGACCTTAAAATATAAACTTTCCCCATTTTGCTAATGTTCATTCCCACAATCAAGTTATATTTGTGGGAACATTAGTAGGCAGTAAAACAAATATACAAGAGGGCTTTATAAGGTGGTGTTAATTGCCACATCTGCTGCTATTAAAACAATCAAATGGCATAGCTTCTAATATTTATAGTCGGCACAGGATTAGAAAAAGCTGCGTTTCTAGGTGGCCCGGAGAATGGTGTTTAATGAATGCCAGTATCATATCATGTTCGTCTACACAAATGTACATGACCAATGCCCCCCCAGGGATCTTCGCCAGTAAGCCCCCACTCCCTTCACAAGAGTTGAAATCAAACCCCAGGTGGTTTTTCTGAGAGAGAAAGGCCATATCTAATTCTCTCTCCATCTGGCTTTTGTAATATTTATATACATGAGAAAAAAAAAACTGTGTCCCACTTCCAGACACGGGTGGCATCAATGGATGTGTGAAGCTATGTTTCCCAAAAGCACTTGGGGTGGTCTGTGTGCCTGTCCTGAAGGGAGAAGAGCCAAGCCTGGAATCTGGGTCAGGTGGGGGTGATGTTTCGTTTCTATGAAGCATCCGCACCTCACAGACGGAGGAGGGAAGTTTGTGGCTGCTAAAGGAAGGTGGAGAGGTCCAGAGCTCCCAAACGGCGTGTCTCGGCGCTGGACTCCCGCGCCGTCACGCGGACAGATTCTGTCAGCGAGCTGCCGTGGGCGGAATTTCCTCACTAAACCTCAGGAAACACACTGAGCTCGACGGGAGGGTCCACGACTACTGGAATTAGAAGCCAGGCGGTGAGCGTGCCAGCGTTCCACAGCTCGAAAAGAGGAGACTGTGGCAAAAAGCGAGGAGAGAACTACAGAGTCGCAACGTCACTCTGTATTAAGCTTCGTGTGCTGGGCTATGGACAAACAGCGTCACAAACTTGACAGCTTCACACGCTGCAATGCCCAAAATCACCCGTTTAATTATAGAAACAGAGGCCTGAAATACACTGCAATCATTTGTTCCTGCTGTGCCTCCAAGTCCTTGCTTGTCATACCCAATGGGGGGGGGGGGGGCACAAAAGCTACTGGTGTTGATAAATTATGACACACAAAAGCAAAGTGCGTGAGTTCCATAAGCATCTTAACAAGTGTAGTGCACTTTGGGCCGACCACACAAAGACTACTTCCCCTGTAGTTAACTGAGCTGAATCCACTACACGTTGACTTGTGAGGGGATTTATTAAGAACAATGGGGTTATTGAGAATGGTCACCCAAGCCCCACTCATACTAATAGTGAGGATTAGTATTACCTCCGCCTGGGGTGCGGAGCTTTCATTCAGTACTTGAAATGAGCAGCGGCGACACACTGATGGCGGTAAGCCGAGTTCAGTCAGCAATGAAGAATAGCGGGAGAAAAACCAGAAGTCTTCCCTTTGAATGCGCAATGATCGACTGAGCGTGAAGCTGGGTGGCAACAGTGGGATGACTCGTGCCACTGAAATTCAAGTTTTACCACCGCATGTGCCACAGCAATGCTACAACAGCATCCAGACATCTCAGATTGGATTTTTGAGATGGATTAGAAGGTTAGTTTGCTTTCAACCACTACAAAAGATTTAAAACTAAGATTTTTGTAGGAAAAATAGTTATAGAATTAGTTATAGAAAAACAAATGGTATAGAAGTAGGAATAACTTGTTTGCTACTGTCACTGTGTAGCTCCTTTTGCACAATGAAGTCATGCTAAGCTAACAGACACTAGCAAGTTATGGAAAGTTTGTCAGACAACTAATTCTTTTTCAAGTTGAACACCGGAAAGCATGAACAGTAACACTGGTTATAAGGCCTTTAAGTTTATGTAATTAATTAATCAATGCTAGCTGTGAGGTTAGTGATCGCCTCTCGATATTATATATCAGCACTCTGGCACTTACTTTACGAGAAATAAAACTGGATGTGACTGCAGGCATTCCTCATTATTTTAACTAACAAACTAAAAAGCTACACCCAAGTATTCCGCTGGCTGTCAAACCGGGACTGTGATGTCAAAACATTGCTTCCGGCGCAGAAAACCAGCCTTTCGTTTCCTGGCAACCAGATAAAGACCACCCATCGTCTCCTGCCACTCACTTGACCCACTCTCACCCCCAATGAAATTTATGCACTGCCTAGCACTTAAGTCCCAGATGGGCAGTGGGGAATTCACTGATGTGACGCGAGTTGAGCTACAGCTTTGCCCCCCTCCGCCCCAAATCTGTGCGCTTCTCAAATAGCCCGGTTCTGCAGCACGGCTCCGTCTGAAAAAGCAACGTCTGAACGTATTGTTTATTGGGGCTGGATCCTGGATGGCAGGAGCTTTTTTACGAGCGCGTAAAGCAGCACTTGCTACACGCAGGCAGGCTTTACGATCGCCCCTCGCTGCGATGGCTGCAGCCAGTCAAAAACAGGAAATCTTTGCAGCGCGGCCAAAGGTACTGGGGAGTGGGGAAAAAGGAGGACTCAACAAGACAGAACTCCTCGTGATAATAAAGCTTCGATCCTGAAGGCTTGCAGGAGGTCCCCGTGTCCGTGTGACAGGCATGACTCCCAGGGCTAGTATGGGCAGGTGTGGGCGTGTGGAGGAAAGGGGAAGGTCTAGCTTTGCTCTTTTGAATCACTGGGTGACCTGAGCATGCTTAGGATCAATAGGGCCCGGGTGGCTTTTGCTGTTGCTTTGCATTTTTCCAAGGTTATTTTTAGTCGATGGGGGAACAGATCTGGAATTCTTGTCTCTGTGATTTTTGGGTCCACTCCTTTTCAAAACATGACCAGAAAAAAAGGGAAAAAATGGGGTCTCAAGCCAAACAGACCGTTAAGCCTGTGCTTGTTTTAGCTCCTGGGTCCATAAAAATGACAGGGTTTGTAATTATGATATTCTGAAGCGAAGCTGTTTGAAAAGGAATTAGCTGAATGATTACAAGTGTGTCCCATGGTTGACTCTTGGAGAATGTGACTAACAGCAACAAGGGGATTAGCTCATGAAATGCACGAGGTGGAAAACAGGCAACTAACTTCACTTGGGCAGGCGGGCGGGTGCCTTGCCAAGGTGTTGGAGCGCTCAATATTTTAACGCTGATTTCAAATGTTTTAACTGTAATTACTGAATGACTCTCTGGAGTTTTTTTACAGTGAATGTTAAGTGCATGATGAAAGCCCCCGTAGTGGAACCCAGTCCTGCTGTCTGCTGTCCCCCATCTGTCCCACACAGTGGACAGAATGAAATAAAATCTTCACTGTCCACCGCACATACAACACACATTTTCCTTCACTCTTACGCTTCCAATATGAAAACAACCGTACACAAAAGAAAAACACGAGACCTCAAACACGGAGTACATGTCCCCGCTGGCATTGTTCAGCAGTGGTAGACCCCCTTGATCTTGGCTGGCGGTCGATGAGCAGTACAGTACCTGCTGGCCATGTTCCACTCCAGCGCGGGGTTCTGGGAGTTGCGCTCGCTCTCGGCCAGCCCGCCCACCTTGGCCGCCTCCTTGTCCGGCTTCAGCTGCTCCCATTGGGCGGTGCCGATGTTGATGGACTGCAGGTCCAGCTGGTACTGCCGGTCCTCCACCTCGGAGCCGGGGTCCCGCAGGATTCCCAGGTTAAGGGCACGCCTGGGAGAGGGGGGAGAGGGGAAAGACGCCGCCTTCAGCCAAGGAGGTTTCAATCAACGCACACAATTATTTGGCCACCTTCAGCAGCCAACATCTAAAACTGCATGCATTATGATTTTAAACATGGACCACACACAAAGTCATGGGAATTGCAATACCAATACAATGACATATTCAGATGTTTTCATGGAAATGATGAATTTTTTTGTTAATTTCCGTGATGGCTTCCATTGCCTACGTCCTCCAGCAAGCCTTCCCGAAAGCATTCCGCCAGTGTAACTCGTAACGCCATCTGGACGCAGTCGCACCATGTGACATTATACGTGCCACTTTTCTCACATGCGAGACGCCCCTGGGGCTAGCTGAAGCCCCATTAGGTCAGGTCACTGTCGCTCAGGGAAACAGTCAATGCCTAGGCGCCACCACGACAACGCTACTGGCACAGAGAGACTGCCATTCCGCCCGGTGAGCGCGGCATTTGTGGTGTACGGATTACATTGCGACCAGTAGCTGCAGCTGTCCCACAGGCACAGCGAAGCAGCTCGCAATCAACTGCCTCCAAGAGGAAGCAGCTGCTTCTCAAACTCAACGCTAACCAAGTTTGTGTGAGGCTCAACAGCACGGCTTGGCTTTTCCACGTGTTTGGATAAACAGTTGCTGCCAGTTTTTCTGTCTCCCTGAAACAGTTAGCGACCTTCGCAAAACCCAAAAATATCGAAGAGCATGAGGCGACGGTAATAACAGTGCAGGTAGTGTCACGGATACAGTTCAGAATCACGGTTTGTGGCTACTACGCACCATCCAGCTGCGCACTTTCGGGGTGATTTATGGCCGAATTAAAAACCCTGGCAACACGCAGGGCAGATAAATAACCTGGCCCTCAGGTGAAATAATTTGCCTTTTAAATGTTATGATTTATACCGAGTTATCGTTAGCGGCGAAGCGTGTTTAGCTTTCCCGGACAGCACGGTAGCCCGGGCTCCCCACGCTTCCCGCACACAGGGGCGTGGCCGCTCCGCACGCGAGCGGCGAGCGAGGCGCCTGCGCCGCGTCAGAGCGGGAAACGTTCCCCGAGTCAAGTGAGCTACCCCGAGGGATCGACAACGGTTAAACAATGATGTCACTCACTTCGCTTTCGAAAGACAAGACGCCGCTGACTTGCGCGAGCGACGGGAATCAGAAATCTACATCTGCGGGTGACGTCAGGGCCCGCTCAGTTATGGCATGTTTATTTGTCTTGGTGGGCTGGAATGAGAGCTCACACACTGTAAATAGGGGGCTCAGAACGGCAACAGATGTTGTGACAGCGCAAGTAGTTTTATTTGTTTCGGCGATGTCGATGGCAATTTTCATATACAATTTCTTTGTTTAGTAACATGGAGGAAAGTCATTACCAAACAGAAATGTTATGATAATAACTCTAGCTACTAAAGCAATAAGCGTTGGAGATCAGAGGTGCCTTTAACAGGCTTTGCTGACATATAAACAGCATCAACAGATCTTTAATCAGGTTGTGGAGGCCTCCCCTCTTCCCACCCATTTCTCTGTCGATGGCTGGGGCCTGACTCGAATTTTTTTGATTGAATTAACAATGTTAGTTTTAATAAACATGCTTATGAAATTTTATGTGCCACAGTAATATCGCAACTTAATGATCTCTTTATCTCCGTCAATTTATTTCTATTGGTATTCTTTTTAACAATTTCAAGGGAGTTGCCCTAATCACAAATAGATAAACATTAATCAACTTTATAAAGGCAGTATAAATGCACTGACTTAGTTAGTTTTAGTAAATTGCATGAGCCTCATTTCTGAAAAATTTAAGTTCCCTTTGGGGTGCAGTAATAAATGAAGTTATAGGATTTTCTTGTATGTACAGGGAGAAACACTGAAGTCTGACATGATTGGTGAGGTTAAGACCGCACTGCTAGGCTTAAAGAAATGAAAATACCTGGGACAGCATGCATGCATGCATGCATGCACACATGCAGACGCACATGCACACACACACAAACCTGTAAATCTGAAATAAAAACAAAAATAGCAGGTGGATCACAGCCTCTCTCTCTCTCTGTGTGTGTGTGTGTGTAATACAGAAAATATACATTAAAGAAAGAATGAGCAATAAATGACACGTGTGTTCAGATGAAGAACGAGAAGCTTCAACATGAGAAGCTGGCTCGGCCCTTGTTCTTGAGCCAAACCTTTTTTTAATTGCAGGAAAAGACCACAAAAACATTATTTTTTACGACAAAATTCTGCTATTTATAAAGGCGGATCAAAAGCGAGGCAGTAAGAACCTTCTGTCTCGTGGCAGCGGAGCTATTTTTTTTGCCCGAACATTTCTTTCTTGATACGATTTAAAGCCCAAATTTAACTCCTAAAAACCAAAGAACGGATTTCACATCAGACCTGAAATTAGAGGCCTGCGTTCTAGACTAATTTATTTTTGCTGCAAGCTTATTTTCTAGATTGGATATGTGGGTGCACAAGGTATACAGATTAAACATGATAATAAATATAGACAGGCCACATCAGAGATAACAGCACTTAAAGCCCAGCACTTTGGAAATATGGCTACTAATTTTTTTCATTTTTACCAACACCTAATTAGTGAAGCCTCCAGTTTAATAACTAGTTTGCTTGGTATTTTTGAATTCTGTTTTTTTTCCCTGTGTATCTGTGGAAATCAAATAAGATGACTCTGTTAAGTGTGAATAAACTGTATGCTTTTCATATACAATATTCCTTTTTTTTGGAAACAAAATGCACTGGAGGTTTCCATGTCCCCGCAATCCACTGCTGATTCACGCAGGCTGACTACATGGAGTGCCAGGTAAATCACCTGACTACCACGTGCTGCTGGAACATCCTGGACCCCAACCGGGCACGCAGTCCCTTTAAGGGGAGGGTGGGCTCACTGCTAGCTCATTTTATATCATCATATCACAAACTAATCATACACAAAGCTGTACAGCTGGATTATATAACGTGAAAATAAAAAAACTGAAAAGTACATAACACAAGGAGCCGCCTGGCGCTCACCTCCCCTCAGAGTGGCCTGTAGGTGGGGCTACTGGCAAAACACCTCCCGGTACAGATTACCTCTAGGCAATCTTTCAGCTATGCCCAGCAAACATCTCCAGCACAAAGCCAGAGAGAGAGAGAGAAACGTGAGGGCCTGCCTTTCCACACAGTCAGGTCTGCGGGGTTAACCGTGGTTCAGGATAATAAAATGAACCGCTGCAGGCTCGGGCGCAGAGTTAGGGGAGCGCCGCATAGCGCTCCACCCCGTCCCAGCTGGGGGCTGGCGGGCCGTGCGTAATAACCCCGGTACCGGGACCCCGGGGGCCACAGAGGCAGGAAGCATCGGGGTAATACCAGCCCGGTAGCTTCTGGATCTCGTCACCCTAACCAGCAAACCTGAACCTGCACCCTGGGCCCACATCTCCCTCCGTTTCCCCTAGCAATCAAACGCAATACACGTCTGGTAACACGCGGCCCGCTACGAAGTGTGCCTCTCGGCCCGCAAAACGTAGACACACGGAGTGGAAATTTAATTTAGAAGTTAGTTTGATTTAGTTAAGTCACGTTAAACCCTCGTTAAACCCTCGCACAGTCGTGTCATTCTCCACAAGCGTGATATGTTCTTTGTCCACCAACACCACGAAGAGTGCTGTATATTTTCAATAAAGAGGATATACTTACATTTATTCATGCTGAAAATACCTTCTGCTACGTTGTAAGTGTGTTTATAGTTAGTCAACAGGGCAAGAAGTTTTTCCTGTACACTTAAACTGCTGCTGTGAATTCTTCCCTCTGTGGGTTCAACAAGGGAAGTCACACATTGGCCACAGGAGAATATCCAGAAGGGACATCTGCCCAGCAGTTGTTCCGCCATGGAGTATAACTGTTTAATTTTTTTGTTAAAAACACCTTTTTATTCTTGTTTTTCCTTGTTCCTCAGTTTTGGAAAGCCCAATCTTCACTTTAGGCCCATCCCATCACTGTACCGTCTTCCGTCAGTCTGGAAGGGCGTATAAACTACCACGTGTGCTCCAAAACGCACGCAGCCTGCTGCTCTGTTTGAATGCGGGGATCGCCCACCTGACACAGGAAGACTGCAGGCAGCCAATCACCAGAGTTTTCACTGTGCAGTGAGGTGGGGAACAGTCCACTGAGGGCAGCCCCTCCCTCCATAGGGAGCCCTATGACTAATCAAACCATGAGGAGCACCACTGCACTGCGAAGTAGTGCAGTAGCACAATACACCATTTCAAAGCCCTACGTGAAATGCAGCAAAGACAGGCCATTTAAGACGTGACAGCTAAAACGCTAGCCAGCATTCAACATGCTGCGATAATGCTTTCTTTTTATTGGCCCAAGCGTGGGACGTCGGTTGCAGAGCGCAGATCCACCAGCGCGCTGCTCTGGTACAGCAGGCCTCTGCAGCACTCCCAACACGGCTCCAGCCAGGCGTCGGTCCCCCGAGAGCGCTAACGCTGCATCCAGCTTCCACCGGACAGCTACGGGGGGGCTGCCGTAAGAACATGATTCATGAAACTCGCGATTTACTCAGTAAGTCAAGAACCCAACCCGGTGGTGGTCCTCTACAAATTGCCTCAGCTCTTTGACTTCTGAGCAGCGACTTCGGCAAGATTTATTGCCCCAGTCAGATCCAATTATGCTTAATTTGCATCTGCAATTATAGTAATTAGAGCAGGGGATTAGTGCGCTGAGCAGAGCACTCTAACTCAATGGGAGATGAACGTTTATAGGGTGAGATGACTTAGCGAAACCGAGTCAAAGGGTAACCAGTGAGCGTCAGACGCCACCCCTGCCCCCACCCCCTTCCTCACAGGCTGTTCCTGAAGAAGTACAAAAGTTGGTGGCTAAAGCCTAGCAATGAAAAAAAAGCATAAAAAGCATACATGCTGTCCAAAATGCACAGCCACATGAAGTTCACACACTTTACACGCCCGCTCATTGGATTATGGGATTTCATTGCTAATGAGAAACCATGCAAGGGCAGCCCTTTGATTTGGGGGGTTTCTAGCCACACTTAATCACATTAAATCTGCAATCCAACAAAAATTGGGATAAGAATAAAGCAGAAAAATCCTAAAAGCGAGAGCCCCTGAGTGACTCAGGTTTTAAAGATGCTCCTTCCAAATGCGGGTTGAGCCCTAAAGCCAACACGTTTCTAGGCTGGGCTATGTCATTACCCAACTATTGCTGGCAGTCAGTAGGGGTGGGACACCGGAGGGTTACCAGATGTTGTCAGTTAGAGATATGCCTTTCTGATGCTCAGCGCTAGCTCTCCTGCAGCACACGGTGCCGTCTGGGGCAGAACTTAGTCACCGGCTCATGTGTGAACGCATCAGAGGAGTGCATGTGCTCAGCAGCAGGGGCCCCTGTGTGTGTGCCCCTGAAGGAACAACAAAAAAGAGCTGCTACTGTAAATAAGGAATTAAGCAAAAAAAAAAAAGGAAGACTTGTGTTAAAATTGAATAGATGCAAACTGTGTAGAGTACAACAGTGTAGTGTAATGGCTAGTGAACCACATATAATGATGAAGTGGAAGGTTCAAATCCCAGTATGGGCTACCGCAGCTGTACCCTGGAGGAAATGGGAAACTGGAATAGGTGGTGTGAGTTGCTCTGGGTAAGGGTGCCGGTAACTGTGTGCAAAACTGTGTGACAGTGCTTCCGTACTGCACACACTGTGCAAAGGTCATTGCCATGGATACACGTGCTTGGTGAGGCACAGTGGATGCATGTGTTAAAATAATCTCCACCAGGAACACGAAACCGTGAAATTATTCACATTTACTGAAATAAACGTTTATATCGGTTCCTGTCACGGATCTCCTCCGGGAGAATGGTATTAATTCAGCTGATTAGAGTTTAAAGGCAATCGTGGTTGTCAATTGAGTGGTATTTACACTAGATGGAATGGGCGAGAATTACCTTTAATAGACAAGGCCTGCTTAATTCCACCCCTGTTGAGAAACAGGACCGGAATCTTCAGTCCCTGACAGTGGGGAAACCAAACAGACAAAGACGCAAGGGGGAAGGGCTTTTGTTTATAGAGTCATGGTGTATACGAAAAGTCACTGTTTGCACTTTGATTTCAACATCTTAATTGCAGAAATCATTTATTTCCGACGTAGTTTACATGTCAGAATAACTGGGTTATAAACATGGCATACTGACCATACTGGTTCTGAAGACACCAGCATGTGGTTGTCTCCGCCCCTGCTGGAGATAAAAATCTTAATATAATTTACAGGCTTGCATGAAACATTTTAACAGCTTTGCTATTGTGCTGTAATTCTGTCACCCCCCCTACCCCCAATACCCCCCCTCCCACCCCTCCCACCCCCCCAAGTGCCTTTTGCAAGAAAAATAAGACAGGATCCCGTAAAAAGTCTCATCCTCACTCGACTTCAGCCATCAATCCAAATCAAACAGTCCCAATACTGGACAAAGATAAACGGAGGAATTCCGCTCTCGCAGCCAAATGACCACGTTTAACCGCCTGCTCAGGAACGTTGAGGCACATTGTTTCTGAAACCGCACAGGATTGGCCGGCTGTTGACTGCGCACCGGTTGCGAGCGTGCCATCGAGCTGGCGCAGTCCCTCCGCTGCGGACCAGGGCAGGTAGGACACCAACGCAGCGCATTCAGGAGTCATTCGCTGGAGACCCAGTGCATCTGCAGAGAAATGTACCAGACCTTCCGAGGCCTGCGATTAATTGATTTCGCAGCGCGCAACTGGGCGAGGCATTCGAGAGATCGTTCCGTTAAACTATTTGACACAATAAATTTCACTAGCTGTTTTTAAAGGAAAAGCATGTGGAAAGGATTCGAAATAAGGTCAAGAGAACGACAATCGCGCTCACGCATGGCTTTTGTTGGGCACCTGGGGACGACTGCTAACAGCCTAAGAAGAGCTCCTTCGTGGTGGTTCCACCATTCTAGCCGGGTCCAGCACAGTCGCCCAGAAACATCCTGTTCTGCTGCGGCTCCCACGAGAAATAGAGAAGATCTAGTTATTCTGAAGTCACTTCCTCCCTGAATAACAGACACGGTGTGCGTTTGCCTGCTGCAGAATGGCACAGATTTGCACTCAGAAAACACGCCAGGCAGCATTTGGGAGTGCAGGTCTTGACGCTGAGGTGTGAGGGGAAACTTCCTGGACCCAATTGGAAACAGACCCCCAACCCCACCCCACCGAAACACACAGGACGTGTGCTGGCGATGTGATCTCACTGCCGTTACTAATTGGAAAAAGCTTATCTTTAATTAATCGTTAAGCACGTGTATGGAACAGATTATTCCCAACTGGTTTTTTGAGAAAAAAACCATGGCAAGGGGTCTGGAATGCCCTCAGATACAGTCGTTTTTATCATTTGGATCAGCCTGAAGTGGAACAGGCGCATACCTCAATGCTACTTAAAACATTAATTAAAGGAAAATAACCCTCCTTCAGGATTCCAGCTCCACTGCTGCTATTGGCATGCCGGTTGCCAACTCGACAGCTCCGACCGGTGACGCTTCAACTGAGCCTCCAACAAGAAAGGCCCTGCGACCGGCCGAGAGCAGTGTCATATTACGCAGCTTTGAGAGGACTGACGCACGTTATCAAAAGCAACGCGTACGGAGCCGCGGCTCGCATGCGTGTCAAAAGCGTGGGCAGACCATCGAAATACGCCAAACAGGCGCAGTATCCAGGGAAACATGTTGCTCCATCGGATGGTCGAGTGACGGATTCAGCTTTTGGATGGAGACAATGCGGCCTTCCCGAAAGCCCTTTCCCTCTACCCTGGTCAAGACAAACGGGGGGACGGCGGGGTGTTCACTCTTTACGATCTCGGCTACAATCAAAGCAATTATGCTGACTTGACAAGTAACCCCTTGATTTACTTTTCCCTATAAATTCTTGAAGGCGTGCACCAGATAGGAGTGTGTTTTATAGCCCTGTAAAATTAAGCCTGCTTTATGGATCCAACATCATGATGCACTACTGTTTTTTTCCTCTTCATAATTGATTAAGCGGTTCAATATTGCACACGATTGTGCAGTCTGGATCCTATTAAGTGTACGCCCGACTAATCTGAAGCGCATTCTCAAAGATGCTGTGGGGAGCTAATTTTATCTGAAAAAGAGCGATGCTGGGTCCAGCTCTTTGAAGTTGATTAGAAGATACTCAAAGTCCATTATTTAATCCCGTGAAATATTTTTAAAAACAAGACTGCATCAAAGATGTGTCCTATTTGGATACAGTAGGGCATTGTTCATAAACAATGTGCAAGAAAATGGCCACCATTTTTGATTAGGTTAACTCACGTTACAGTGGACAAGCTGCACAAACATGTAATCAGATACGCTAAAACAGTAGATCTCTCCCCTAGCCCCCGCATTTCTTGACCTTAAACAACATCTCATTCTAATTCAAATTTCCTTCCCATAAACAAAAGCTAAATGAAACAAAATACAGTGAATTAGAACTGGAAGCTCCCCACATAATGGAATTAGAAGCGCATGTTTAATTCGCTGGATTTCTGAATCAGGACTCAAAAATATGTGAGGGGTTTGAATCCCGGGAACTGCACAAGACAACCGAGTTATAACCACTTTCTCATGAGATAATGTCCAAATAAATTTACGTCAGAGAGGAAAACACAGTAAAATAATTAAAATAATCTGTGGTACAGATGCTTCCGACATCAGCTAATTCTTCCTCCACAGAATGCCTTTTGGAGCGGTGTTTATACTATACTGAGGCATTTCTAGCCCCTTTCAAACTGCCAAGTATATTTATACACAGTGACATTCCTGCACCAGAGTTTTCCTTTCACTTCTTATTAAAATATCTTGTTCCCTGTTTAAACTCACAGCGACAAAAAAACAGTGACCAAGCAGTGAATAAAAAAAATAAATAACTGAATATCCGACAACTGGACAAACAGAAAGGGCAAGGAAGAAAAATAACGTAGAATATCACAAGGCCGGAGGACCATCCGTTTACAAGGAGGGCGTGCCTGGCCACCGCAGACCGAGTGATACTCGATCGAATCCACCACGACGCTCAAAGCAGACACTATTAGAGGGACAATAAACAGGCCCTGTTACGCACAGGCTAGGCTGGTGCCGCACACTGCGTCAATAGCCAGTTCCAAGCATGTGACCCTTTTTTGTGTCTGCAAGGGTCTGGGAGCAGAAGACGATCACTAACACTTGGATGGTAATGCTTCCCACGACGAAGGAATTATATTCAATGACAACAGGAAAATGTCCGCTCCTTCCACGCAGCCCGCGGTACGGAGCCGGTTAAACAGGGAGCCCCCCCGCCGGGCAGTCGCTGGCAGCTCGGAGCACGCATCGCTGTGAGCACGGGGCACTCGAATGGCACAGCGCAGACATCGCACGAATTACCACCCCCCCCCCCCCTTTGAACGAAGAGCGCTCCCACGGTGAGGGGGAAAACGCAGAGAGCTTGAATATCAAAAACCCACATCAAGCTCAGGGAAAAAAATGTAAAAAAACTATTAGAAAGAAAGAAAGAAAGAAAGAACAACTGCTGTCCTGGTTTTATTAGCGCGCAGGGAAGGAGGAGAGGCGGAGCCCCGACCCCCCCCCGGCCGCTGAACGCGTGAGCGGGCACAGGACACTGCACAGCGCACCGCTACAACTGCCGGAAGCTGGGGGGGGGGCGGGAGGTTGGGAAGATGGTAGCTGGACTTCTGTCGAACACAAAGGCCATTCAGTAAACATGGCACGTGTAAAGAATTACTGGAGATCACATATCAGAATGTTCCGACATGAAGCTTCCTTCCTCAGAACAGCGTGGCAGGAAACGCCGTACAGAAGCCCCGCGCTGACCGGGCCCTGGAGCTTAAATACGCTGCTCCTTTCGGGCTGCGCGGCGGTACCGGGCCAGCGACCGCGCCCGCGAGGGCCGGCCTGGATCCCGTGATGACAACACTCCCAGGTGAACCGGATTTGACTGGACCGGATCCAGTTGGACCGGAGTGGGCTCCACCCCCCCGACTTCAGTTCATGTGTCATATTGCTGCTTTCAAGTGCATTCAGCCCTTTCTGTATTTTTTTACCTTTGGGTAACAAGGGAGGTCTACTTAGAACCTGAAGAATGATAGTGGGGAGGAAATGCAATGGATTAGTTGTGTGTAGCCTATTAGAGGTAAGGAGGATGATAAATAAGATGTAGAGGGAAGGACTTTGGGAACTTGTAGCAAAGTGATTTTGTACTTGTAGCATAGTGCTTCATGCATTCACAGCTCCGTATGTGGCACACTGCAACAGATCACATGCTTCAGGGAGACCCGAATGGACATCTTACTATATGGCTGCAGAATCACTATTCACTACTCAATACAAAGGCACAGCAGGAATAAGACATTGAATACCATTATGAACTATCTATTTACAGCACATGAATGGTTCTACTGCGTTTTTTGAAATATTTTACAATAGCTTTCAATCATTTCAACGTGTCAGGCAGGTATGATGCACACATAGAGGATCAGATCCTCAATGCTAGATAGGTCTTGTGGCACACACATGCACGCACACATATGCACAATGTTTGTATACTTAATCAGAACACAGAGCCACACAGAGATCTGGCAAACATATCCAAGCAGGGTACAGAATCTGGGTACATTGAGTGTATCGGTGCACAGGAGGAAGGGAAAAACATTGCGCGAGACACAAACAAACAATGAACGCATAAAATCACTGGTTTTCACCCCGATGGTTATTTCACTTCACTCCAGTCTGAACCAATAGCCACCAAATAAAGCGCAAGTTAAAATGGAGGAACGGGTATTTCGCAATGATAAAAAAAACAGACATTTGCAGAGTCATGCTCTAAAGTCATGCTCTGAAAACCTCGATGAAGACCTTCTGCTCGCTCCAAAGCAGAGCCTTCGCTCTGAGAAGCTGCACGCGTCTCCCGCTCAATCACCAGATGGGGATACCGGCAGGATGAAAGCCTCCCGGCTGCCTGGCCTTCGGTTCCTTCCCCGCGCCCAGCACCCAGCACCGCCGCCTCGCTCTCCCTCGCCGCGCTCGACACGATCAAAGGCCCGTGGCTGCAGCCCGCGACAGGAGCGCCGGCTCGCCCTCCGACGCACAGGCGTCCCGGGCCGCACGTGTGCGCGCGTGCGCCGCTGTATACATTCGTAATTACGTGTGGGGTGGGTGGGCGGCGGATTACGTTTCCTAATCTACTCGGAAACATCCTTTAGGTATCCTTTTCATGAAGGGCCCATTTGTCAAACTTGATTATACGTGAGGTATCTTTATATGTGAGGGCTCTCTTTCCGGGTTCACTGTCTGTTTGGATAGATGAAGATGCATTGGGTTCCAGCGGAGCTGCGCTTCTTGGCTCCACACGTGTGTCTCGTTAAGGGAGTGTTGATCGGGGGGTTCAGGGGGGTTTGCATGTGAAAGTGATGCTGGTTTGGCAGCACAGTAGGAGAAGGGCCCTGCTGTGAACTGAGAGACATACAAAAACACACTCTCACATGTGTACACACGCAGGGCTACACGCACAGAGAAATACACGTGTGTACACTCACTCACACACACACGTGCACACAGGCGCACACACGCACATGCACATGCACGCACACACTCACTCACACACACACACACACACACACACACACACACACACACACACACACACACACACACACACACATACGCGCACACACAAACACACACACACACGCACACACCCACACACGCACACACACACTCACTCACACTCACGTACACACACACACACTCACACACACAGACTCACACACACACACACACACGCACACACCCACACACGCACACACACACTCACTCACACTCACGTACACACACACACACTCACACACACAGACTCACACACACACACACACACACGCACACACAAACATGCACGCACGTGCGTACACACCCACACACTCACACTCACACACAGACTCACACACACACACACACACACACTCTCTTACACGCACGCACACACACACACAAAGCTGGGTGAGGGTGGCACAGGCCCCAGGAGCTCTGATTCTCCGTGCGAAACACTGCACTCTGAACATGTGCCTCTCAGCTGGAGAGTCCCATCAGACCAGCCCGTTCTCCTCTGAACACAATCAAGTGGCTTTAAAAAGCCAATAATACCACCGTATTAACCCACGTGATCTATGCGGGATTTCACAAACAATGTATCCAGTTCTCAAAAGATTTACTAGATTCCGAAGGGCATAAAACAATGGGAACAATAGCACTTTGGATGTCATGGTAATTGCGGACAATTGGGACTTGCGGTTTGACTTTCTGTTACTGGTACACAATGATATCTCGCAAAAGATATTTGCTGGAGATCATACGTTTTGTGTAATTAAAGTTGTGTAATTGGATCCGCTCATGTGTACACAGCAATCAAGTCCAGAGCACAGAAGAGAGGCTGCTGGCCCTGAAATACATATACGTCCAATCAGTGCTTATACTGACAGATAAAAACATTTCATATTTTTAACTTAATACAGCTTGAATCTGACCTAAATGGAATATACATTTCAATACAAAAAACAATGTGCATGTAAGGAATAAACCACAGGCCATGAGGTTCTCATCCAAGCCATGGTGTGTACATATATATTCAATTATATATATAGTAAATATACTATACCAATTATAGATTAATACTTCACTCTGATTGGCTGAACACGCACACAGTATATCTTCTCATTATTGCTACTGCAATATGTAAACCATTATATTACGACAACCATCCCATGAATCTTTCTTTACACCGCAATACTAGTTCAATGTTACCATAGAAATTAATTAAATCATGTCAAAACAAGAAGTTCTGGTAGAGCAAAAGCAATCTTAGGGGTGGCACTGTATTCATCTTTATTTAATCAATTAATCATACTCATATAATTCTTCTGTGAAACAAATGTGCTGTCAGTGTATTTGTACAGTCAGTGAGAAAGTTTTAACATCTGCCCTTTTCATAAATTCGGAGCAGCCTTCTCTGGGTTAACGACGAGATCAATGACTTGCTGGAGGACCCACAGAATAACAGCTAGTCAATAAATATGAAAATCTGTCCGTACTACCGGTTTGTTTAAGAGGTTAAGCTGAACAGAAATAACTTTCAGAAACACTCCTGCTTCTGTCTTCCCCTGTTAGAATTAACACACCTCCAACAAGCCATCAGCAACAAAGAGCTCTGGGCAGGCGCTCGTTAAACACTGCGAAGCCCAGGTCTGCGTTCACTCAATGGCTCAATCAATCCTAATTAACTCACGGCTCAGATGTAATGAATACCTTCATATGGTGCACGACGTGCCCCTTGGACTAGAGCCGGGGAAAGACTTTTCCACGCCACCTTTTAATAGCTTTCAGGTTCTTACAAACTGAAGTAACTGCCGTGTGTGGCATTATCAGAGACGGTCTGGTCCATTTCACACCTCTTTCACACACCATCCTCCGTTAGGGAGGAGGAACGCTGTCCATCCAACCTCAGCTGAACACTGATTTCAGATGGAAACGCAAGAAGACTGCAAGACACTCAGAGGTTGGGAAGATGTTACTATGGCAACAGAAGACATTTGGCTTGAGTTTGAGAATGGGGTCAGGGGCTGGCAAGAAATTCTGTAGCCAACCACCCAATGACCACCACTTAAACGGTTTCAGTACCCAGGCCCCCCCCCCCCAACCCCACACCCCCCCAGCTACTACCAGCAAACAGATAATAAGACAACAATGAAAAAGACTTAAGGGTAAGAGAACCCTTTGAGCCTTTTTTTTTTGGCGAGGCAGTTTCTCTTTAAAGTCAAATTGTACACCCTGGGGATGTAATGTGCGTCTTATTAGACAAGCATTAAGCAATTATCCCATTTTGTTTCCAGAGCCACAGAGTGCTTGTGGCTTCACACATGCACATCTAAGGCATCGGCGCATTCCTCGCCGAGGCTTTTCCCAAGCCGGCAGCCCCGCGCTCTTCACCTACTGCGCTGCAAAGAGGTCTGCGGGAACGGGAACGCCGTCCGCCCCGCACGCCGCTAAGAGCGGCACTTTCCCACCGCACGCGAACCGCGCTCTCCTATCCGCACACTGACGAGGCCGACGGCTGATTTCTCAGCCTTCCGCGAGAGGGAACAGAGGGGGTGGGTGGGAGAAGGGGGGTGGGGAGGGGGGAGAGAAAAAGAGAAAAAAAAACAAGGCCGCCATTTGCGAGAAGGAGGAAAGCAGCCGGGAAACATCGCCGTTTATCCGATGTTTGGTAAACACTCTGGGAGACCGCGTGTGAGCCGAGACACACACAGTCTGTCGCAAGGCAACAGCCGGTCCACCGCGGGCGTCCTGCTCACATTCAAACATTTTTCTGCCCTTTTCCTTTTTTTGTTGTTTTTTTTTTTTTTTTGCCCTTGTGCAATTCTGAACGCCTTGCGTCATCACAAGCGCGGCACACACACGTGCAGAATACCCTTCGTCCCGCGCGTCCTGCCCTCTTATCCTGAAATCAGATAGGAGGGGAAAAAGTCACATGATCCTACAGGGCAACATTCAATCCCACAATTCACATCCATGCCAAATGGCTCACGTTCCCAGGAACTGATAAAGACTAAAGCACATCCACAAGAACCAGGATGCCTTAATACGCAGAGCATTAGCAGTGCTAAGAACTGTGCTCACTGAATAAAAGAAAATAAAATCTCTCCAGCACGTACGCTAGCTCGCACAGGCGCATGGTGCATGGCGCATGGCGCGCAGGGCGTAACACCAGTAGAAGCTCGCATTACTTGCGGCGGGGCGGGGAGCTTCCCGGCTCGGGCGGCCGTGTATTCTTAGAAACCTACATCCTGCCACAGGACGGCCCGCCGCTTGGCACCGCTGCCGGAGCCGCTGTTTTCGGGGACCCCGGGTCGGAACCCTTTACGAGCCCGCCACAGCTGAGGGGTGATCCTTCCTTCCCGTGTCACCACGCGGCCCCTCGATGATTGACGCGGAGCGTCAAACAAGGATGACGAGGACGACCTGGTTCTTCACATCGTGACACTCGCACGCCACACTCAGCACAGAAGCCCGTGAACCCGCGCTGAAGGATCTGCAACAACATTTTCTGGCAGTGGTGCACTTCTGTTTCTTAGCAACGGGGACACGGTAATGGCACAGGCATCTCTACCAGTGCTCTTTATTTCCCAGTTGTATTAAACTAACATGTTACAGCCCAAAATCATAGTATTCCTTGCCTGCAAAGATCGGACCACAAGGAGAAAAAAAAAAAAGCTGTGGTTTATTCATTTGAAACTTCTACTTGTATAACTCCCCCACTTCTTAAAAGGCTGGCATGGGGATTTACATACATAAAATGCCCATAAATGCATGGTAGGGACAGGCTGGTTTAAACTTCTAATCCCACTAAACCTTTAAGTGCAGGCCGAGAAATACAAGTGTTGCGGTAGAAATTCTCACAGAGGAGAAACCCTGAGAATAACATCAGAGGGGCCACAGATATTTATGGAATGAACCGCAAGCTGTACACAGAAGTCAGCAAATACCACAATACAGATGCACCACGGCTTCCCCCGTAACAGAAAACACAGCTATCCCATGGTGCAGCTTGCTCAGCCCTCCTTCCCACAGGGGCAGAGGGGGGGAAGGTATTCGCTGCACACGACGTCCTGATTACAGACGGCACAAGGTACAGATGGTCAAACGGATTTCCCTCTTGAAGCCCTTACGCCGCCGCCGCAAATAGCTTCGGGGGCCCGATTTCCAAACATTAATCACATTCTCCTCTTCTTCTTCTTCTTCTTCAAAAAAAAAACGGCAGCAAAAGAAAACCGAATCAAAACAAACGGTCTGATCCGCGCTTAACGGGGCTGAACTTCGGCGCTCTCTCGTCCCGCAGGAAGCGGGTTTCGGGACGCGCGGTACGAGGTACACGCGCCGCGCCGCGCGCATCGCTGCCCGAACGACAGAGCGGGGCATTCCGCGGAAAAAAAGAGGAGAAAAATGGAGAAGGAGGAAGGCCTGTAACAGAAACCCAACCGCAAAGTCGCGGTAATGCCCCCGAGCCCCGGGCTAAACTTCCCGTCTACACCGCCGCGCCGCAGCCTTAAACTGTTTGTACATGAAAACCCTTCCAAATATCATCCCCGAGATCAGCAGAGCGCTCTGATTCAGGACATAAATTCTGCAGAACTTAATAAAACGGATGTTTGATTTACTTCGGTAACAGCAGTCACTTTTTTAAAACAATTTTATCTTGCATTAATCCCGCGTGTCACAGTGATGTAAAATATCTCTTTCGGTTACAAAATCCAGGTGTTTCATTTGCTGACTGACAAAAACAATGTTTGCTCTGGCTGACCCTACCTTCCATGGCTATTTTCTTCTCTTTGCCGATTAATACCAGAGAGGAAGGGGGGGAGGGAAGGAGGGAGTGAGGAAGGGACAGGGAGAGACAGAGAGAGAGAGAGAGATATGCTGATTTTTTTGGGGCCTGGGTGAGTAAATTCAAATAATTTCACGTAATGGTTTACTTTTACGTCCTTACAAGACACCAAATTCATGCGTTCCAGAAAATAATTACGCACCTGGTTTCCTTCTTGCTGCTGTGACAGTGCACCTCCTACATGTAATATCATCTTCCATAACTTTCAGACCGAGACAGAACAATGTGCATTTCAGAGACAGAATTACGGGTATTTAATGGCCTATAAGACAAAACCAAACATGGGTTAAATACAAATCAATCCATTTTGCTTTTTAATCCTGCCGACAGAGCCCTCCCTAACTCTGGGTGACGCTACTGGCAGTTAAGTCTCTGCATGGTTACTGGCCAATCTGCACTGACGCAGTTGGGTATTGATCTCAAACCACGGGGCCCATCCATGCACTACTAGAGCTAAAACAGTGCCTTAACCAGATGAACCACCCAGCAGTAAAAGTAAAAACTGTTAAACTGTGAGTTCTCAACTTTCTGTGAAGTACTGTTTCTCCTTTAAAAACTGAAATGAAAATGAACAGCACATCTACGAGGCTCAGAATGTTTTTCTTGTCAAGCGGGTGTTTTCCTAATAATTTAAAAAAGGTTTTCCTTCTCGGTGAGCCAAGTTATAGATCAATTAAACATTATTTCTGCCCCTACATTATCCTTTAGTTTAACTTTGAAAAAAGTCAATTCAATGACTACCCAGACACTGCTGTTTAAAAAGTACCTGACCAATGGAGAATTCACTAATATTATTTACCTACTATTGACTTTACTTTACCCAGGATGACTGGGGCACTTAACATATTCAAAAGAATAAGTTCACAAAGCAGGCTATTAACTAAAAATGTCAGGTTAAGACCCTGTTCAGATCCCCCTGTGGGGGGGACAACCACATTTCCCAATCCACTCTGACACACTATCACATAAGTAGGCTCAATTGACAGGCTCATAACCTAACAGCATGAGTCAGATCAGGTTGATATTCTAATATGAAAATAAGTCTGCCCAACATCTGGAGATGTGTTTTGCACATAAGTCGAGTCTCCTCATGATTCATGATCTTACATGGGTGGGGCTCCTGTTTGGCACCGCCATTCAAACAACTGCTGGTATGTCAGTCAATAACACAGCCCTGGCTAAAACCTGCTGGAACCAGTAAGGATGCTGTTTTTTAATCAGAAATCAAAAGTTCATAAACTGTAACATCCCTTTCCACGTGTTCTAGAGATATAGAAACCAGCAGTATATCTGAACAAATTTCTGTAGGCATACATTTTTGCAAAATAAAATGTCACATTGGCAGTGTAGTAAAATAGCCAAGGAACAATATTAATGTCCCAGGTAGGGCACTATCATTGAACCCTTGACCAGCATTGCTTCAGTATATATCCAGTATGAATTAATGCTGTTTTTAAAATGAAAATAGCTGCGTAAGTCACTCTGGATAACAACGTTTGCTAAATACATGTAATGTAATTTAACAAAACATATCTGCCACTGATTTGTAAATTATTTACAAAATATTTATAACTTATTTGTTATGCGACAGTAAAAAGGTGGATTTAGTTTTTAAACACAATACAATTATTCAATACATTCTGAGCAATGTGTTTAGGGAAAGTCAGCAGTTAACCATGAATGTTTAATTGGATTAGGATGAGTCATTAATTAGAGCCATACACGATACAAAGCATAACAAATTACAGAGCCTGAGGATTTTAAAATTTAATTCATTCTTGATTCAAAACAAAATTATGCTACTGATTATAATTTTACTACAAAAAACTTTTTATTTACATCCAATTTAATTCTTTTATAGTTTCTCTTATCCAAAGCTCCTTGGAATAATTACGAACATCTGTATTTAAGCATACTTAAATATATGAAATACAAGCAGCAGTACAACAGAGAAGGAGTGAGCACTGTATAATTCTTCAATTCAGTAGCAGTATAGCAAGAAGTTCTAAATTAAGCTGTACTATTCGCATATTCACCAAAGCTGACTGACATATACTTCTAACTTGCTAATTTAATTATTCCTTAGTACTGTGCATCAGTTCTGCTGGCTTGTATTGTCTGACAAAAAACTTCTTCATACCCCTTATAAAAACATCGAACTGCAAAAAGATATCTTTGTTCAACTTTTGAAAAATCTGGAGTGTGCTTGTTGATTTTAGAAGTAGATTTAATTACGGTTTTATATGATAACAATGGTATCGGCGTTTTAAAGGAAAAGCAATAATTCTGAATTTAAACTAAGTTCCACCAAAAAGTAACATAGCCCGAAAGTGTTAAAGAGTAAGTCTAAATCACTGACACAATATTTATTTCTATTATTTCTTCAGGTGTTTGATATCAATCTTACAAAGTACAGTTATGCTCCAACTGAGGAGCTGAACAAAGGCATTTGCCTCTCAGTACCTGAGCCTAAGAAAGACTCTCATTTCCAACGTTCAGAAAACTTAACTTGGCGCTTCAAAAACAACAATTTAGCTAAATTGTTCCCAGAATCACACTGTAACATAAAGCTGTTGTACGCACTGCAAAATAACACTCCACTTTAATTACACGCCGAACCCCAAATTTGGGCTTCTCACAAACAAGCAAGGTGATTTGTAAGTCGTGGGGGACAACCGAGTTAATGCCCTAACCCCAAATCCATGCGTGGGAAGCGCAACTGGCGCTCGACGTGCCAAACGAACAGCCTGGGGGAGGGTCGGCTAACCTTGTCCGCGCCACATGGCTCGCACATCTCCGCGTGTCACCTTGTGTGGCCCGCCTTTGAGCGCCACCAACTGAGCTCCGAGCTCCCAGCGAAGACAACAAACCCCAAACCTCAGCTTTCCCACTTCACGTAAACAAGCTAAAAACAGAGGAGGCTGGCAGAGCAGCTGAGGCCAGGGGACGCAGATTAGACGGCCGGAGAAAGGCTCTGAGCAAAGCCGGGATGATTAAGGGACCGGCAGCTACTCGCAAAACCCCTCCCAAAGTTCGCCTATTGCCCATCCACAGGTCAACAAGCCACTTCACTAAAAAAAAAAAAATACGCCTCCTCCACCGGGCAGCACTATCACTTCCCACCGAATTCAAGAGGCCCCTGCGCAACAGAACAGTACAGTGCTTCTCTCATCCCTAATGGATAACTCCTTCCAGCGCGAGGCCATCCATTTTGTCAGGCCATACCACGTGCGGTACTATAACAAGGTATCGATGTATCCGTCACGCGTGACCTCAGAACGCACAGACGGAACCCTGCAAAGGCAGGCAATAAACGCGGTGTCGAGTAAGGCGAACCCCGCTCCGGCTTCCCGGGGTACGGCCATCACGCACAGTACATGTGATGTCTTTACAACGTGCGCGTGATGCATGTGCTGATGTTTCCATTCCGCGCAGACGTGTCAGATGGCAATGTCCCAGAAGCGCCTTTCCCCCGAGCTCCGGGGCGCTCGGTGCAGACTGCGCGTCTCGGCCGCGCGAGCAGAGGAAGAGCCCCGGCTGGGGGACGCGCTCCAACGCGAGCGGACGCCTGTGGCGTCTGGCTGCCCAGTCGGGCCAGGGCTTCACAGAAACGACTGCCAGGGGAATGCCTTGGCTTTGCTGGGAAAAGAGTGGGACGGCTGTGAAAGAGGGCATCTATGGGCAGCAGGGTGGAATCCGGTTGTGGAACATGGCTGAGTAACGTCCACCGCACAGCTTCCTGCCCTTCCGTTCCGGTAAGTAAGCCCTCGCCGCGGATTTCCCCGAGGAGCCTGCCAGAAGATTCCATTAATTAGACTGTGGGGTGATTGGGAGCGTGCGGTAATCGCCACCAGGGGGGGAACCTTCCCGAAATGGCGTAACCCGGCTCGTTTGAGGCGCCACTCGTTACCGAAACCAACACTCATCCTCCTCCCAGCGCATCTTCCCGCACCCCAGCCACGCCCCTCGCCGCCTACGGTATGCTGGTTTGTTTATGTTTTTCTGTCTTACGCTCAAAAGGGCTGTGTTTCCAAGTTGCCATGGAGACATCATGCAGCATCTACCACATATAACGGTTTCCGTAGGGGAAAGAGGGAACGATACGAGCCGTTTCCAGGAAAAAGTGATAATCACCACCGCACAGATTACTTGGGAAGTGACGGTTCCACGTACAGAAGGGTAAAGCCCACTCTCGTCGTCCCAAGGGGGTCCAGAACTGAATGAGAACTGTTATTTCCAGAGTAATGACACATTTGTACAAAATGGCAGTTTGGGGTAGCGCGGGAGGTGTGGTTTGTAAAATGTTCCAGTGGCAGCAGTTCACCATTCAGAGAACCTGAGGGACTGCAGGGCTGGAGCGTAGCACCAGGCCGAGGAGCGGAACGGCTCACAGGCCCCCTCTCACTTAGCACATCGCTAACAGCGCTAGTCACGCCACCCCCGACAGGAGAAACGCTCTGCGCCCACTTTCTGCTTTTAGCCGTAAAAGTGGACACCGAAGAGTCCGCCGGGTACTTCAACCTGTTTCTGATAGAAAAACATCGACTTCTACACACACACGTCTTCCCCTCAAAGAGACGCGCGCGCACCCCTGCCGTTTGCGCCAAAATGAAAGCCAGCGGCCTCGATTAGCCAACTCCTCCGCTTACAAGAAGCTTTCAATTAAGTGTTCCATGAGCGCCGTGGCAACTGGAAAAAGAGAGAGAGAGAGAGAGGGATCTGTGAGATTTTACAGAGAGCATTAACCACAAGAAAGTCAGGGCTGAACACACGCTGGACATTCCCGGGACTGCGCGCATGTACTCAGGAAAGAAAAAGAAAGAAAAAAAATCCCCCTCTTTTTCAAGTGGGGAAAATGATTTCAGCTGTGTAAATTGACAGCGGCCTCGCCGCGGCGGGAGACAGCGAGGGAAAACCCGGCTCTGTGTCATAATTCCTGCTCCGCCCGCCCGCCGGCCGCCCAGGGCCCGCTCGCTCAGGAACCCGTATTCCACAACACCCAGCAGTAAAAAAAAAAAAAAATCGTTAATTGGTTCCAAATGAATCAGTTATTAACTCCACGGCCGGAAAAAAAAAAAAAAAAAACGAGTTTCAAACGTTCAAGCAATGTGTATTTCCAAACAGTAAACGCGCGGGGTGTGTGCTTGCGTGTTGCGCTCGCACGTGTGTTCCTGACCGTGATCACAGGGCGGATCAACTGATGAACAGAAAAGCAGTAACTCTATATTACGCGCGTGGGCCTGACGCAGGCTATTCAGGCAGGATGTTTATAAGTGCCTGGCAGCCATTTTAAGTTGGATTTTTAGTCCTCCACTCCCAGGGTGGTAATATGACTTGCCAGTAAACACAATGAAGCAATCATTTAATGCAGTGACACAGACTACTTGTATCTGTCATCCAATTATGACAAAGGATGCAATTGGAGGACGGATAAACAGGACCTTGAGTATGGCTACTGGCATTTGTGTGAACTTCTTTTTTTGGCGTCGCTCTGTGCATATCAAACCATACGCGCCTGTTGTCTAGCCAGGGTCCTCGTGTGATGACCCTGATTGCCTCATGTGACACCAGCTAGGTTCTGTTTGTCAGAAGAAGCAGAGCACTCGCTCCTACAGAACACACAGTGCTTCCCGTCTCAGGGAGAGAGGACCAGGCCAGCCGACATCACAGCCAGCTGTGCACCTCCTCACACAACCACCGTATCTCTCTCAAACGGTTGTGCAACATAATTTATCACCGCTCTGCTTTAAAACTGTAACGACGGCCTGTGTTTTATGGATATGAAGAGCAGCAGGCTGGGTCACAGCACTGTTCCCTGTACATTATGTTCTGTGTTTGGAGAAGTGCTTAATGTTGTTTATGTGACATGGCAAACAGGGTTTCCCTAAGGGGACAATAATGAATATAGAGAGGAAGCCAGTAAGTAAGGAAGAACACTTGGGTGGGTTCAGGTTAGCAGGTGGAGAGCTCTGGTACGTTTTAGGATCTGAGGGCAGGGCAGGGTCCCATTTGGGACAGGCTCTGCCTACTACAGGGAGCTGAAGAAACGGGGAGGGGGGGAGGGGGGAGGCGGGGCAACGAGCGTCACGTTCTGCGAGGGGCGGATCACTTGGCACTGCGGTCTGAAACGGCATCACAGTGTTTGCTTTTATTTTTAGGAGAAAACACAGCTGACGTTTCCAAACCCCATATATGTGAACCCACACAGCATCACTCATGGTTTCAAAGAAGAAGAAAAAAAAAGAAGTCAGAGTGAGATCTGATGGTAACATGGGAACCAGTTCTACGCTGCCACCATAAGGCATAAACAAAGTCTAACCCAATGATGTCGGTTTCACTTAAAAAGGAGGGAGACCACCACTGCTTAGCGGTCATGGATGGGCCGGCATCCAATGCCTCTGCATGGTGGAGACTCATGTTCCTACACCTCGTCTTAACACAATGTCAACTCCTCCAAGTGAAGAACGGCCAAATCGAATTAAATGATTCAACCCCCTTGAAAAACAAGTGAAAAGTCACACCCCTTTCCTTTTACAAATCAAAGTCCAAAGCCAGTTCTCAGAAGCAGGCTGAGGATGTGTGTTGCTCCCTGTAGGAAAGCGTTGGGTAAAAGGGACATGTATTTCACAAAGTGTCCTTTCATAAGGTCCAGGTTTGCCTGACGGAGAGAACCCCCCCCCCCCACCTCCACCCCGCTGACAGCAAACCCGGGTGTTTACGCTAACTGGAGGAAACAAAGGAGCCAGGAGAGAACCTCTCTCCGCTCACCTTTTCTCTTCAAGGCCCCCCCTTCAGCTCACATCTCACCGCCAGCTGCACAAAGCATCGCGCGCCACTTTTATCTGGCTCATTGCATGTGTTTGCCAGCTCCCTCCTGCCCATAGCTGACTGCTGCGGTTTCCAGGCAGCCATGACACAATCCAGAGCCCTCAGCCTCCTTTTGCAGAAAATGTGTTTACGCCGAATATTCCCCTCAGAAGTTCGCCTTCCTTCGCAGCTTTGATCCACATGGCACTAGGGGGGCTTGTATCAACAGTCTTGTGTTTCACACGCGCAACGGCGTGTCACTCAGAACGTCCTGTCACGGCCGGGGTAGGGGGGGAGCTGTTTCGGGCGCATCGCGGGGCTGTCGCGGCATGCCTTCCCCCCAATAAATGAGGCTGGGGGTTTGGGGGGGGGGGGGGGGGCGGCTGCTAATGCTAGCGCTCCTGTCTGTCTCATGCTCTCTCGAAGCCAAAGGGAAATCACCATATGTGACCCGTTCAGAGAAAGGACAAATATCCAGTGCCACTTAGAAACCAAGATTGCAGCCAGCTGGCTCATCTTCGGTGTTCAGCACCAGACAAATTCAGACAAACAACAGATTAGAGTGGGAGTGGTTTTTTGTAAACAGAGCATCTTCTGAAACGATCCTTTCACCACCGCGCCCATGTAGCACTCTTGCTCTTATTCCTAAGTCAACTGAAGTTGTGGCCAGCCAGCTAGTTTTCGGGTCCTATGAAATACCACTGTGCTTGGACCCTCCGGGACCCCACTATGCTGGAGAGGGGGTCATGCCCGCTCCCGATGCGCTAGGCGGAGGTCCCCAGGGAGGGAGGTGCTGAGAGAACGACCGGGCGGGACTCACTGATAGATGTCCTTGCGCAGCACGGTTCGGCTCAGGGGGTTATCGGCTTGAGGGGCCATGCTGACAGAGCCCATCTTCAGCACCAGGGTGTCCTCTTTCTTCAGGTGGGATTCTGTTCCAACAAATGCGAAAGGTTACACAGACGTCCACACACAACATGCGCACAATCCATCAATGCACAAGAACAAAACAGCCAGATGTAACTATACATATCGCTTTCAGATTTATGGTGCTTACAAGGTATCAGGATGCACAGATACAGTAGTCTTTGTAGTAAGTACAATATACCCATTGTGCTTCAACAAATAATCTTTAGAATAATGTCTGTAGCATTTAGTAGGAGTTTCATTTCATATTTAAATATAATCGTAGCTGGAGGTAAATTGTATGCTTTTGAGAATAGAAATGAAAAAGAACCCAGGAGTCAGATGCACCTATACCAAAAACACACCTGTACCACACAGGGACCTGTATCTAGCACACCCCCGTTCCAAACATTCACATGTACCAAACACATAATTCTATCATGCATCAATGTGTATCAAGCACACAACTGTACCACACAACCACCGATACCCAGCACTTGCATGTATCGCACACCTGTACCACCAGTCACCTTTACCTAAAAGAACAGGGACAACCAGTCCTCAATTACTTTTGACAGTGTGCTTAACATATAAACAAGACTGCAAGCCAGTATACTAGCTGACAATGGTAAACTTAACAAAGGATACCCATAGCAAATTATATCAATTCAATAATTTTGCCAGAAAGCTAGCAGTAATTAACTGGCTGCACTTACAGTAAGAGAAATGCTGTAAATGAGGTAGCCCCTCCTTCATGAATCCACAAGAAAGCCCCAAACGTCCCCCACCCTCAGCATCCCTCCAAACCCCGTTACCTGCGGGCGCCTCATGGTCCTGCGTCCCGGGGCAGAAGATTCGGATGACGCTGGTGTTGATGTAGATGAGTGGCAGGCTTCGGGACGTGAGGATGTGGCTCCTCATGGGCTGGCCCGCGGACCTGCCCCTGTCCCGGTAGCGGCGGGGCAGGGTGACCTGGAACACCCCCACCACAGTGGCCAGCAGGGGGCAGGACAGCACCACGTCGAAAGGCTGGGCGGTGAGCAGGATCTCCCGCAGGTACTGGGGCGAGCCGTCCGCCGGGCCCTCGGTCAGCCGCTGGGCCCCGCGGCCCCCCCCGCTCCTGCCGGGTGGTCAGCTTGTGGCGCACGTTCTTGGTGACCGCCTGGGTGTAGGTGATGGACAGGAAGCCGTGCTGCTGGTGCGACACCTCCAGCACCTTCGCCGCCGTCTGCTCGTGACAACCACAAGATGAGTCGGGGGGTGGGGGAGAGGGGTGGGGGGGGGGGTCAGGGGTAGATAACCCAGCATTGTAGTTAGCTAAGCGTAAGCCAAAAGCAAACAGATGTTGCCATTTTACTCTCTACTTCGGGGCCTAAATTACTTCTGTCACTTAGAGGATACCATTTCCAAAAGAGAAATAACAAATCACTTTCAAGAGAATTTGACATCTGCTTTAAGAAGCAAGGTATCCTCTAAGCAATTTTATGAACACATGTAAGATTTATGAGCTGAACGATCCAGATCTAATTTCTAGAGTCACTGCATGCTTAGATTAATACAGCAATTTCAGCAAAAGCTTACACATAAATGGGGGAAACCAAACCAGAACGTATTTAAAGCGGTTCAAGAAGACCATGAATGCATTGATTAATTAATGCCAGTAGATTATGTCCGCAAGAGCTTTCATTAACTTCGTATTTGGAGCTCGGCGAGCTATAAATAATTAGATCATAATGATCGGTCGAGATGGTCAACAGAACTTTATGTTCTGCATGGCATGCTGAGTAAACACAATGTATGTTTCACTTCAGTTACTCCTCCAATATCCTTCCAGCGCAATCTCTGAGTTTCTGAAAGCGTACCAAGGGCCATGTCCAAAGCTTGTTTCATACCCATTTTCTGCAAACTGCAATCAAACATCATGGTCGATGAATGAACAAATTAAGCCGTGTTCAAAAACAATTCCCATGCTGATGAGCAGGACAGATTTAAAAGCCTTTGGTTTGGGAGTGCTTTGGCAGGCCTCTACGGCTGAAGGCGAGCTGGAGTACGCTCGAAGCTCTGATGGAGAATGCGCGTTCGGGATCGAAGCCAATGGGAGCTCTGCGCGTCACACGGAGAGGAACCGGATTCTTACAGGAGGAAAAAAGGCAGAGAAGTGGCTGAAAGGGTCCTGCTTGCTGACGGGTCGCACCAGCACAGTGCGTCTGTTCAGCTTGTCAGTGCAAGAGAGGACCGCCCCTCTGCAGCGGCCCAGACAGTGCGGGCCATCCTCTGGGCTGGGCAGGGCAAGGCGGGGCAGGAGCAGAAATTGGAGATGGGGGAGAGGAACAAAAAGAAAGAAATAGAAGAATAAAAAGTAATAAGCCAGAAGCTGAGAGAGATTTGTTGATTTTTTTGCAAAGGAAAAAAAAACTGAAAAAAAAAAATTAACGGCACAGCTTAAAGCAGCTACGGCTTCGGGCAATGGCCTTAGGCTGCGACCGTCCCTCTCGTGGGGAGGGAACGTTTTGGGTTTGGCAGGTTATTCCCCACCTTGTCGTTCAACGACGACTTTTCCGGCAGATTGGTTGGCTGCGATCTACTCGTACAGCTTGGCTGGACCAGATACTGCAGGGGTCCCGAACCCTGGTCCCGGACAGCCACAGGGTCTGCTCGTTTTTGCCGTTACTCACCAGGTAACTGAGCAATTGCACAATTACACAGATGGCTCACCTCTTACTTGTTAGGGTTTCATGTGGCTTTTCCGAATCAGGGTTGAGGACCCCTGTGGTACAGCTTTGTGACGATCGGGACAGCCATGGATAAAACAGACAGAACCCTCACAGGCCACTGCTAGTTGAGACAGTGGAGTGTAGGGGAGCAGAATAAGGCCATTGCAGAAGCCTGTGTGGCCCCGCCCCCAGGGGGGTGGGGCTGCGTCTCAGGTTCTTTCAGGGCACAGGAACGCTTTCCACCTGATTTCATTCTAATGATTCAGCAATTACAGCCACAGGAGAGACAGGGAAAAGACTCCAGCAGGAACCCAGCTGTGTTTCTTTGTGAAAGGCAAAATAGTTTAATACTTGACTGTTTTTTGGGTTTTCAGTCTAGGTTTGTTCTCCAATATTCCTAATCCCTAAACTGATCAAATTATGCAATTAAATGAACACAATTTAATTGGAATGGAAATGGAGAAAGGAGGTATAACACGTGCTGGAGGCCAAGCGTTTTGGATGGATCTGTTTAAAAAGGTAGCAGCGGGTTCCTGAGGGTCGCATTCCTGGGCTCTCCATAGAAAGTAGAGACGAACGGCCCAGAGTTGAGAGTGGAAAGTGTCTTTGGACAGTGAGCGTGTCCCTCTGAGCCAAAGGCCTCACCACTGGTTTCTCCTTGCACTGAAGAATGACTCCTTCAAAATGGCCTGTCTGCCAGCTCTCGCCTGGCCTGGAAGAGACAAGCCCCATCTCATCTAAACTCTGTGGCCTGGAGACGGCATCATTACATTACATTACAGGCATTTAGCAGACGCTCTTATCCAGAGCGACTTACATTGTATCCATTTATACAGCTGGATATATACTGAAGCAATGCAGGTTAAGTACCTTGCTCAAGTGTACAACGGCAGTGTCCTACCCAGGAATCAAACCTATGACCTTTCGGTTACAAGCCCAGTTCCTTACCCACTGTGCTACACTGCCGCTCCCTCAGTACACCCGCATCACTCAGTACACAATTACTTCAGTCAATGACAAGAGCAATTTCTTCAAACTACACCTTGAGAAAACCTTGGCAAGAATTTCTGGACAAACCTTAAATTTCCTCCACAACACCCTAAGACCCAGCAATTCATTTTTGACCCCTGTAAACGGCATGCGTTTCTGTTCCCAATCTCAAAAACCATATATTCTGCTATGCTGAAACCTACACTACAAGGGACTTTCAATAAAAGTAAAATAAATATTTTCCTTGCAACATGTTTTTGTCATCACAAACACATGAGGATATTACGACTGCTACCCATCTAAGTTTCATCATTGTAAAACGAGTGCTTGAGAGGAGGCTCACATGATACCCATTAAGTCTCAGCAGCAATGAGACGATGATCTGACAGTGTGAGGAATGTTCTCATTTCATGAGCTCTGTTCCTGCAAACAAAGCATACAGAACTTCCCAGTTTTGGTTTATTACTGCTTTCTCCATTGCACCATGTTCCAGTTCAGCGTGACTGCCTTTTAAGCGGTCTCAGAATATTTTTCCAGTTTTTACCCAATTTGGCTCATTCATAAAAATAATAAATGACTGACTGACCGGTCGGCCTTTATAATTACCATGGGCTACTTTACCTCATTTTATTCACACCTGTAAATCTCAAATCAATGAAAAGCTCAGCTTAAAGTTCCCAAGTAATCGCAATACTGAAACCACCATTTGAAAAACTCAAATCCCTGTAAGTTGTTCCCGTAAAATCTGAGTTCAGCTCTTTCCCATGTGTGTAGAATCGAGTAATAACTGTCACAAGTGAAGGGGAATTTGGGGTGTGGAAGTGGGGGGGGGGGACAATATGCATACCACATTTACAGGGCAGCTTCTCACACAAAGAGAATGCCTCAGCATTTACATAATCCCCTTGGAACTGCGTTCAATGAGAGTGCTCCTCGCTAGTGGCTCAGTCCCACCCCCGTGCTCTCTCCTCCGCGGAACACGTTCCTCCTCCCCCCCGCCTCAGGAGGACCTCCCATCCCTCTCTCTCTCTCTCTCTCTCTCTCTCTCTCTATCTCCCCCTCTCTCTCTCTCTCTATCTCCCCCTCTCTCTCTCCCCCTCTCTCTCTCTCTCTATCTCCCCCTCTCTCTCTCTCTCTCTATCTCCCCCTCTCTCTCTCTCTCTCTCTCTCTCTCTCTCTCTCCCCCTCTCTCTCTCTCTCTCTCTCTCAACCGGCCCGCATTCACGGAGCAGCTGGAAGGCATCAGCTCCAATTTGTGTGAGCGGCTCCCTTGGAGCAAATGAGGGTGAACTGTCACCAGCCATCTTCTCACATTTGGTGTCTTGATCGTTTAAAAGAATTTAGGAAGCGGCGCTGCCAGCGAGACCTTCGGTGCCCTAAAGAGCTCCAGCTCACTCTGCAACTATCAAGCTTTTCAATTCCATTATTTATTTCCCTTCGATGCTCCCAGCCCTATTTCGCTTTTCTCTCCTGCTATGAAATTGCTTGTGCGGGAGCCACACGCAGTTGATTCTGGGCCTGTCTGTTGGCCTTCCAGCTTTCACTGTGAGCCGTGAGCCCGATAAAGCCCTCGGTCTGACCCCAGTGACTCATCCAGCCAGTGCCCAGTTAACAAAATTTTGTTTTCCCAAAGTATCCTCATGAAGTTATGATGAACATCGCCAACATGTAAACTTGTTTGGTTTCCTGGATGTCCCTTGAACATAATTGTCAAAAAACATTTACAGCAATGATTTTGGTAAGCTAATCAGTTCTGTTTCTTTCAGTTAAAAAGGAACTTGAGTTGTGTTCACATTAAATAAATCTAGAAACTTAGCAATAACATTGAAAACGATGTGGACATGTACACTCCAAGATGTTCCTTCATGACTGCAAGAGCTTTCCAGGGATGCTAACTGCGGGTTTGTCATCAACATGCCTTTAAGCATTTATCAGTAACTTTTCCCAGAACAAAGCATACATTCTATTCACAACATTTTCTCACAAGCAAGCAGGAAACATTTTTCAAAGGTTTAATGTTCTCTGGACGGAAGCTTTGGGCTTCAGGCAGATCGTTAGGGCCGAGCGGGACCTGACCCTCCCCGCATTTCACAGCAGCTCAGAAATGGCGGCTGGCGTTAAATCTCGCCAACTGTTTTCCCAGCAGTAGCCGAGGTGGGGAACGCACTGACGGGGATTGTTCTGTCAGGTCACTGGGCGCTTGGTCATTCCGGAGCGCGACTGTGTTCCTCTCAGACCGCCCGCTGACCTCCCAAAAGCATGACTCAGTAGTAAACCAGAGGAGTAACTCTGTCTGCTGTTGCAGTAGCTGGCTGTGGGAAGCAAATATTAAGTGATAATCTGGCAAAACACCACAAAGTCAGAGAGGCTATGGCCACCAGGGGGCAAGGGATGTGGGCGGGTGGGGGGGAGGGGTCAGGAAGTGGGTCAGACTGGGTCAGGATATTTGGATACAAGTCTGGTTGCTATCAAATCTCTCCTTTGGCCTAATGTCTGAATACTGCTCAAAGCACAATAGGACATGAAGCGTAAGGGGCCTAGTATCAAGTTCAGTGGTGATGAGCGTCACATGTCCCCAGGTGTTCTGAGAGACAGCAACTAGGAAATTTGAAGATGCGGATGAGAATGGGCCAACCGGCATCCGCGTTGCAGAACAGCAGGACAGTTTTGTGAGAGTGCCCTACCTGCTCTTGTAGTGGTCGATGTTGAAGCTGCCAACTTTGCACTTGATTTTTGTGTACACGTCCTGCACGTCCACAGAGGCACTGAGGTCCTCCATCTCGCCGATCACACAGATCTCTGTCAGCACAAAGGGAGAAAGGGTTAATGAAAGCAATGCAGGAAGAAGAGAGCTCTTTATCGTCGGCAAATAGGCTGCACATGGTGGCCATGGTTGAAGCGCTGTAATCGGAACCAACGACAGAACGTCAAATACAAAGTCACAGTGTCACGAGGGCGTGGGCGCGAGCCTACGACCTGACGTCGCCCAAACGCATCACTTGTGCCCCGAGTCCACGCTGCGGTCAGCTCAGCAGCACGTGTGGTCACAACAGCGTTGGGTCAGCGCGTTCAGCAACCCCTCATGAGGTCAGTGCTAATAAATGTCTGGTTCCCGCACGATCGGTATTTCTCCAGCAAACAGTGGCGTGTTGTCAAACACTGCTGAGAAAAAACATCCCGCTGCCAAGAGCTGGGGGTGGTCGGCAGCAGTTCGGTCAGAAGGAAAACTTCCTGTTTTCCCTGTTTGGAGAATGATATACCCATAAGGCCCTGGTGAGTGGACGACTTAATCGTTCCAGCGAGACAGCAAGAGCTACAAGGGTGGCCACACGGAAACGGTCGTGTGGAAACTACAATCGTTGCCCTTGTTAAACGCATCACTGCAAGATCGTACAGTTGAGGTTTCAGGCATCCGTTCACAACAACGTTTAATACCCCCCATTTCAAACTGTCAAAGAGGAGTACAAGTATATGGACTATACAATATTGTCTTGTAGCAGTGGCTGAAGGTACTGTATGGGTGTTTTTTCATTGTTTGTATCTTAACAAAGGCTTGCATTGTGAGGTGGTAATGTACTCAAATATATCCTCGTTCACAACTTGAATGTACCGGTTCCTTGTTCAAAATTATTACTACACAAAACAGGGTTTCTCCATTTGCTTTGGGTATGTTCTGATTCTTCCAAAACTGGGACATGCAAACGCTTCACCATGTCTCTGCTCTTCTGATTGGTTAGGAGTTCACGCAAGCCCAGCCCTAAAATGTATTTTTGAACACGACTCTTTTTCCAAAAACGTGGTGGAATACAATCGGCTCTCCAGCCTGTCAAAGCATTACATCATTCAGGATTCACCACAACATCATCTGTGGCATATCGCGGTCTGCGGGAATCCACTTATGATATTACAGATTTAATATATGTGCAGCCCTTTTACCTCCAGGCAATCCTGAAATATTAAGCAGATTGCTAATTTATGCTTCAAACATGGCATCAGTCGTGGGTTCACCTCGCAAATCAGATGGCAAATATTAGGATAAACCCTTGGATTTATTTTATATTTAAATGTAAATGCAAGGCATATCAAGGATGCCCCTAAATCAAAACATCCCCGCGAGTTCCTAACAGAGTTCTATTTTAAAGCGCTTAGGCCGGACGATCTGGTCGGCAGATGCTAACTGTTGGGAGGGCAATTAAAGGTAAAGCTCGCTTTTTGCCGCGGCAGTACATCAGCCCAAGAAGAGGCGGCTCGCACAGACTCCACGGCGACATCATTTATTTGTTCTTCCCCCCCCTCCTTTTCTTTCTTGGAAAGGCAAACACGGGATGTCTGAAGTGAAGGAGCGGAGAGAAGGAGAAGGGGATGACTGGATCCTTCCACGTCGGACGCCAGACCCAGGGGTGGCCCGGCGAATCGGCGGTGGTGGTGATGTATCCAAAATGACATGCACCGCACGCCCTGAAATGCCCCAGTCTGCCCCAGGTGAAGCATGACACCAGTGGAAGGTGTCAGGGCTGGGGGTGGGGGTCGAGGGGGGGTTACTCTACCTGGTCGCTTGGCAGCCGGGTCGGGCGCGAACAGCTTGACGGTGACCTTGGGAAGCATCCACTGCATCCAGAGGCTGACCTTCCCACTGGAGCCTCCGATGCTGCTGGTCTTCTGCTCCAGCGTGACCGTGTCCGAGAACGGGGAGTCGTCCCCCGTCGGCACCGAGTCCCCCTGGGGAGCAGAAAGGGGACGGGAGGGGCCTGTCAGCCAAGGCAGCAAACCGAACGGATTCCATTTCCTTCCATGAGCTGACTACTCCTCCCATACACCCATGAGTGTACAGGGGGCTGCAGTACCCGTTAATCAACAGTAGAGGTTCCAAAACATTCTCATCTCCAAGTTCACTAAAATGACCGACCTCTAGCTGACAACCTCCACCTCAACAGAATGTTCCTGTCTGGCACCTTTACCCAACGCTCACCACAGCCCACAATGCAGTTTAACACACCAGCATTTGGAAGCACGTCTAAATCCTCGTGTGATTATATAGTTCATAAAATCACATTGCTAGCTTATGCTTATGTAACTTATGAAAACGAAAAAAAAATATTAACAAAACTGAAATTTGCTGAGAACTTCCTGGGATTCCTTCATGGGCTCTAGGAGCTCTGAAATGGCAGCCTGGGAAGCCCTACTCCACAGGACGAGGCAGAAAAAGCCCATTCTGAGCATACACATCACTCGCTAATACGAACAGATATGACGTGAGTATTTACCAGGAGCTGTTAAACCGCTAGTGGGGGAAAACAGACAGTAATCCCAAAGAACTTTATGACCAAGAATAACACGCAAAAAAAAAGGAGTTGGAAAAGAAGTCGTTTCTATAGCCATAACAAAGTGGCAGAAGTACTCATTTTTGCTGATGACATCGAAACTGGTGGGGGGGGAAGAAAACACGGCCCCAATACGCCAAGGAGCAGGGCACCGAGCATGGCCGCTTGCGGCTCTAACCCCCGAGTTCAGCGTCCTTCCCCCCAGAGAGCGGCCTGCTTTCAATTAGCGGCAGGGACAGGAGGCATGACAGCTTTAAGTGCATCAGTGTGAAGCCAACAGACTCCCACAGCTTCTTTCCCAGAGAAGAAAAAGAGAAAGCAAAAGGAAGACGAGGACAAGACACAGCCTCGCCAGCTCACGGCCCGTTACTGGGTTTGGCAGGGCTTCCTGATGACAGCATATGCGACATGTTTTTTTTTTTTTCCCCTCATCCCCCAGCAGATCCGTTTTCCCAAACATCCATGTCAGCAGCGAGCGGCTGGTGGCGGGACAGAAAGCTGCAAACAAACGGTGTTTGGAGATTTTCGTCTGGAAGCGCCCGTTTCTGTTTTTGTTTTGCAGAAGCTGCTGGGTTACCTCCTCGGCGCGGCCCTCTTAGCTACACGCTGCGTTACCATACGAGCGAGACCTGCGGTCCGCCAGTTGTTCGGCGGTAGCTAGATTATCGACCGTCTCAGTTTAAAAAAGGCCCCTGTGGCTTTGAGATGACAGGTTTTTACACTAAAGTGGATGAAAGGGTGGGGTTCAACAAATTTATTCTAAATAGGTTACATTTAATAACGAGGTAGAGAGCAGCTGACTACAAATTATGACTGCGCCCATCAAAAAAGCGGCTCGTAGTAAACAAATGAAGATAAATTTGAATCTTTCACAACTTTAATTATACTGAACTGACTGTGTGAGAACGATTTTTCACATACAACTTACATGAAACACATCAAACCACCTTTACCGAATACTCTCAATCACAGCGTAAAGTGAAATGCTAAAGGCCCTTCGAGACCATAAATGAAAAGCCTTTTGAGGAACCGGCGATAGACAATACGGCTTTAACATAACGTTTCGACACCTTGCCTAATCTAAACTGTGTAACTGTACTGTAAACTGCGTTATAAACAACACCCTGAATGGGAGCCGGTGTGAGAGGTGCCCAGGAGTGCGGCTCGCAGTGGCTGGCGATGAACACAGAATGACAGATGAAGTGGTGAGAGACGCAGCCCGGGCGTGGCCGAACGCGGGCAGAGCTGTGTGGGGCTGAGACGCGTGCTGGTGCAGGACGCCATGCAGGCACCTCTCTGAGTCCGACTGAACGACTTCATTAGCCTGAACGCTGCAGTCTTAACAATTACAGTCTTCAGTTTCACCCGGTCCAGGGGAGAGGCGAGTGGTGAACAGCGCGGGAAGCCTAAGACAATCTGTGCTCTGATCCCGGGGCTGGGGATGCTGGCAGGGGGCAGGGGGGGCAGGGGAGGGCAGGAGGGGGCAGGGGGGATCTGTTACAGGAGAGTATCAGCTGTCCCTCGCTATCCGCTGCTAACTCTGCCCTTAAGCATGAAGCTGCCACTTAAACTGCAGGCCGCTTCTGTAGCCTTTTAACAACATAAATGTGTAAATGTGAATGTAATGTACCAGATACCAAAAATACAGCCAA
Source organism: Anguilla anguilla (assembly GCF_013347855.1). NCBI lineage: Eukaryota > Metazoa > Chordata > Actinopteri > Anguilliformes > Anguillidae > Anguilla > Anguilla anguilla. The sequence continues at coordinate 50,085,057 of NC_049201.1, read as the reverse complement.
TCCAATCAGAGCGGTTTGGTTTGTGGCGCCCGTAGCCCCGCCTCGCCCCATTCCGCTGCTCGGCCTGGGGGCGGGGCCTCCGGCTCCAGATGTGTGTGCGGCGGGAGCCCGCGGGGGGCCCCCCGGAGCGGGCCCAGAAACAGGCAGCTACTTTCCCACACCTCCGCACGCCAAGTCCTAAAGTACACAACGGAGAGCCTCCGCTGGAGCGCGGCGGGCCCGCGGCGGGCCCGCGGAGGAGCCGCGTTTATTTTCTCTGCGCAGTTTGTCTTCGCTCATCAGAGAGACCCAAACAGAGGGAGAGGCGGCGAGGGGGGGCTGGAGAGTGTCAGGGAGCGAGGGCGGTGGGAGACGGGGGGGCGGCACGGAGAGTGTTTGAGGGGAGGGGGAGGACTGCCACCGTCACACACAACCCCCCCACCCCACCCCCCCGCCCACCAAAGCTTATAAAAACAGCTCCCGCATTCTTGTCCAATCACTGGGGCTTCCCGGGGGACTAAACACTTCTACCAGTGTTTGCACTTGGGTAAACAGAGGCAAGTGGGCTGTCATAGCCTGCGCAGTACCTGAGGCCCTCCGGGGTGGTACGAATTATACAGCGGTGGCCATCCCACAACCCCCCAGAGCCTGGACGTCCCATCAGAGGACAGGCGTCACTGGATACTGATCAACTATGTGTACTGTTCCAGACTACAGCTATCTAACATTCACTGCACTGTCCCAAAACAAAAAAAACCATTTCATTGTTCCTCTTATGTTGTGCATCATCCTTATCTGCATTAACTGCACTTTTTAAAGTTTCTTAGCCTCCATTACTCTTTTCTCCACTGATCAGATTAGTGCAACGGGGGGAAAGTTTATCACGAATAAGAAACAAAACAACACCTGACAGCAAGTTGTGCATAATATACTCATACAATTTTCTGTGTGTGTGCGTGTATGTGTTCGTGTGCGTGTGTGTATCTCTTAAATGGGTCACTTTAACATGGACATTTGTACCAGAACTTTGCTGTCCTGCACTGTGCAGGTGTGCGAAGTGGAGAGCACAGCAGTGTTTAATGTACAGCAGTGTGTAAAGTACAAATGTGAGTAATGTACAGCAGAGTGTAATGCAGAGCAGTGTGTAACACACAACAGTGTGTAATGCACAGTAGTGTGTAATGCACAGCAGTGTGTAATGCCCAGCAGTGTGTAACACACAACAGTGTGTAATGCACAGTAGTGTGTAATTCACAGCAGTGTGTAATGTCCAGCAGTGTGTAACACACAACAGTGTGTAATGCACAGCGGTGTGTAATACACAACAGTGTGTAACGCACAGCGGTGTGTAATACACAACAGTGTTGTAATGCACAGCAGTGTGTAATGCACAGCAGTGTGTAATGCACAGCAGTGTGTAACTCACAGCGGTGTGTAAGACACAACAGTGTGTAACGCACAGCAGTGTGTAATGCGCAGCAGTGTGTAATGCACAGCAGTGTGTAACGCACAGCGGTGTGTAATACACAACAGTGTTGTAATGCACAGCAGTGTGTAATGCACAGCAGTGTGTAATGTACAGCAGTGTGTAATGCACAGCAGTGTGTAACGCACAGCGGTGTGTAATACACAACAGTGTTGTAATGCACAGCAGTGTGTAACGCACAGCAGTGTGTAATGCACAGCAGAGTAATGCAGAGCAGTGTGTAAAGCACAGCAGAGTGTAATGTACAGCAGTGTGTAAAGCACAGCAGTGTGTAATGCACAGCAGTGTGTAATGCACAGTAGTGTGTAATGCACAGCAGTGTGTAAAGCACAGCAGAGTGTAATGCACAGCAGAGAGTAATGCACAGCGGTGTGTAATGCACAGCAGTGTGTAAAGCACAGCAGAGTGTAATGCACAGCAGAGAGTAATGCACAGCGGTGTGTAATGCACAGCAGTGTGTAATACACAGCAGTGTGTAATGCACAGCAGTGTGTAATACACAGCAGTGTGTAATGCACAGCAGTGTGTAATACACAGCAGTGTGTAAAGCACAGCAGTGTGTAATACACAGCAGTGTGTAATGCACAGCAGTGTGTAATACACAGCAGTGTGTAATGCACAGCAGTGTGTAAAGCACAGCAGTGTGTAAAGCACAGCAGTGTGTAAAGCACAGCAGAGTGTACTGCAGGGCAGTGGGTGAACATGGCGAAGTGTGAAGGGGCGTCTGACCTCGGTGGGGGAGCCGAAGTCGGCGGAGGGGCTGCAGGTGCTGGTGTCGGGGAGCGCGGTGCCGGCGCTGCTCCGGACGGGGGAGGAGGGGGCGGCGCCGGCGGGGGGCTCCGGGTAGCTGGACGTCTGGCGCAGGATGCCCCTCTTCTGCAGGCGGGCCCAGGTGGAGCTCCAGCTGTGGACCAGCTCGTACAGCAGCTGGACCTGCAGGGGGCGCAGGAGCAACAGCGTCTACACCGGGGGCGGGGAGCTCCGGGCCTGGGGGCAGATACCTACGCAGGCACTACCAGCTAAACAGCTGCATTCACTGATGCCTGTTCTCCCGCAGCATCGACCATTTCACACAGGCACACATGAACCAGCCCATAGCGGTCATTCACACACTTATTAAGAACTGCAGGTGAGATGTCCGCTCATATAAAATCAGACTCATTGAATAATTGAGGACAGAAGTCAGCATTAAATCCAGAAACAAGCCAGGTCTGCAATCACGCACCAGTTCATCTGCATATCGCAAACTCTTCAATAAATCTGGATCGAGAACACAGAAAAACTGGACTGGAATATATCAAACCCCAAAAAAAAGGAATTATTTCAAAACTGCATTCGCGCATTCTCACGCATTACCAGAATTAAGTTATGGACATACCAGAATTAAGTTTTGACTTTGGAATCAATTACCCCTGATTTGACTTGGCAGGTTCACAGACATATGATACCACTCCTTATTAAGACAGTATTCAGAGGACATAGTGGATCAGTGAAAATTAGGCATGATCAATGCTCTTTCTTTGCGTCGTGCCTTTCAAGTTTTTTTTTTTTTTTTTTTTTGGGAGGGGAGGGGGTGGTTGGCAGTGTTTTCCCTTTCAAAAACGAGCTTACGGAATTCTGTGGCACTTCACAGTCTGATTCCGTTAGCAAATGCTAAATTCCCTTTGGATACTCAAATTAATGCATGGTTCGGGTTAAAGCATTGTCATTGGTCAACAATTTATTCAGTGAAAATTAGGGAGGAAAAAATCTAAGAAATCATAAATAAATAAAAACAGAATTCGCGCAGGCCAAAACTTCAAAAACACGGAATAAAGCTGAAAAAAAGGCGGGGAGAATAATAAATCCGGGGCTTTGTTGTATTTATTTATACAGCCCATTTTATAGGAGGGGGTGCGGGAGTCTTTCACAGTGAGCTCATTTCTGGATGCGAGCGCACCCTGGCCTTGCGCCCCAAGTTCCCCCGGTCTCCCCAGACGATTCACTTCAGCACCGGAGCGAGGGGGTCCCGCAAAAAAGCCGCTGGATCCAGCTTTGGCCCGCGAACGCACAACCGCTCCATAAATAAGCAGGAATCAGCGGGGGAGCGCGGGACAATGCGTTACTGTGCGCCGTTTCAAACACGTCCAGGAAGAAACGCAAACACGCCCTCACCAAGGCCAACAGCTGCCCGCCATACCGGACCTGTCCTGCCAATGAGCGGAGCGGGGCGGGGGGATGGGGGGACGGAAGGGGGGGGGGGCGTGTTTCTGAGAGCCGCGGACGCTCGAGCGCTTGGGCCCGACAGACTTCGCGCCCTAGTGGCAGCGCCACCAGATGTGGGCGGAGCATGGCTCTACTGTAAGCAGCAGCACAGTGACCTGAAGGCTGTGAGTTCAGATTGGCCGGGACACTCACAATGAGCACTTAGCTGGGTATATAACCTGAAAATACCTCTGCAATTTCCCCAGACTGACAGGCGGTTGATAACTGATGAAGAGGGGCCTTCCTAAGACCTCAACCTCAATAAACAGCACAACGTAACAGCCTCCACACCACGAAAAACCGCATGAGAAGCCATGATTCTGCTCAGCAGAGAGCCCTTAAGAGTAAGTCTGCATTTCCCTGCTGGGCAGTTTTGCTCCCCCATCCCCCCCAAGTCATGAATCACTTTCCGCGACAGGAAGTTACGGGTCACTTTGTCACCATTCAGGTTTTGTTACCGCCAGTGGGCAGGATGCTGGGGGCCACCTGTCGCCATTTTGAGGGAAACATCACGTTCGACCACCGAGGAAACGTCTTTCTTTTTTTTTAACTGAGTGTTCAATGACACCAAGTGAGGCTGAGAACACATTGGTCTGGACTGTAAGCGGAGCTGTTTTCCCTTAATTCATAAACGCTTGTGTCGACTGAAACGTTATTCGCGCTAAACGGCAAACAGCATTTATGTGTTAACTGGCTAAAAACTCTGAAATGACGTTCTGCACCTTGGCGAGTCTCTTGCGGAAGCCCAGGGGGACGGCCGCTCACTGGCGGTGCTGACAGTGGGGGGCGCCGTTTTCAAGGCCGACCCGACGTACAAGCCCAGCCCTTCTGCAGTTTAGGAGCTCAGAATAAAAGGGAGGGAACGCTCCGAGCAGCCGCCCCCGCCGTTGAGGACGCTGGGGTCAGCGGCGCAGACTGCAGTCTGATGCGGTGACGTGCAGCACTCGGGGAAAGTGAGACGGCAGTAACTCAGACGCCGTTTACCACCGTGAGGGGAGGGGCTGCAGAGTGCCGCTCACACATCAAAACCGGAGAGTTCGGCCCTCTGGAATGTGCGTCACATGCGGCCAGGCACGTTCACCTTGGGTGTTCTCGCTGCTCACGACACAAATGGCTTCCAGGAACTAAGGACAGAGATGGTGGTCCCACTTCTGTGAGTGTGTGTGTGTGTGTGTGTGTGTGTGTATATATATATATATATATATATCCCTCTCACCCTCTTCATCCATCTTTCCCAACCTTCTGCACTCCATCAATCCGTCTTCTACCCACAGCAACCTGCACAACAATCTTTTCTCCAAGGCCTCTCCAACTGTACGTCTCCCTCTCTCTCTCTCTCTGCCATCCCTTTTTCCAGTGGCAGCATCACTCAGCAAACCCCGGCTCAGAGACAGCTCCACAGGCTGCTGGGTAATGAAAGGAGGTCCCACGGTGGTGTGAGGTCTCGTTTGTTCTCGGATGCTGGCAGCGCTTCTTAAAGCTTCTGCGGTGTGGCCTAATTGTTATTAGTACAACCAGCCTCTGTTGAAAATTAGCACGTCGCATCAGTCTGAAGAGGGACTCGCGGTCCTCAGCCCGACAGATAATAAATGACTTGCTCATGACTTTCCAGAAGCTCCATGAGTAAAGAGATACTGGCTAGATACTGGCAATAAATAACTATTACAGTTATTCTTGTTTTTCCCCCCCTGCTGGAACTGGAAAAATGTAATCTCAGACTCTCATCTATAATACATGTTTGCACATCTTGCTTCACATTCCTCTTGTTTTGACTTTCCCATTCCACATCATGTCTGCTAATCTCTGCTAGTCAAGCTGATGTCTATCTCTCGCTCTTCATGTAACGGCCTTTAGGAGTTTTCCCAGGTGCATTTCCATAGCATGTCATCCATACACATACATGTACAGCGTGTAATGCATGAAGGACACGCTTCCTATTCTGATTACATGGATCTGACTGCCACATAAATTACTGCTCATTGTGTAAGAAAGCCGTCGACCAAGCTGAGATGGGATTGAGCAAGGGGTATATGTGCAGGATGTCGATACATTTACAAACAGAACGGCAACAAAACTAAGGAGTGTGGGAATTTCATTTTACGACAACCAAAAAACACACCAGCTTCCTGCTCTTAGGAAAACGGCATGAAATCTCCTGTTGACCTGGAGGGACGAACGAGACGGAACGTGGCCTGAGTGAAGCCGGGGCTTTAGTCAAGGCTTCCGCTCCGGCTTTTTTTCCGGGTGTCGTGTTTCAGAGCGCCCCGCGCCGCCAGGGTGCCTTGGGTGGCCCCGGGGGGAACGAGGGCTGGTCAGGGTTTCTCCGCCCCAGGCCGGAGCGGGACGCTCAGCCGCCGCACGTCGGGAGCTCCGCGGTGGCCCAGGAGGGCGCCGGCGGTCCTTCGGCACGTATGCTGCATGCGCCGCGCCTCTCCACCCAGCCTGAATCTACCTGGCAACCTGACGCGATGCCATAAGGATGACTCTCAACAATGTGGCAACCTCGGCCCTTTGACTGCAGATGTTCTTTCTGGCGGCCGATGACGAGCAGCAGCACGAGGAACAGTTTATATCAATCTAAGCGCAGTCTTTAATGTCTGCAGGTCGGCAACAAGTGGATAAAACAGGCTTTGCTTCGGCCTATCGATCTTCACTTGGCAAAATCGTATGAAAACCCTGACCCCTGGGATTTAGGCCCCCTGGGAGCTTATGCCAGCCTGTTCCCTCCCCCTTCCACAGTCTTCACCTCAGTTGAGCGTGTGCAGCTAAAGAAGCTAAGGCAGAGCTTCTGTCACGGGCGGCCACTGAGCCTGGGAATCTCCAGGTCACCACACAGGACTCATGCACAGAATGAATCCGCAACAGATTCATCCTGGGCTGCTGGAGGCAGCACACCACTAGGGTCCAAGCACCTCAGCAGAGGGACCCACTCAGAAGAAGAAAATAACCATTTGAGTAGCAGACCCAATTTGAACATCCTTTATTTTGCCAGTGCTTTAGCTGTATGCACCAATCAGGAGACACTTATATTAGGTGTTGCAATGGTAAGTGCCTCCTCACCCTTCTGCTAGGCCGAGCGGTAGTCACACTTTAAGGCCAAGCCTGATAAAGGTCTCCTGAAACCACATCACTGCAATGTGTGAGAGGGTTTGCTGGGGAAAACGGGCCATGAAATGTAAATGGGGAAACCAGAAGGCAGTGGCACGCTCCTCCAAACCCTCTTTACGGGTGTGAGCATGCGTGCGGGTGTGGGTATGCGTGTGTGCGTGTGTGTGTGTGTGCGTGTGTGTGTGTGTGTGCGTGTGCACAAGAGGGCAGGAGTGTGTGTGTGTGTGTGGGTATGTGTGTGCGTGCATGCGTGTTTGTGTGTGTGACTAGGCGTGGGTATATGTGTGTGTGTGTGTGTGTGTGTGTGTGGATATGTGGGTATGTGTGGTGGTGGTGGTGGGGGGGGGGGGCAGGCTAGAGTCACATGAGCAAACTGCACACCTGCAACTGATTCCAGAACATTAGCCAAATGTGCATCTTAAGCTGCAGTTAGGAGACTTCAGGAAGGGATCAGAGAGGGAAGGGGAACACTTGAGATCACATCAAAGAGCCCCAGCATCCTGCCCTCTGTCTAGGATGGTAAAAGCGGCTGCTGGTGGGAGAAGAGGCGGTGGGATTACGTCAGGGGGTATGTGGGATTTATGGGTGCTTTTAAAGTGCTGTTCGTCTGCTCGCCTGAGGCCGCCGTCTACTGTAAACGCTTCATCTCGCGGTAGCCCTGTGCTTTAGCAACCGCGGTACTCATGTGACCCCAGTAAACGGATTCAAATGGGTTTAAGTCCCAGGTCAGGCCTGTCCTGAGACCTGGTACTGGCATCTTCACTGCCGCTGATATCAGCGTTTTTATCTTGACTGGTTGAGTGGAGGCGAAAATATGTGTGAATTTGCACAAGACAGCCAGTATGAACAACTGAGCACAACTGAAATAACGGCCAAGGAATCTGACTAGTAGAGATGAACAGATACAGTGCCAGTCTCTCAATGGCAAAGTCTATTATTGGTGTGCTCAAAACAGTGGGTGATCTATGGAATATATGAAAAATTTTGAAAAAATAAAAGCTTTGGCCTGTGTGTTCAGCCCTGTTTGCGAAAGACATACGTATTGCGTATCAACACATGGTGGTGACTGCTAGTGCCCAGCGTACCGGGCGAGCGGAGAGAAAGAGCGACTGACACGCCCACCTGCGGGTTGGAACACTTGAGGTGCGACTGACACACCCACCTGCGGGTTGGAACACTTGAGGTGCAGCGGCTCCAGGTCCACGTGCAGGCAGACGATGAAGGCGTGTCGGCCCTCGGGCCCCGCCCCCTGCCGCTTGTGGGAGGTGACGGCCAGCGTGGAGGTGCAGCCCATGGGCTCCAGCAGGCTGAGGGAGCGCTGCTGTCCCAGCAGGGTGTACACACTGAACTGACTCAGGCTCACTGTCCAGGGGAAGGCGTCACCTGCAGGGAGGGGGCACAGGCAGGGACATTAGGCTGGGCGGTTAGTTGAAATACAGTTCTGGGGCTGGGACGGTAGGCCGGACCCCTTGATAAAACAGCTCTGGGGCAAGAACAATAGGCCGGCCAGTTAGTTAAAACAGCTCCGGGCCAGGGATATTGTGTTATCACAAATGACCCCTCTGAGGACTCCACGGTGTACTACCCAGGGAAGAATTTGGTAGAACATTCGGTAGTGTAACCAAGCCAGTATAAATCAGCACTCTGAGAGTCATTCATCGTCTTGTCTGGCTCAGATAGAGGTACATGCTGAATATGCACTATAAGTGCAAAGTTAATCAAAGTGCATCAGAAGAGAGCCCAACACAGATGCACAATAATGAGGATTAGAACAGCTCTTAAAACTGAAAGAGATGCCTTAAAAAAACAAAACATTCGGCCTAACTACAGGACTAGGTACGGAAACATTCAGGCCAACGTGTAGGGCTAGTTCCTTGGGGGGAAGAGGATAAAAATCTCTGGAGGTCGTAAGGCTACTCCTGGCTCCTAGCGTTCGTGTGAAAGGGCCTTTCAGTCCACGCTGAGGTGCGGCAGGTTCACGGCAGCTCCAAACAGCCCGAGACCCGGAGCCTCACCCCGGGGCCTCACCCCGGGGCCTCACCCCGCAGCCGGCCGGAGCGGGGAGCGTTCCCGTTCCCGCCAGCGTGGAGGGCAGACTCCCCCGCGCCATTCGCACGCTTTGATCCCCCGCATTAAACCAGGGAGGTGCGGAGGCTTTCACAGGGCGGGGAATGAATTACCCAACGCACGGGCTGTTAATTTTTACTGCGACGCTGACAGTAGTCTGATGTAACTGTTTTGATTTTTTTTTTTTTTCCATTTGCATGGCAAAACTGTGATGTCATTAGCGGCTTGGAGAAAGGCCACCTCTTTCTTCTGGGGGTGAGAAGATTTACAGGACAAGGGATGGTTTTGGCAATGTTGACACCAGGTGCACCAGGCAAATCAAATGTTCTCTATAACTATAACTTAACTATATTTCGTTTCTAAAATTTCTATAGGTGGATTTCTTCCTTTTTTCCCTTCACACATGAGACAAATCACTTATATACACAAACATAGATATATTTTGCCAGGTTTATACTTTACTAAATGTAAATTGACTGTACAGATCAGGGCAAAGCAGAAGTTCAATGTTACTGTAAAAATACAGTAAATTCCATTTGCACTACAAAATTCACTTGCAGAAACCTGAACTTCCCGCAGAGTCTGTGGGACAGATCATGCCAATGAGGACACTAACATTGTGTGATATGAGAGCTGAACAGTAGAATTCAACCAAAATACAGTCATTTCCTTGAAATACAAATAGAGAATGAAATTAAACATACTTAACAATTTATTATTTATATGTGTGTAACTTATAAGGAAGCTACTCTTGGAGAGAAATAAAAGAGCCCAAGACATCTCATCCATTTCTCTTCCAGTGTGGCATAAACTCCAACACCCAGTTCTGTTGCTGATGACCCCTGGAGGAACTGTGAGGCAGCGCCTGAGGCGTTACTTGTCCTTCAGAACGAAAGGACACAGACGGACGCTCAGAAGCAGCGCGGTACCCACCCTCCTCCAGGACTGGCCGGGACACGGCGAAGGGGATCTCCTGGAGGGGCTCCATGTACTTGTGCCCCGCGCTGAGGACCCTGATCTGGGGCAGGCAGACCACCAGGGTGCCCGGCATGCTGGCCTGGTTGTGGTACCAGCTGCGCACGGTGCCCGGGATGTCCCCGCAGATGATGGTGCTGGGGGAGGGCAGGCTGTCGTTGGGGAGGAACACGCAGCAGGACTGCAGCTCCAGCTGGAAGAGGGAGATGGAGAGAGGAAAATACGCAGGGCCGTGTCAGCGACATGGAAAAGTACTGCACACTCATACACCAAACTACTCCTAAAATAGCTTCAGAAACATACCAATGACTAAGTCTACGTATGGACCGAGCAGGCCAATTAAGTATAGAATAAAGAAACGCTTACTTAATGTGAAAAATCAAAAAATAAAATGTTTTTTAAAAAGCTATCAGCTGAATCTATAACCAAGGTAGTTCAATCCAACCGTGCATTCCACTTAATAGATTGCATTTTCTATCTATAAATGTTGTATACTTTATATATGATGTATACTTTTCATTTGCAGTTTCTGATGCATTTTTGTATGCACTGTGTAGTTTTTTAAGTCAAACTCCTATCAAGAGTTTTCAGTTTTTTTCTCATTTTGCACAGGCCTTGCTGGGATTCCTTCAAGGATGCAAGGCCTGCAGTTTGGGAACAATCAGCGCTGAAGCTCTGCACATAAACGTCCTGTAAACCAGCAGCCAGCCCCATCAGCCCGTGCGGCTTCAAACGGACCAGAAACACACATGACTGCAGGTGTCTGGAAAGAGCGGCGAATAGCTCAGCGGCTGAGCTCCTATTCGATCACACCGCAGTCTGTTAGGATCGTTTGCGCAGATCTATCGATTTCGCAACCCGCCATGGGAATCAAAGAGGCCCGATAGCAGGTGGTAGTCCGGGCGAGCGGCGGCGGCGGCGGCGGCGGCGGCGGTGGTGGATCTGGTCTCCAGACACGGCGGTATGGGAAAGCGGTGGACGGGTTGAGCGGTCAAAGGCGCGGTCGCAGCTGTGTCCAATGAGGGGGTCCGCGGCGGGAAGCGCACGCTGACGCGCCGGTCCGAGGCCGGCTGCGCTCCCCACTTTCATCGCGGCCGGGGGGGGGGGGAGATGGATACCGTTACGCGCCCCGTCTCACGGCGCTTCCTTTTTTCACTCCTCTTCAAAGCGCCCTCTGAAACGGGAACGCTTTCACACGCTGACACGTACGGGCTTCTCGGGGGCTTTGAGGAGCGGCACGCACGGAAAGCCAGCGACTCCGTACGGCCTGGCGCAGATCTTTAAGAGGTTAAGCTTTAAAGCAGGCGGGCACACGAAGCGCCGGGCTCAAGAGCCCACTCGGGCTGCCGCTGCACTCCAACAGCAAGAGGCTTCCCCAGCACTGCTCTAACAGCACATCAATATGCATCAATGTGCGCTTTTTTTATGACAACTTACGCAATACGTGTTTTCCAAAGATGTATTCATCATTTCAAGACACCGCATGTGGTCCCACTTGCTTTTTAAATATCACAGTTACATCCCATTAGGCAGAATCCATGAGCCTGTATGCGTGTCTTCTGGCATGAGCTCCTGTACCTCACAGGCAGAGGAACACACAAAGCTGTAGGGACCACGGTTAGCGCTGAGTAGCTTCACCTTCCTGTAACTGGACGAGAGTCACCGCCAGCTGACTGACTCGGCCTGTGCCCCACATCCCCAGACCACTTCAGGGGTCAGAGGAGCTTCAGGGAAGAGGGGGGAAATAAACACCCTGACCGGAGAGAAAGGGAAACTTCTGGACCGAGCCTCATCCCCATGGACTCTGAGAAACGGGCAGTTCCTGTTTCTGGAATGTTCTATCCACAGAAACACGACATCATCAGGAAAAATGCTGTATTCCGGCAAAAAGAAAAAAGAAAAGAAAAGAAAACCACGCAAGAAAAGAATCAAGATATTTGCTGGGCTGGAATGCACAAAACTAAAGCAAACAAATGGAAATAGACATAAATTTTAATGCACAATATTCAATATTTTAAATATAGACAGCGAACAATCGACAACATTTTGTCAAATAAAAACACTTAAATAAATGAGGCAACAGACTGACTATATTCTTCACTCGCCATGCGTCGTGAGACAAAAAAAATTCTGCGTTCCTAACTGGAATCTCCACGTCAGGCACAGCTCTTCTGTCCACATGCTGTCAAGTTTTTTCTTTTCATAAACACGGCTAGATTTACTGAGCAGCAAAAGTATCAATAAAACACCAAATTATTCACAGTCGCAACTGTGCATGAGTCCATCTCTGGTGAAAACAGTTGAATCACGAACAGAGCAATATTTACTTTTTATCCGCACAGGCAAGGATGTTTGAAGAATCAGGGGAGTTTGGGGGGGGGGGGGGCACATGGGTGTTTCACACGTTGTTTGCTTTAGTCACAGTTGAATATCTTTGCAAAATTACAGTCTCCCTGTTGATGAGGCTTGAGGAAACAAAACATCTGAATAACAGGTGTCCTCTAACCATTGATGTGAGGAAACTGTTGGATATTCTTCCTCTGTGCTTTTGGAGGGGGGCTTCTCCACTCCCCCTTGCTCACCTCTTCCCTCAACGACGGGAGGAGAGCGAGTCACCCAGACAGCCCCCTGCCTCCAGGGCACCCTCACAGGCCGGGGCGGGGAACGAGCTCCTCGACATCTGCGCCACTGTTCAGGCCCCTGCCAAGAGCCCCGGCCATCTCCCTCTCTCCCCCTCCTTCTCCCCCTCTCCCTCTCTCTCTGCATCTCTCCTGCTCTTCCTCTCTCTCTCTCTACCCTTTCCATCTCTCCCTCTCCATCTCTTTCTTCATCTCTCCTGCTCTTCCTCTCTCTCTCTCTCTACCCTTTCCATCTCTCCTGCTCTTCCTCTCTCTCTCTCTCTACCCTTTCCATCTCTCCCTCTTCCCCTCTCCCTCTTCCCCTCTCCCTCTCTCTCTCCATCTCTCCACCTCTCCCTCGGCCAGGCCGACCGTAGCCAGCAGCTCTACCGTGACCCGGCTTTGGTTCACGCTGGAAAACGCGCGGCTCTGCTGCCAGGGGGCTGTGAGAGCTCAGGCTCTGGGTGAGGCTCGGGGCCTGGGGCCCTGCGCTCAGCTGACGGTCAGAAGCGGTCTACAGCAGCGAGCTCAGCGGTGTGCTCCCTCCCCATTACCACCACACAAAAATCTACACGTTCAGCTGAGGATGAGCAAGAGGAAGGGAACAGCGGTTCAGTTACCTCTCTCTTTTTAACTTCATAAAAAATCTTTTTACTGTCAAATGTTTCTCCCCCATTTTGGAGTGCTCTAAGGTATTGTTATAACCAGCTTTCAAACTGTACGTTTAACTATGGTTAGCTTTTCTGAATGGCCATTTTATCCTGAGCAGATGACATCACAAAGGGAGTGATGTCATCTGCTCGGGAGACCTGACCTTGAGCAGCGTGAGGTCATTACACTGTCACTTATTGCTGATATAGCACAGTATTATTGGACTGTGGTCTTGGGCCAAAAGTGCCTGGGACTCAGAATAGTTTCATCCAGAAGTTGGACTATATTTGACTATGGTACAATCATGGAAAACTGGCCCCTTCCAGACCTGTAGGAGGATTTCAATAGCCTTGCACAAATAACCTATGAAAGTAAGTCATGTAATTATAGTATGGAATATCATTCACACTACTTTCCCCCCTTCACCAACTGGAGTTCATTTCGAGGTTGAGTTACCCTTTTAAAATAAGACCCAGTTCAGTGGTGGAAGTGGATCATGCAGGATACATAACGCATGCAACAGACACGGCACATGTACATTCAAATGCTTTTAAGCATCGTTTGTGCATTTAGGGTGATTTTCTCTCATCTCGGATAACATCAAGCCTCGTCAAAGTGAAACTAAACCCTTTAAATAAAACAAGCCGGTTACTGTCAATGCCGGGCCCTGGATCAGGACTTCGGTGACTGTGACGAATCTGAGGAGCACCGGACAGACGGGGAGCTTCGGAGACGTCATCGGCCCGATCACCTGGACGCTATTAATAACCCGAGCGAACGGAGAGGCAGGTCTGCCGAGGAGAGATCAGCGGGGATGGCTCTGATTGGCTCTGAGGCCGAGCGTGCCGGCGCATACGCGCAGGTCCTACTCTAACGTGTGATTTTACAGTCATCCGTCATCAGCGGAGAGAAAAAGCAAAAAAAAAGAGAGAGAATATTTTTCGGCTGAATGGGAAAAAGGCGCGCTGGACCCCGGCCAGGACACCTGAGTTAACATCCCCCCGTCTTCTTCAAACAAGTGCTGCAGGCCCCCTTTTCTTTTTAATATCCGCGCCGCGCGAGGGGTCCCCTCCGAACGCTTCCTCTGAAAGGTGGCACCTGCAACAGCAAAGTGATCCCCGGCCCACTGCTGCGTGTTGACTTAGTTCAGGCTGAGATTCGCCGCGGTCCCCCCCCCCCCCCCCATTACAACGCCCTGGGGGTGAAATCACCGCGAAGGCCTCTCTCTCTCTCTCTCTCTCTCTCTCTTTTCCGCGGGGCCCGCCGCGGGCCAACTGGCAGAGCGCACTGTTTGCGCAGAGACGCTGAGAGACGCCGCCCTCTGACCTGCCCCGCCATGTGTGGGGGTCGCTGACGTGTACGCTGTGTGTGTGTGTTCGCGCGAGTGTGTGCACATGTGAGTGTGTGTGCATTGTGTAATACCATTCTGTATGTGTGCGTGTGTGCATTCACTATGCGTATGCTTGTGTGTGTGTATGTGTGGTTGTGTGCGTGTGTGTGGTTGTGTGTGTGTGTGTGGTTGTGTGTGTGTGTGTGTGGTTGTGTGTGTGTGTGCTTGCGTGTGTGTGGTTGTGTGCGTGTGTGTGTGTGTATACTCAAGCGATTGTTTAAACGCTGAAGGCCTTCTCTGGCAATGCAGAAAGCCTCCAGCTTTTCCACCACTGCGGAAATTGTGGATTGTGAAGTGCACATAAAAACCCACATTAAAACCCTTTCGCAGACAGCTGCACTGAAAACTAAATTTGATTAGGAGACATGCAGGAATTACTGAAGTACATTTAATCTCCATATTTGAACAGGCTAGAATTTGTTCGGCTATTAAGTGGATCCCTGTAGCCTTTAATTCCCAACCATCAAACCCCCGAAAGGAAGCCTATGGAACACAGATACCAAACACAGGGAATCAGCACGCAGGCCAACAGGATGCCCCTGGGGAGGGCACTGAGCCAGCAGCACCGGCACCACTGCCAGTGTTACCTGGGCACTGAAACACCAGTCATTCCATTCCACACACACGACAGAATGGAGAATGGAAACTGAAGGCTTGGTCTGTGGGAGCAGTGGGGTGGAGGGTAGCGACCAGTGCATACCTTCACATTTAACTTCAGGGGTTAACATTTACAACACATTTAACTTTAACTGCACGGGCCTGCCTGTAGAAAAAGCACACGGACCCAAGAGCACATAGACCTGCTTCAGGTGCATTCACAGGAGGAGACAGTCCCTGCCGCCTACCCCACCCTCCCAAAAAAACCTTTTCAATCTAACCAAACAGGTAGACTGAAGAGAATTTTTACCAACATCACAGGGCCTAAAGAGTTAGCTTCAGAGGGACTTGCATTTGCAAATCAGTCAGCTCGGAGGCACATGTGAGGATTTGATGGATTTTTGTTTTCTTCCTCCCTGGTGTTTGGCAGGAGCCCGACGCGCTGCGCTACCAAACCGAGGAGGAGGGCCGGGGCTTCTGTGGCAGCGCCGATTCTCACGCATGCGAGCCTGACAGCAAAACAGCCGCCTGGCTAAACGTCTGGCTTCCACGGGACGGCCAGCATAACCACAGCAGGGCACTTATAATAACCCTGGCAAAGACACTAAACGGCTCATCTGAATGAAGATAGACAGAAAGTACAGTCTGCCGTGCGCTATGGGTCCGTCACTCGAAAGGCCACAGCGCCGTAGGGAGAGAGTTCTTCTCCAGAGCCGTGAGGTAGAGGAGAGAGCCGCGGCAGAGCGATGAGGAAATGAGCCGGCGATGGAGAGGAAATGAGAAACACCCTGCGAGGATCCCGGGCGAAAACACCGGCGGCTCTGAACGCGGCGAGCGCCCCGCGGGGACCCCAGCGGAGGAACACGGCCTTTTTGTTTTCACAATCCGATACTCTTCTGAGCGAGATCTTCCCGCCCGGGCAGCGACAGCGCGAGCCGCGCGCTTCCCTCCACAGGCGTGAAATGGCCCAAATCTCAGGAAAAACCCGGGTTCAGCCGGAGAGGCACGGGGGGGTGGGGGGGGGGGCTGGTGGATCGGCTCTCTACACTTCTGCAGGAAGCGGGGGGGGTCAGGGACCTTGTCATTGCAGGAGGGAAGGTTCCAGAAGGATTGAGCTAAGGGCGACGTGCTATGGGATTAGGAGAAGGAGGTATAGAGCATGCACTGAATGTAGTGGGGGGGGGGAGGGGAGGGGTTTTCAGGTGGGAATCCATTCATTCCGAAAATAAGCGAAGAGCCTGGCAAACACAACACTGGTGCGCCCCCCCCCCCTTCTCCTCGCCCCCCGCATTCCAGCCCAGACTGCTTACAGAAGCTGACAAGTACTCATGGCCCCCACGGCCAAGGTGGAAATCTGGAAAAATAAACCCTTTGTGACATGAAGGCTTTGGTTTGTTTCTGCTGGTGGGGCTGTTTGTGTTACCAACCGTCACTTAATTGCGCCCTTTGATCAGCGGTTTATTGATCCAAGATCGGCCTTTTCGAACGTCAACAGTGTCAGAAGCGGCTCCGCACATCTGCAGATTTTAACAGCCGCTCGCTCGCTGGGCCCGAGGTGCTCGTGTGATCCCGGGAGTCGTCCGGACGCCCCGTTCGTATTTACACCAGGATCCCACGTAAGTGCTCTTTTTTTTTCGGGTTTGCGGTCGAGGGGTCGCGGGCCGCCCCGCGCTGAGGTCATCGGCGCTGCCGCGGCCGAAAAAGCGGAGGCCCCGCTCGGCCCCCGCGTCGCCGCCCTCCCTGGAGCTCCTCCGGCGGGGTTAGCGGCTAATGACACGTCTACTGTTACATTCCTGGGTCCAGATTTAGACCCCAGCGCTACCAGAGAGGCCCAATACGTAATGGGGAGGGAATGTTTTCTCAATGAATTTGGGATTTGACATCGATTCCTCCGCTTAAAAAAAAGGCACACTAGGTTGAGTGGAAACGTCCTCCGAGTGTTAACCCTACTGCGTTTCCCATGAAACCCTGCTTCAAATGTATTAGGGCCCATTACGCAGAAAACACCGGGGCTGCGATATCAAAGCGTGTCTTTCTCTGGGCCTTTACATAAACACCGCTGTCCTTCCCCATTTCCGTCAGAACGGAGCCCGGCTACCTCCGCACACTTTCTTCTCCCCTCTGGCAGCTCGCAGGGCTGAGAACTCTGGAGCCTCTCCAAACAAGGTGAGCTGTTGGAGCTAATCACTGAAGATAGCAGCCCAATAATAGCGCCTTTTTCCCAACTGTTTCCATTTGCAATTAGGATACGGGAACGGTTTTGTCTTCTGCCTCTTTTTTTTTTTTGGACTGAGCTGTCCATGGTTTGTCCCGTACCCACCCACTGAGGGGGGGGGGGAAATGTCCCGTTATTAACTTCAATCCAAGAACAATCATTTATGCATGCTGCGTCTCTTTTCTTTTTTTGTGTGTGTGTGTGTCAGGGATGCTTGGTGATTTACGTGGCCGAAATGAAAGTTGTAATTGTAAATCTTGTGACAATTCAGAGATGTGACAAAGGCGGGGGGCGGGGGGGGGGCGGGGGGGGATGAAGTAATCTGCCTGTAAGAGTAGGCCGAGCCGGGGGTCAGAACCTGCTCATGGAAACCATCTGGCCGCGTCCCCACGAGCCACACCAAACACAAATGATCTTTTAAAAAAAATATCCTATTCATTAATGCGTGGCAGCTGCGGGCCCAGCGTTACTTCATTTTTCCATGGCAACATCCTTTCTGTTTCAGGGATCCCGTTTCAGTTTTGGTAGCAACGTGCTTCCCTGCCAACGCTGAACACATTCATGTGTTAAATAGAAGGAATTATTGCAAATTCCTGAAATAGAATCACCTCCTGTTCACTTCTGATTATGTCAAGGCTGGCGAATGCGGGTGTCCTGTTTGGAGTGGGGGGGGGGGGGGGCACGGGGGGGGGCTGCGTGGGGCAGCGTGGGGGGAGGTCTGGGTATCTTGCCCACGCGGTTGGGCAGTGACCCCCTTTGGGGTGTGCCAGGTCACCCCGGCCAGGAGTTTGGCGCTGTGGACAGGCCTACACAGTCATAAACTGAAGTGACGACTGAAACTGCACCACCGCAACATTAGCATGCAACCAGCTGGCATTTCAGCACTACCCCGGCCTCTTACTTCATCCCTTTTTATTTGCGTAAACTAAATCTGATTTTCCTGCACCAAATTAGCCTCGTCATTTTTTTTTTTTTTTTTTTTAAATCTGGATTTGGAAGGTGAGCATTTTCTTGCTGTATTACCTCAGCAGCTGTAACGGAGTGTGGGAACTGGATTACACCTCTCACTTTCACGCAGGGCCTCTGACCTGACGAACAGTCGTTTGAGCACAAAGACTTGTTTTCCCTTGTGTGGGTGTTTTCAGCCCAGTGTGAATGAAACCCGTTTTTGTTTATTTGCAGCCCTCGCTCACGCCCGTGTGATTTGGGCATTAATGAGCCGCGGCTCTGTCACGGGGCACCGCAGGTTTTTTCCCGGTAGCTTCCGCGTATCCCGTCGCTTCGAAAAAACCACGACAGGCGGCAAAGATTCCCAACGGCGGACTCAGAATAAGGAGCGGGCGAGGCAAAAGGTTTTCTAGCAACCGGCTCAAAGAAAGTTTTGCGCTGAAAGTCTTCCACTGCAGATGTCCGCCGTTGCCCACGGAGAGGAAGTTAAAAAACGAAGGAGAGGCACGGACGGAGCCCGTCACAGTTTACACAAGCCCCTCCTCGCGCACATCCCCGTCCTCACACAGCTACCTCTGCCTAAGTGGAGTCAGCAGTCGTACAATAATAAATTCTCATGTCCTCTTCCAAAATAAAATAAAATAAAAGATGGGGAGGGGGGAGAGAGAGAGAGAGAGAGGGGAAAAAAGCCCCCCGCACGCAAAATTGGGCACATGTGTAGCAGAAGAGCGAGCCATTAGGTATTTTGTTTACACTGCGCTAAAATAAATGGACTAGCTGTGTTTGGGATCTCGGGTCCTTTAATACCAGCTGTCGGTCTGGTCCGCTTCCACGGAGCTGTCAGCGGGACGCGGTCTCCTAATTGGCGCTGTGCGGTGCGGTACGTTCCGGAATTACTGAGGGGGGGGGGGGGGAAATAAAAAAGCGGCCATCGCGGGATTCTTCCGGCGCCAACATCAGCGCGGCGTTCCGAGCGCCGGGCCCGCCGGCCCGCCGGACGTCTTTGTGCCGAGGACGAGACGCCGCGCGACGTGGTTTCGACAGTCCGACGGAGACGGAGACGGAGACGGCTGTCAGCGCGGGCCTTCGCTGCTACACCGCGTGCTGTCAGAGGCCGTGTCCGGGGGAAGAGCTGGCCCTCCCTGCAGTGATGGGCCTTCACGGCCAGACCCGGCCTCACAGGTGTAACTAGCCAGACCAAATTGGGGGAATGAAGGAAAATGGGCACTGGGAAAAGTCAGGCAACTGGGCATCAAAGCGAGCTGCTGAAAAATAGCACAGCGAGTACTGCTGTCACTGAGACCAAAGGGCAAAGACTGCAGCCAAAACACTCTAGTTATAGAACTGCAGGTGAGGCCTGTGGCTTAAGGCACAGCAAAGTGATTTTCAGTGTAAAATGGAAGGTGAACATACCGATGAAACACTGATGACATCACTGCGGGAGGAGAGGGGGTCTGCGCGTTACCTGCAGCGTCAGTCGTTTGACGGCGTCCCACATCAGGGCGATGAGCTCCTTCATGCGCTCCTCAGAGGACACCCACGGCTCCGGGGTCGCCGGCATCACCTTCATGGGCAGGGACAAGGGCCGCGACTCTGGAACACAGCGGAGCAGCCCCGCATCAGCACCAGCCCGCCACACCAGCCCCCACCCCCACATTCCCCGCTCCCCTCCCCTCCCGGCCCAGTCTGTGCACCCGAGCCTCGGCGCCCAAAAAGCCCGTCCACACGTGTTCGGCGGAAACGCAGGCCGCATCCAGACGTGACTCCGTTCCGTTCGGGTTTGGCCGCGTTGTTTTGGAGCTAAACGAAGCCATTTCCCCCCCAGAAAAAGTGTGCCCCGAACCTTGAGCGGAAGCGGCCGCGCTCCACCGCCGCGGCCGCGAGACAACCCCATTACGCGGCCGTCCCGCCGCGCGCCAGACTGCGACCGTGCGTCCCCGCGGACGCTCATGGCAACGAGCGAGCACACAAATAAAATAATAACATCAACGGCTACGGGCTTTCGCTCAGACCCAGAGAACGGAGAAAAAAAATAATTTAATAAATGCAAAGCACAAATGTTTAACCCATCAGACAGTGGATGTTTCAGAAGTGAGCGGGGAGCTCACGGTCTCTGCAGACACGTTAAGGCTCACTCCGTGATTTAGGGGTCTGGCTGCCCAGTGGCTATCCTGGAGACAATGGGGGGGTGATGTCACCCGACCTGAGAACCGCTCTCAACCTCGCTTCCCAAATATCGCTCAAACAGCTGAGCTGGGCCATCACAATTTCCAGGATGATGGAGTGAGGTGAGCCAACACTGGGAGGGGGGGTGCAGGTGTTTTTCCTGGCCTGTGGGTGCGGGCGGGGGGGCGGGGGGGGGGGGGGGGGGGGTGGGGGGGTTGTGGGAGCCGGTGCAGGATCGGAGGGCGGACACGTGTAAACAGGCCGCGGGAGAGGGAGCGGGAGGAGGCGCAGGGAGGAGGCGCAGGGCGGAGGCACCCGCGGACGTGACGACGCTCTGCGGCTCCTCTGATGTGGCCCTGCCGTCTAGACGGGGGAGCCCGCCGCGCCCCGCGCAGTCGACGGAGGCCGCGCCCTCCGGTGGGAGAGCGGCCAGACTGCTGGTGGCCATTAGCGACTGATCCGCGCTGTCAGCTGACGACAGACGCCAAGTATTCCTGAGAAGATCACAACAGGAAAACCTCTTAGGGCGTTCGCAGTGCATGCACGTGGAGCGCAGTGGAAAAACACGGCACCGTGGAACAGGCGTGCCCCCATTGGGCGATCAACAGAGGGACCTGATTACAGAACACTCATCCCCATAAAGAAACACTACTACTTCTTCATAGTACCAGACAACTATAAACAGAATGTACAGTCTGACTTATTCTGAGACTCCTTGATAATTAAAATAAACAGCGTCACGCAAATCCCTGGACACAAATGGTATAATGGTTGCATTAAAAAGCGATGCTTGAGGATAAAAGTCATAAAATGTATTTCCTGTGTGGCAGGAAGGAAGTTCCAACTTTTATAGCCAGAGGTGCTCACATACATACATACACTTACTGTAACCTTACTGGTGTTCACCTGGAATGAGCCTTCTGCACTGAAGCAGCCCCAGGAGACTGAAGCAGGTCTGGCTCCACAGTGGGCTTATTGCTCTCGGGAAACGGCCATGCTAAAGGCTGTAGTTAGAGCCTGGGATCTCCAAATCCGAAGTTGCTACAGATTCGCATCAACAGCCACAAATACAATGTCGGCTTCTACTTCTACTGCACGTCTCATTCGCATTACTACCTGCCCTCAAATCTGCACGAGAATGAACGGTGAAGAGCGCAGACGAAAGTGCGCAGACAAAAGCGAGTAGACAAAAATGCGCAGACAAAAGCGAGCAGATGAAAGTGCGCAGACGAACGTGCGCAGACAAAACCGCACAAACGAAAGCGCACAGACCAAAGTACACAAACGAAGGTGTGCAGACGGAGGTGCGTAGGCAAAAAAAGCACAGACGAACCCCAGAGTGGAGCAGAAAAGGGCTCCGGGCTGGTGAGGGGCAGGCCTGCTTGACGCTGGTGGCGGAGGGAGCAGGTGGGTCTGACCACATCGCTGCCTGAGAGCACGCCCATGTCAAGCCCGATAAGCCTCCATGACTCAGTCGCTCTCTGTGCCACGATACTTTCCCCACTTCTGTCATTTTTCTCCCTCTCCGTGTTTACAATGGCGTGGAAACGGACCAGTTTGGCAACAGCGTAAATAAATGTGCTAACGGTCATTATTCACGCGTATTTATTTTTCCAAATGTCAAATATTAAAAGCCACAAAATGAGAAGCTTTGCAGCCAAGGACCTCATTAAGCATGAAGTGATAGGCAAAGCATGAAGAACACATTTGTCACAAATGTGTCTGTGTGCTTGCGGGGGTACTGAGAAACAAATCAGTGTTCTTGGACTTCATCACCCACGAAACGACACTAACGGACCAATGGGATGACATAGAGCCTGCAAAGCAGAGCACATCTGCACTCACCGGCTCGCCCTTAAAAAGACTTACTGCACAGCCAATGTCACAATAATAAAGGTGGATTCAACAAGAGCTGTTTTCTTAACACCACGGCCCGACACAAATCACTTCCATCTATCCTTCAGCGATTGTGAAACAGGAAGGAACACCGTAAGAGGGGCTTTAGTTTCCACGCACCCTCGTTCCCCTAACCCCATCCCAGTTCTGGTATGTTCCTCATTACAAGTGGTTTACAGTAAAATGAAGTGTTGTATACGGTCTCACAGCTGCAGGAAGACACATCTAATGCTTTAATAACTGTCTTACTGTTTGTTTTGGATGCACGAGGGTGTTTATTTAAATATTTATCCAACTTCATTTGTTAATGCTGCAGCTGGCAGGGACGCTGGCGCGGGTCAGATGAGCGAGTCAGTACAGCGGGGGTCCCTCCGCTTCCCCCCGCTCTCTGAACCGCGCGCGGCTTTACCTTCCCCGGGTCCTCCGGGGCCCGGCCCTCATGCCCGGCCCCGCTACCCGGCCACGGGGGCAGGCGCGGTCACCAAGAGCCAGGGTAGCGAGAACAGGGTGGAGAGAGAGGCAAGCACCATTCCACCCCCCCCTTCCCAAAACTATCTGTGCAGGAAAGCAGGGGCAAGGCTGCGGGCTCTCGTGGGGCTGTCAGAGTCACGTCTGACCTCCATCCCGCCCCCTCCCGCTGCGCCATGCGGGGTCACTCATAAAGGGCAGCCTGAGGTGAAGGTTTGGGTTAGCCGAAGGGGAAGCGTGCGCTGAGCGGGGCGGGGTGAAGGGTCGCTCCGCGGTGACGGTGCTCCTGAACAGAATCGGCGCTGACAACCGGGAGTTTTTAAAAGACCACAGCGATCGCCGGCTCCTGGTCCCTATAAAACCTTTTACACAGTGAGCCTCTGGATAAACACAGGTGCTGCAGAATAAAGGCAGGAGCTGCTGACACACAGGTCTGCTACCTCAACAGGAGGTCTCTGAATTCAAGCGTGACTACTCCACAGTGCACTCTTAATACAAATCCAAACAGTGTTTGATAAAAGGTTTCCACCTCCTATAGGCCAAATCTTTAGTTTACTGGCTACACAGAAACAGTAGGAAAGAAAAGTTTCATGGAATTCTGTCAGCATATATTGTACTATTTATGTAGCACTCCAATGACTTTTATTCCACCACTAGACTTATGTACTACCTCATTTTTAATACTCAAAAGGAATGAACTGGAGGCATTTCACAGATGTTGTTATATTACTATATTTGAAAACAAGAACTGCAAAACAATGTGTCTGAGATCAGGGCTAATCAAGCTATCTGAAACACAACCTCAAAGTTAAATCATGTCAAAACATTCCCTGTGTAGACAAAACCAATAATCCTACCAAAAATAAACATATTTTAAAGGAATAAAGTTGGGTAGTTTTCTCTACAACTTCCGTACTGTTGGTCTGGAAAACAGCCCTTGGTTTCTATGGTCAAAAGCCAAAATACCATATTCCTACCAGAAAGCCCCTTTGACCACAATTGCTCTACTGTGAAGATGAAGCATCTCCTTATTCCACTCAT
Organism: Anguilla anguilla; assembly: GCF_013347855.1. Classification (NCBI taxonomy): domain Eukaryota; kingdom Metazoa; phylum Chordata; class Actinopteri; order Anguilliformes; family Anguillidae; genus Anguilla; species Anguilla anguilla. Next base: position 50,061,208 of record NC_049201.1, on the reverse strand, counting down.
CTATCGTTTTCTTTCACAAAAACCCCCATCATTACTTTGAGGAATTATTGACAATGTGAGAAGAATAAAACTACATAAATAACTTTTCTGTGAAAATATTATCCCTAACGTAAGTACCTAGCAGCCAATAAAAACCGCCTGACTTCCATCAAGCTACTTTGGTTAGCAGCACAGCTTCTTTTTTTCCCTTCTTCTACTTGTCCCGTACCCAGCGGACTGCAGCCCATAACCGGTCCGGTGCTCAAGCACTGCAGTCATCCTGGAGCGGAGCTCTGAACCATGAACGTCTGCTGCACCCCCCACAGCTCGGTCTTCTTAAAAGTCTTGGACGAGGACAACGACTCTTGGATCCGCCAAGCCCCCGCCCCCCACCGGCAACGATGTACGTTAAACAACACATTACACATAAATCCCACCGTCTGAATCACAAACAGAAAGGAACCAGGCTAATGTTTCGCTCCGATATCCCCAGAGGGCCGAGATTAAAAGTATATGTTTTTTCACTAAAATCGCATTCGTCCTTTTTTTGAGCCAGTAGCTTATTTTAGGTTGGAGAAAAATGCCAGTGAGGTCATTATTCAAATAGACTCTTGTACAATGTGAAGCTGCAGAGGACTCAAATCTTAACCAGCCTGGTGCCAACCTCAGTTTCATTAGCACAATAAAGAAAAATACTTGAGGCTAGTTTTCTATGTGGGGTTTGTTTCATTTCTGGAAGAAAACCAAAAAGAATACCAGGCCAATGAATAACAAGCCATTTTCTAAGTGTTTTCATCCAGAAGTTTTTTGTAAACGCTACCAGAAAAACAGAACAATCACACTCATAAACATGCTTCAGGATGAGGCAATACCAGTTTGTAATTAGTCTTTAAGTGCACTGGTCCACTCTATAAACGGCAAAAAAATGCTTCAGCTTCTCTGACAATGTTAAAGATCTGAAGTTCGACCTCAAATGCATAGCAGCTTGTGACTGACCAATGTTCACCCAAACAGTTCTATGTACGAACAAAAGCTACTGCATTGTGCTTTAAAGAAAGCAAACCAGGACGTGTCTAAACCGTATCTCACAATCAATTGACTAAAACCAGTGATATGCATTCACACATTAGAATGATGCCACTCGTTCACCAGAGACTGTGCAAAGGGCTATATTCAGAGTTAAGCACAAACAGGGAACACTCTTCGTCTCCCTCTGCGGACTGTGCAAAAACACAATGAGCTCAACGCAAAGTCATTGAAATGAGATAGTAATTCGGAGGGGATGAGTCAGATGCAGTTTGGGTTATTATCCCCCTGACCCCCTCTGCACAGCACCTGCAGTTTCCCAGCATCCTCTCTGGAGCCCTTCTGCAGAAAGACCGGCCACATAGCTGACGTCAGCCATATCGGGGAGCCGGCCAATCGCAGACGCATCAGAAAACCGCACGCCAACGCACTGATCGTGATGTCACGTCAGTCGCACATGTGTCCTCCGCCCAAAACAGGATAAAAATAAAATGTGACAAAGCGCCATTGCATGTGGATTCCACAGTCCCCAGCCGTCACCCCCCCACCCCCCCAACCCCACACGCGCCCAGCCCCCACATAGCACTGTGAGCGGTGTCATGGGGCTCGCAGAGACCACAGAGCTGGATGACATCACCCGTGCGTTCACAACGCGCGACCAAATTGAATGTGTCTGCGCGCCCGGCCACATTTGCACATGCGGTGCCAGCCACTTGGGAGAGCTGCAGCTCCGAGAGTCCCTTTGGTGGGGCGGACAAATCGGCAGTCCAAACACCACAGACTCATTAAAATGTGAAGCCACACATTTTGGGCCACTAACAGTAAATTCTCTAGGTTTTTCTTTTGTAAAAATAAACAATAATAATAATAATAATAATCCTTGAGCTGCTGAGGGACCATCTCTCAACAGTCTATGAAATAAAACAAATGAGAGCAAGAGAGAACACAAAGAAATACACAACTGTCTTCCATTTTTAAGCAGTGACAGCAAGTTACATGTAATTTTAATGCAAGGCTGGCAAGCCAGATATGCCATAGCTGCTTTGCCATATAATTGTAACCAGCAGCCCGGTATCCCTTACTATTTTAGATAACACTGATACCGTGTCTAGCTAACAATACAACTGTACCTTACCAATGGTGTGAGAGGTGCACATAACAGAATACCCAACTTAACTGGCTGAATACCCTGAATTACGTGATTAACTTAGAAGCTACCCATGGGTTTAGAGTGGGCTGCCCAACCCTGTTCCTGGAGATCTACTATCCTGTATGTTTTCATTTCAACCCTAATTTGGCTCACCTGATTCTACTAACTAGCAGCTCAATTATATCTCTAACTGTTGAATGAGGTCTGCTTTGTTAAGGTTGGAGAGAAAACCTACAGGAACAGAATTGGGCATCCCTGGTCTAGGGGAAGAGCTAGTGTGACAGCAAACAAGTAAAAAAAAAAAAGTGAGGCAAAGTGTATGATTTGCCCACTGGAGTTGATGGCGCAGTGATTTCACCAGGTCATATGCTGCTCTCACAGCACTGCAGTCATACTGGCTGGTGGCTCTCCTGAGTCCAACACCAACACAAAGCAGGCCTCCGCCATGTTTATTTCCCTTGTGTCACTGCAGATGGCAGGTCAAACAGATGTGCTGATTTAAAATGGCGAACAACGCGGACAACTCTCCTCTGTTTATGTAAATAGAGTAAAGTCAGAAAAATAAAACGTCTATGTGATTAGGCTAAACCCAAGAGAAATTATACCACAAATACCCCAAGTGAAAATCAACTTTGTCATATATTTGGACGTTTATTTTGGAGTTACATTAAAACAAACACATTAGAGCTACCGAGCGTAATGCCAAATTATAATTTACTGAAAATGCTCTGTACCCATTCCAAGAGGGGAACCAAGGCCGTCATTTGGATTCATTACTTAAAACAACGCAATTCATTTTCATGGCAATTATCATTTTCATAGAAACTTCCTCTGTCAAACCTGATGAGATTACGGCTCATCAATGGTCTCATTTTTCAAACGAATCAAACTAAGTGCTCTAGAGAATTAGCATTGCTTGACGTTAAACACCAGTATCACGTATCTATCTAAACACACCATTTCTGAACGTAGACTCACTAAAATGCAAAAACAGACCAAAAAAATCGCACTAATTGGGAGGCCACCTTTTTCCCCCAAACATGACTGGCAGCAGGATAAATCCAGCAATTACACAATGAAACAAACAGAATTTTTAAAAACAATAAAAAATAAATTATTGTACAAAAGAGTACAGTATATTCTAGCCGCTCCTACTGAGAACGAACTGCTGATCCACTGCATGCTCAGCCTGCTTCTCAGAACTCACTAGAGTGGAACACATGGAAAAACAATTAATAAATCATCGTTAAAGACCATAATTCTAATTATAACATGTCCAATGTCATCAGCTGTGCGGCTAATTCCAAGGCTGCTTAAGTGTTTCAGCACAGCAATTCCTCAGCAAAAAACAGTCTAAAGACTGTTTTTACACTGGAAATAAAGACATAGCAAGTGTGTGTGTGTGTGTGTGTGTGTTGGGGGGAGGGGTAGCTGCACTAAATATACATATTTTATTTATGCATTTCTATAGCTTGCTGTTCTGTGCCGCAAAGCCATTTCACACAGACATTAAATACATAATTAATCAAAAGAAGAACAGATTTTTTTTTATAACGGACGCAAGTTTTAAAATGAATGAAACTGAGAACTGAGAGTGAAGGAGCAGCAAAGCTAGCGATAAATACGAACGCAAAGTTCTCCATGGCTTAACACTCATCAAATTTTGATTGTAATGCGGGACGTTATGTACACTTAACATCTACAGGTCTCTTTCAAATAACTGTTTGTTCATTCTCAAGGAGTGGCTTTTCCCCCTCTCCATGTTCAGTTCACTTCAGGAACGGTTGACAGACACACAAGCAACAGCCTCACTCATCAAGCTCATAACCGTACGGGAGTGTGAGCCGGACCAGGTTGACACTCGGATGAAGTTGGTCCAACACCCAGGGATGTGTTTTGCTTTAAAAAAAAAAAAAAAACAACGGTCAGTTACTTCTTCAGATGAATCATGATCATGTGCAGATGGAACTCCGGTTGGAGCCAACTCCACCACTGAGCTATAACACAATTCATGCTATAACTTCACAGGACCACAGGAATCTCAAACGTCCTTTTCCAGACACTGTGAAGCTACCAACTGAAGCTTTCACCTCCATCTTTCTCATTGGAATGAAATGGGGAAAACGCTTTGGAAAAAAGGGGGCAGAGACAAAAATATGTGTGAAAACAGAAACATTCAAGAAAGTAGAAAATGGCCTCAGCCCTGAACCACACCTACCACACAGGTTTATAAAATGGAGAGGCCATTGTAACCCAGTTGGTTGCTACACATGGGTTTGTGTGCCGCCTCATTCCGTTCAAAGCATTTAGATAATTGAAAGGAACAAGCAGGACTATACCAATGTGATTCTGCAGGAGCGGCTTCAGGTCTGATATATATTAATAAACAGACAGCCTCGCACCCCTCAAGCAGACGTTGAATTAGGCTGTGGCCTTTCCTGCTTTCCGCACTGGGGTGGGAGTTCGGAGGAGCCCGCTGTTGAAAAGCACGGCTTGTTTTCACTCAGCTGCAGTTGGGCAACTGGAGAAACAAAGTGCTGTCCTCAAGTGAGGCTGACAAACTGCAGCCTGCTCGGACCCATCTGCTTACGATGGGAGCCACTGCCATTGTTTGCTTGCGTACATTAACGAAGGAAATATTATAAATACGAGTAAGCAAAGAGGCTGCGGTACGGAAAAGCCATTAGCTGAGATTGGGTAACACAGAGGGGAACGGAGGAACATCACCCTGACCTTTCCACTGTTAGCTTTTAGCTTTTAGTCAATTTTAATGGGCAGTTTAAATGTAGAAAGTGTTACCATGGCTATTTCTCATTCAACAAAGAATTGTATACTTAGTTAATTAAAGAATGTCGCCTGTCTGAAGCAGTGACCGTCTCTTGTTAAGTGATGTTGACATTTTTGAGGGTTTCCCGAAAGCTTGCTTATTTCTGTTGACTGCTTGTTGCAACCCTTTGCACGAGATTGTTTAATCCGTAAAAATGTTTAAGAGGCTGAGGTATAAATAACCTTTTAGCAAGTGGAAGTAGGCTGGATAGTTTTAATAAACCGTCGCCATGACGTCTCCAGCTCCCACAGCCCAAGTTTTCCCACCGGACCAGGACGAATACAAAGCCGAATACCACATGCTAGCCGGGGGTTCAAAAGCGAATGTGTCCTTTTTCAGCAAAGCACCCCTGCACTGTGTCACTGGCAGCTCTTAAAGGGAAGTACTCAGTAAAGTTATGCTGGATACCTCTTCCTCCTCCTCTTCCTCCCACAGAGCTCAGAGTTTCCACAAAAACGTGCGGTTGGAGGACGCCCAGGAGGCTTCCGTGATCGGAAGGCGAGGCGCGCACCTGTGACGGGAAGGTTCCAGCGAATAGAAAGCTGGCACGCTGCATTGCCTGAAACTGCCCCCCCATCCTGTCCTTAGCAAACAAACTCCCCACACGCAACCAGAGTGCGCTCCGCTAACCTGTTCCACACCGCAGAGCACGACTCCAAACCGCTCTCGCCCTGGAGCCCTAAAGACCACGCCGGACGTCCTCCAGCACGGTGTTTTCCTCACAATGACTAATAAAGTTGCCCCCACCCTCAGAATGTTCTTCACAGGGTAAAAGTCATTCAATCAAATTGCCAAAAACAAGTGCATCCCTTCAGTTCATACATAGCACGTTCATGCTAACGACCCCCCACCCTCCACAATTCAAAATAATAACAATGAATTCAGACCCAAGGAAGAGCAAAGCCAGCGACGGAAGAGTGACCGGACGGAGCTCTGGGAGCGGGTGTTCTGTGGCCAGAGGAGGGGAGAGGGCCTACCTGTGACCGTCTTGGTTTTGACGGGGCTGCTGGTGTAGTCGGAGGCTTGGTTGGAGGGCTGTTTGGCCAGGGGTGTGCTGCCGACCGACACCTCGTCCTCCCTCCTTTTGCTCACCGGTATGACTATGGGAGCCGATCCCGGAGCCTGCAAAAAGCATCACATGGACCCTCCTGATCACACCGTACTGTATTAGGTTTGCAACACAATTTTGGGCTCTGTACTCCACAACAGGTACTAAATATGACAACTATATTTCATATTATGTTAATTTGTCCAATTACTTCCGCTCTCCTAAAAGGATGACTATTTATAAAAAGAGCTGCAATTCCTAAAAAGAGCACTCGGTATGGATATGAATGTCCACAAATTAAAGTGGAGAGTCTGCACTTCAACCTCATATTCATCATTTTATTTCAAATCAAATGTGCTGGAGTACACAGCCAAAATAACAGAAACTGCATATATATATATATATATATATATATATATATATATATATAAACACACACACACACACTATACACACACAGAGTGAAATGTCCTTTTTTAACACAGGCAGACAGGGCCAAAGAACCTCATGCTGTAATTTAATTTCTGTGTTTAAATATGGCATATAACTGAATTCTGAGGTCACGTTCAACAGGAAGAGGTCGCTGCGTGTACGTTTCTTTCCAATCGCGTCCAGTGACTAATACATCTGGGTTTATCGGGGAACACGGAGAGCGCGAAAACAAGGAACGCGGTGGACTGGCGACGCGTCCAAGAGCAACAGAGCGTCTGACGGGCCGCGTGTTTGTGTTGAACCGCTTCGCACGCTGCTGGCAGCGCACGCCCCGGGCCTGGAGGCTCTGCCGGGCCCCGCAGCTGCAGGAGCCGGGGGCCCGGTGCCTACCGAGGAGAGCGTGTGTGCGCACGGTACGCAGGCGCACGGCATGCTCGTGAAGTCACGCATGTACTGACATGCTAACATCAGAGTCCGTGAGGAATCTGGACTAATAGAATTTCTGTTGTTTTGCCTCTGCGCTCCAGCACATTGGATTTGTAATAAAACATGAATATGAGGCTGAGTAAGAAACACAAGCGCACATGCACAAACCTACACAAACACAAGATGACTATTTACACACATGAATCACACAAACACCGTAAATTTGTCTGACGCATTTGTCTCAAACATATCCACGTACAGAAGCTCGCTCACCCACATAAACAGACACAAATCTGCATGCAAACAAGTATTACGCACATACACACACACACACGCACACAGACAATCCTGAGTGTCTGAAACAAAAAAAACACTGACGGCCTCAAAGAAAGGAAAGATTGTGTTAAAATGAAGCCTGGGATAGCCTCCATTTCCGTCAGTTGAAAACCGATACATATTTTGGAGGCGAGTTAAGCATGCTCATTTTCTCACAGGTTCACACGCAGGAGTTTCTCAGAATTGTGAAGATACCGCAGACTGCACGAAGCTGCCCATTTCTGACTGGACTTACGCTGAAAGGAAAATATGTTCTCGTACAACATGAGGGAGAATTACGCGATCAGGCACGTCCTTTTCAATTGCCCGTAAAAACACATTTTGTGAAAAAAAAAAAAACAGTCAATCCACTGAACAGAAAATACTGGTCAATGTACAGTCAAAAATACACTTATAAAATATAATTTAAACAGCTCAATTAAATAAAATATGTTTATTTTCATTCTTATATTGTACAATTTTATAATAAACTAATTGGCTGCCTGCTTTGGCTACAAATTGGCTGCCTGCTCTGATATAAATGTCAAAGAACAGACGAACAGGCACGCACACTCAAAAGCCTGCAAGTGCAAACACAACTGGATCACTGTTGATTATGAGGTAGAATTACCCAAACTATTCTACATTCATTTTCAGAATGTGAAAAAGCATTACTGGAACAATAAATCAAAAGGGATGACATTCACTCATAAGAAAATACATTTACTTCATTGCCAGATAGGAAGGACAGCATGGCCAAAACATGTTTTTACCAATCAAGCAAATATACAGTACAGGCCAAAAGTATTGAACCACCTGTGGTTTTTTGAAAAAACATTAGGTAGAGAAGAATTCAGTAAATATATGCACATTTATTGAATAACAAAGCAAAGAATAAACTTTTATTATTTTTATTTCTACCTAAAGAATGTGTATCTGCCATTTCCCAATCTTTTTTGTCCAGTGTTGACGGTGCTTGGCCCACTGGAGTTTAAAAATAGCAAGGGCTTCTTCACAGATATTCATCCATTTAAACCAACAGAACACAGTTGCCGTTTCACTGTAGTAGTTGGATCTCAGGACCTCAGAGTGTCAGGAAAACTGTCCACTTTTTGGACTGATCTAAATTGGGGTGAACCGGACACATCCTGAGGATCTGGGTCCTAGGAACGAGACTGGATTGATTCGGGGAGTGACCCTCCCATCCTGCCCAAAGGAGCTCGTTGTGAACTGGTGCTCTCTGCACTCTGTAAGTAAAGGCCAGGGACATGTCTATTGCTGTACATCCTCCAAGTTGAAATGTTTTTAAATGCTCTCTGGAACCCAGGACTACACCAAGAGCTGCGCGGAGAACACACCGCCGTCCGCCATGGCGCTGCTGCCAGGGAGCGGGACGCGGACGGTCAGGTGACTCTTCAGAGGAGCGGAGCGCGCCGCGACCCCCCCCCCCCCCCCGGCAGCCCGCGAGCGGAGCGGAGGAAAAGCAGAACGGCAGCCACTGGGATACAGACCCCCGTAATTATAATAAGGCTGAGAACCGTGGGAGGCATAAAACAGATGATCTTGGAAAAGAAAATGAACATTAAAAGCATTACAAAGACACGTTTATACATGGAAAAAACCCCTGCGTACCGTCCAAGTAATCAAACTCTCTTTTTCACGAGCGCAGCGCGCTGGAAGGCCCTAATGGCTCCCGTGACTTCTGTCAAATAAACAGAGGGAGGCAGGAGGGAAGGCAGACGGAAGAGGCGGACCCATCCATTAGGGAGGTGAGCGAGGGGGGGGGTTTGGTTAGGAGTGAGGCCAGTTTGGTTCGGGCCTACCTGCTGCGGCTGCAGCCTGCTGCTCCCCTTCTGAGGCTGGTGGAGGAGCCAGGCGCACACGACGGGGTCCACGTTCACCGCCACGCCCTGGACACTGACCAGCAGCACCGCGCCTGCAAGCACAGACACACGCTGAGGTGAAGATACACGCAGTCACACACACACACAGACACACGCAGAGGTGAAGATACACGCAGTCACAAACACACACACACACGCACAGACACACGCTGAGGTGAACATACACGCAGTCACACACACGCACAGACACATAGACACATGCAGAGGTGAAGATACACGCAGTCACAAACACACACACGCACAGCCACATGCAGAGGTGAAGATACACACAATCACAAACACACACACGCACAGACACATGCAGAGGTGAAGATACACACAGTCACACACACGCACAGACACACGCAGAGGTGAAGATACACGCAGTCACAAACACGCACACGCACAGACACACACAGAGGTGAAGATACACGCAGTCACAAACACACACACGCACAGACACACGCAGAGGTGAAGATACACGCAGTCACAAACACACACACGCACTGACACGACATGTATATAGAGTACATACACACACACACACAATGTAGCCACGTTGCCATTGCCTGGCAACCTAGTCTTGGAGGTCTGTACATTCAGCAAGGGGAAAAAACTAAAGACCGGGTTCTGCTACACTTCTATCATTTTGAATTGATTACCGTGTGTTTGTATAACATGGGAGGGGGGGACCAGGCAACCCTTTGTAATTGTAAAAATTTCAAAAGGCATGAAAAGAGAAAATCAGGATCATTTAACATTCTTTTATGTGATGCTCAGCATTTAAACGCACGTGATTTCTTAATTGTGCTCAATGTTCTACACATTTGGGAGCCTTTTTATTGATTTCAGACTTTCAATTTTATTAATTCCAGAATATTAAACCCCCACCCCCGAAAAAAAGTAATAGCATTTATAGCTTTTTCTTTCCCCCCAACCGTCCACATGTGGACACAGTACAGACGCGTAAGGCATCATTTTCTATAACGCTGCGCAGGGCCTGAAATTTAGCAAGACGCCTCCGGATTCCGGAACGTTCCGCATTCTCCCTGGCAGATAACGACTGGACGGAATCCGGTTCGCTCATTTTCACCTGTGTGCGCGCGGCCAAACCGAAAACAGCCGCGGGTTGCCCCCGCTCGCCGTGACGCGAGGCGTCCGTAAACAGGAGGGAAGCAGGTAAACAAGGCTGCCAGAGCCCATTTCCTCTACCCGTGTGTTTCATTAGCGGCACGGAAAGGGGGGCGTTCTCCCCCCCCCCCCCCCCCCCAGCGCCCTCCGCAGCACTCCGAGGCTTGATTACTCGACGCGCTCCGCTCCGCGGCGCAGTCATCGCTTATTAATCACGCGCGGGAAGAGAAGGCGTCTGCGCCGCTCCGAGTGAACTTGGCTCCGCTTACTCCGTCGCTAACCATTTACGCCGTCGTTGCACTCGCCGCCGGTGGACATGGTTTGCAGTCCTCTTGGACGGCGCAGGGCACAGTTTGTTTCAATTGTGTTCAAAGTGTGTTGCGCAAAGCCAAAAATAACATTTTCTTTTGATAAATCTCTATGAAACCCTAGACTTTCTGGGGGTTTAGTTTATTCTTAAATAATAATCTTTACCAACAATATGGGCCTGAGGTAATGCATTAGGATTCTATCAATAATGACTACCATGCCGTTGGGATTAGGGGGAAAATTCTCTGGCGTGCAGCGGAGTATTTCAATCTAACGATAAGAGAACATTTAGTTTCTCCGATGAGCTTCAAAGTTCGGAGGGCTTTGGCACACTCCGGAATCTTCTGTTTCAAGCCCCACAGCCAGGGCATATCCAAGCCAGGGCCCCAACTGTACAAAGGGGACCCTTTCTGGAGAGCCCAAGTTTGCAAAGCCCCTTTGCGGAGCCCCAGTGCTCCCCCCGCTCAGCATAGGCCACCCTACAGTACCACTGTTGTACACCAGTGAACAACACAAAATGAAATGCCTCTATTTGCTGCAGTTATAGTGTGTGCATCTAGGGGACGGTGTGCCGTCTTGCCATGAGTAGAAAAAAAAATGTCACACTGTGTATCCAATTAAAAAAGAAATTAAAAAAATGTTAAACAGAAAATTGAATTGCTATAAGTGTTCTTCTGAAAATCTTTTATCTTTTAGCTGAAAAAAGTATCCGTTTATGAAACTTATTGGTCCAAATCCCAATAAACTAATGGGTTGACTACTTTGGAAAATTTTACATGTTCTGAGTCGATGCTCCTTTAGCCAGTTCCAGAACAAATTTAAGGCACATACCATTGATTTTGTTTTATAAGAGTATTTACTTTTTTACATTTTTCATCTGCAATATTTTTCCCCACCCAATTTGGAGTGCCTAATTACATTTGTAAGCCGCTCAGCAATTCAGGGAAAAAAAACACACACACTCTCTTCCGAAAGCCCGAACAAGCAGAGGATTTGCTATTGAAGAATGAGGAGGTGACAACACAGAAGATCAACGCCTCCCCAATGGACACAGATGGCTCTCAGGGAAAGAAAAAGCGTGTCTCACTTTTAATAATGATGCACCCTTGTGCGGGAAAATAGTACAGAGCGGACTTTCTAACCCCATTTGCTGGTTTCCTGTAGAGGATCATGCTGTTCTCAGACCGGATAAACCGATGTTGTTTTCACCTGGATAAATAAAACGAAATAAATGAATAAATATATGAAGTCTCTGCACCCTTGGAGGAAAAAAACCTCTCCACCTTCCCTTCCAAACATTAATTCTAGAGACAAAGTATGACCTATTGGCGGTGTGTAACGGCCCAACCATTACACTCTCATTAAGCGCTACTTGGAATGCCGGTGATTTACGAATCGAAAACATTTCTTAGCGCGCTAACTGCCAGTCGCTCCGAACGAGAGCTTCAGCTAAACGCCCAAAAAGTGTGCGGCCCTCGCGTCCACAGCCCTCGAGGAGCGGTGAGGACAGGAGCCCGGTTCAGGGTCCTCTGTGCGCCAAACCCAAGACCCAACGAGAAAGGATGTGGAGAGCCTGGGAACTGCTCGCGGCTTCCCTCAAATTGCGAGTGACACGCCGGCTCGTGCGACGGATGTTTACCCGCACTCAGAGACGCTAATGGCAGCCATTTGGCAAAGGTGGGATCTTGAGGAGAGAATTTTCGGAGAACAATATTTGGTTTGGGAATATTCGGGGGGCCTGCAGTGCCTCAAAGTGACTTTTACCCTGGTAATTGTAGACCTGTAGTGCTCTCGGTCTAAAAACAGTTTTGCTTCTCACTCATGTCTCTGTCACTGCCCCAAGGGTGACGATATAGCCGGTGAGGAAACGGTACCTAAACCTTCACCTTTAAAGCAAAACACAGGCCAGTGACTTACCGAGCTTTAATGACAGAAAAGCGCGAAGTGTTACTCTGCTGCGCTTGACAGGGCTGCGGGGTAGTTAAGGGGAGGCGATGACAGCGATAACAGGAGTGTTTTTCTAACTTCCCGTGTAATTCTTCGGCAAACAGAAATAACTTGCGTGTTTCGCCGAGGTGAAGGCTGGCTTCCCCACAGAGGAGTCATTAATGTCAAGAGGTTCCCGCTTCGCGGCGTCAGATTAATCATAAAACAGGAACGCGCTCTCGGTGTTGTTCTGCACTAGCTGACGTCATGCCGCCAGGACACCCACAAAGTTTTGACCGGGGGAGGACAAAAACCCACGCCGAGGGTCCGTTCGACCAACAGGGTGACCCGACGGACACCGGACAGCGGGTGGAGGGGGGCTCCCACCGGAACGGCGCCTAATCGAAGCTCGAGGGTTGGGGCAGAGTGCCTGTGGTCGCTCTCTCATGGAACACAAATAAATAAATAAATAATGCCTCTTCAGTCCAGACGAGTTCTGACAAGTTCAGTTCACTTGGAAGCCAAGTAGCTAAACATAACATTACGCCACAGTGCGCCGCGCGCTAAATTGCTTTTCCGATGAGCTCATGACCCGGACGTCTGCTGAGAGCTCGGCAGGTGTTCCGCACCGGGGCCCGGCGTTAGCTTCGGCAGAGGGCTTCGGCTGCTCCCCTACCGACGGCCCACGGGCACCGTGTGGGCGACGCCGTGGCGGGAAGGCCACGGAAACCACCGTCTGGGACGAAGGGAAACACATCTGACTGATCTGCAGTACGGAGGCAAGAGGGTTCGTTCTCTGAGCGTGTTCTGGAGGACAGCAGGCCGTGTGCCCCGTGATACAGTATTACAATGACATCAGGTATGCGTACATAGTGCCTTTCTTTCAAGTGCACAGCAGTGTGTGTGTGTGTGCTTGTGTCGCCAGCGCATGCCACCAGTACACTGCCGTTTGGTGCTCCTTCCACACCAGGGGTTTATCGTCAGAATGCTGATCATCACTCACTGCCACAAGCCACCAAACTCCACGTGGGAAAAGGCCAAGTATAGTCTTCATATTAGCAGTACCAGCAGTCAACATGATGAAGGTGCACACAGTCAAAGAGGAGGATTTAACTTTAACTAGAACAGACATTAATGTTAAAGTTATCTCTGTGAAAGATGGGTTGTTCCACATCGAAAGATGGATTGTTCCGTTTTGGGTGGTGGGGGGGGTGGCACCTTGCCTCACAGGCCCAGACATGACAGCCCTCCACTCGGTCGGCGTCTAGCCAGCTTTTATCTGCTGACTTCTCTAATCGCTATTCACGCGACTTTCTTCGTTCATTCCGTCCGTCCGCCCATGTACCTCTCAGGCAATGGATCGGGAGCGAGCGCCATGTGACCATCTCGAGGCGACGCCAGGGTGGACCAATCACGTCTTTATCTTCCTCCAGACGTTGATAAGGCCAGCTTGGAAACTGATAACCTACGAGTTTATTTTTGGGTCCATAAATTCACATTAGCCCTGTTAGCGATGAAAAGCGAAACCGCTACGGCACAATGGCTTCCAGGGCCGCGCGGAAACCCTAGCCGCCATGTTTAGATTGCAGCTTCAGCTGTTATCTATTCCCGCCGTTCCATGGTAACTCCATGGTAATGGAAATCACATTGGCGGAAAATTTACTACCGACTAACATGTGAGCCACTCTTTGTCAGCGAGATAGGGGCCCTTAATGAAAGACAAAGAAGGGCTCGACTGATGCACAGAATTAACTGTTCCATTTTGTGCCCAGCAGGACAGCAGGGAACGCCCCGCCCCCACTATATTTAACATCCTGTCACTTGGACTCCTTCTGTGAGACCCTGATCAATTCTGATGGCATTTGTCCTTTCCTCGAGCCAGCTACAGATTTCAAAACAAGTAAATGCACATTTCTGCTATGTCCTGCATCTCCATTCTGTCATCAACATGAAACCACATAAGGCTATACGCACACATATGTGCACACACAGACATACACACACACACATAACCTATGTAGACTATGTGTGACTCAGTCGATGGTATGGATCAGAGTGTTTCGGGAAGTGTCTCGTTCACAGAAGCATGCATTTGCTGAAGCACACGCACACACACACACACACACACACACACACACACAGTTTAACCTGAGCAGGCTCTCTGTGTGACTCAGTGTGTGGTTCAGGTCAGGGTCTTTTGGGAAGTGTGTGAACGCGGGGTTGATTCATGTGGGCACGTGATGCGATGTTGGCGGGTGAGGAGTGAAGTGGAGGCCCAGTGCGGTGTGTGGGGAGGGGAGGGGAGGGGAGGGGAAGGCCCTCGCGTCCTGCCCTCCCAGCTCAGGGTCCGCAGCGGCCACATCTGGCCCCCAGGCCGCCACCAGCACCTCTGTCTGCGCCGGAGAGACCTCTCCCCGCACCTCCTGCGCCTCCTCGCCACAGGCGCCCGACAGCCGCCCGGCAACAGGAGGCAGCCGGCAGAGCCGATTGGCCGGTCAGGGAAACTGCCCCTGTGTTCAATTAGAGTAATTTCACCAGCACCAATTTGAGCTCCGCTTTGCTGCGCTGCGCGCCGGAATTATCTCACTGACAGATCAAAGATTCCTGTTCGGCACACTGTAGGGCCTTGCTCTTCAAACTGCACAGGAAGCTCTGCAGAACACGGCCTTGGGCAAAAGCACACAAACACGGCCGTCTCTAAGCCCCGAACAAAGCATCACAACGATGCAAACTGATGACATTTATACAAAGACTAATCCGCCATCAAAGGTCCTCGCCTGACCCACATGCTGACCCACTCACAAACGCGGCGCAGATTAAATCGGTACTCCTTCAAAAAAAAAGAATAACGGACCAAGCGAAGGACCGCCTGAACTCCTGTGATCAGACAGTGACTGAATAAAAATGCGCTGGTTCACGGGCTGATGACTGCACCGTGAGCCCGCACCCACGTTGCTCCTCGGACGCTCTGATTGGAGCGGAGTAAAAAGGTGGAGCCCGTCAGTGGTCTGAGGTCACCTCCATCAAGCAGCTGACCCACATGCTCCGTTTAAAACGGCAATTACAGCATCTCTCCACGTTACATTACGCGATGCTCTCTGTCTGAAACGCAGACACCGTTATCCAGAGTGTTTTCTTTACACGCTGGCCATTCGCGCAGCTTGATATCTGGCTGCAAGAATTAAGCACCCTGCTGAAGTGCGCAGACACAGAGGCCCAGCCTGAGATTTGAGCCGGACCTTCGCAAGTGGCACGTCCAGTTCCCTAACCGCTGCACTGCTACGCTCCATTCTCTGGACGCCATCAGCAGGCGGTCACTGGGCGAAGTGCGACGTAGCTGCCCATGCGAGAGGACTTCTTCGGCAGCCACACTGCAGCCTATGATGGGAAGGCGACGCCCGCACGCCCCTCCCACCTTGAACCGGGCCCGGTCGGGAAGGCAAACAAACCCCCCGCTGCGAAGGCGAGAGGAGGACCGGGTTCGTGGGAAACGGCAAACTTGGATTTGGGGCCGTTTTCTCCCCTCCCCTCCCCTGCCTGAGACAGGACCTGCAGAACGCTCTTCCGTAAGACACAGCTATAAGTGCTCGCACATTCCAGCCATTTAGCAATTAGGAGTAATGGGTCCAGGCTGAAGACGCTTCTGGGAGGATGTGATGATGGGGGCTGAGTTACCGGCGAGCAGGACGTCCTGGTTGCCATGGCGCGATGCGTTCCCACCCTCCATGGCCCACATTGGAAATTCAGCTCCCTCTGCTCCTGAGATCTCACATTCGAACCAGAGCAATTTAACACATTAAAAACATAAAAGAAGCTAGAAAACTGGAAACTGGGGGGAAAAAAATCCCATGAAGCCAGTTTAAATATTAAAAAAATAAAACAAATATAATTTAACCCTTCAACTGTTTAAGACCACTTGTGAATGGCTTCTGGCACGGGTTACATGTGCAGCTTGGTCTGCTCTTACGTTCTTTTCTCGAAAAAGAGCTTTTCGGCTTCAGCTCTTCAGCGAACGCGCCGCATCCCCGATCGCTCTGCGAGCGTGACCGCAGCTGGGCAGGCTGTTGTTCATTAGGGCCTTATCATCAAGGTCACGGTCAAAGTCTGGTTAGGAGGGACGCTTGAACGCCTGTGTGCACCCTCTGCTATCCACGGCTGGAATTCTCTGGAACTCCTCCAAAACGCACTGCTCCCCACCCACCCGAAAATGACTGGTTCGGTGACAATTCTTAGAAGATGAGATTCTGACATTCAAGGTGTAACGATAAGGTAATGATAAGCTTCCAAGGCAAAAGGAAGCACTGGTTGTACTTGAATACGCACACACTCCAACACAGCCTCTTATCAAATGCAGTTCCTTAGGTGGTGTATACAGCTATCAGTGCTTCAGTATTAAGGAGTCATGATAGGGTGATGATTTAGCAAACACAAACTCGTCATTTCAAGCACTCCCCAGACATACTTACATCAGAGCGTGTGTGTGAGTGTGTGTGGGGGGGGGGGGGTGGCTTTGATGTACAGAGAAGACTGCGTCAAGGATACGCACCTGCCGCACAGCCTGTAATTACACGTTTAGAGACTGCGTGCGTACAGAAGTGCATTTTGGAAGGGGCAATGGACTTTTTTAGCGAGGTTGCCTGTACTGTAAAGCAGGGGGTGGGGGGGGGGGCCTGAAAGCGAGTTTCGCAGCTGCGGTGAACGGTACGACCCCTCACCCGACACGCCCGGCAGACCCATCCCTCATCCGCATGGCCGCGGCGATAAGCAGCCCCGCCGGTGAGCGCCAGAGCGGCAGCGATACGTCTCCCCGCGCCGCGCTCCACAGATAGGTGCAGCTGAGCAGGAACGAGACACATAGTTG
The DNA here is from genome assembly GCF_013347855.1 of Anguilla anguilla. Taxonomy (NCBI): domain Eukaryota; kingdom Metazoa; phylum Chordata; class Actinopteri; order Anguilliformes; family Anguillidae; genus Anguilla; species Anguilla anguilla. Next base: position 50,043,895 of record NC_049201.1, on the reverse strand, counting down.
GCTCGGGGAGGACGGGACCCCGGGACGATCCAAAAAGCTAAAAATGGATTGTTCCCCTGAAATTTCAAACTTCTGCTGAAAACATTTACGTCTAGACTCTCCAAATCCTGAAGAAAATTCTCCACGGATCACCGCCATTTTTCGGTACAGTCACAGGGCGATCTCGGATTAAAACGTTACGCTTTCGGGCTGTTTTCTGGGGAAAAAGCTGCCCTTTTCCAGAGCGTCATGGATGCCTCATGTCCAGAAGCATGAGTCAGCGGTCCGGTATTCCAGCAGACCCAGTGCTGCCACCTCTCCGCTCAGTGACCGTGCTGCTCCTCAGGCTGGCAAATCCACCCTGCTCCCCCGAGCTCGTCCACGCTCAGCCTTATCAGGGCAATCTCGTAAACGAGCGCACGCTCCGAGCTGGATTCGCTCAATAAAACTTAATGTTCCAGTCTGATGGCTCCCTGAGACAAGGTGGCCATCTCAATGGAAGGGCCCAATTCAGACCCTCACCCACCCAAAACCCCTTTATCTGCGGGACATAACTCATCACTTCAACCCTCTCAGCAGCCCGGCGCTATCTCCGAAAGCTTCATTAGGGCCTACCGGCCTCGCTCGAATTACACGGGCGTCTTCAGAGAGGAACGGCGAAACTCCAATAGGCTGAGATAAAGCCGCTTCCTCCCCCAAACCGTTATCTGGCGCTTTTAATTGTCAGTGCGGAACGTCTAATCTGGAGTGGCTATTAGTGCGGGAGACGGCCTTTTATCTGCGAGGTTTGTATATGTGCACAGGAAGGAGGGCCGGGCAGGCCTGCTCGCACAGGGCCGCACAGCGCCCCAGTGTTTATGGGCTGTTTACGCCAGCAGGCACTAGCCGACGCGGGCCCCCGGCGGCAGGGTACGGGAGTTCAGCAGGTGCGTGGCGGGTCATGCCACACACGGAGCCTGGAAACACTCCCCCGGGGACAGCGTGCGCAGCGGCGCAAGAGTGATGAGGGCTACTACTGTGTTGAGACGAAGCGGCCCGCCCGCAGATTCCAGCCGCGGCATCAAAGAGCGCCGTCCCGCTCGCGGTAAGAGCTCGGGGGGGGGGGGGGGGCGGGGGGGTTCTGGGGAGCGCGGCTGCCCGGGAGCTGCCGTTCTGTGGACGGGGGGGGGGGCGGTATGTGATGGACCACAGGTCGCACCGGGGCTGCCTGTGATCCTGCTCATTCTGCTCCAAGAGCTGTGGATACAGGTTGTCCTTCTGCAGAGCGAATCCACCAAATGTAAATCAAATACAACGAATATGAAAAACAAGCCTGTTCGATGTCGGGGAAGTCTGAAAACAATTGTGCTAATCGCTGAGAATAAAAAATGTATTCCCAAAAAGTGTTGAATTGGGCATATAAAGCACAAACCGAGAAAATAATACTTTCATAGCAGATTTAAAAAATATTTGTCAGCAACAAGCAAAACACTTGCGGTGTGTATTCTTCCATCTTGAAAGTATTGGATGAAATTCACAGAATCTTGCAAGAACTACCTCCAGGTTTTTAAAAAATTGAAAAAAAATACTTTTTCCATTTATTTAATGAGTCCTGTAGTTTGGGTTAATCCTGATTAAGGAACTCCTGAGCCGAAAAGTCAGAAATGTGATACTAAATCAAAATAATTATTTTAATTATTTTAGTTAATGAGAAGTCGGCCCAAAGGAAATTAGAAATAAGTAAATGTTTCTCAAATAGAGCAGATTGGGTGAATGTAATTTGTCTTCATTGGGTAGAGAAAGGCCTCCAGATTTCTTTTGTTAAGTACTGAACGCCACAAAGCGTTGGCTGGCACAGCCCATGCAGCCCATCCATTCTGCTGAAGGGAGGTTTACGTGATTTTCGTTCAGGGAATTTAATTTTGCGAAGACAGATGAGTTAATGGCCGGGTGTAAACAATGACACATCGGGCATGGGCTTTCCCCCCCCCACCCCGCTCGCACTCACACACGTGGGGCGCGGTAGAGGCTGCCGCCCCTCGGTGTCACGCGATACTCGCCAAGCGACCGCCACAGAGCGCTCCCGTCGTGGCGTCGGCGGCCGCTGGCCCGCCGTACGGACTTGGACGCGACCTGTCCTCCAGGCGCTAAAACGGCGGTTAGCGCTAACCACCTGCGCAGCTTGAGGCCCTTAACTGCTCTGTGTACAGCCGCCGCTGAGCGATTCGGACCCGCCTCTGGAAAAACAACACCCACATCAAAGAGGCTCCGGCGAAAAATACAACCCCGTATCCACCATCCCGAAACATCACAGGGCCCGGCGGGCACGGCTTCACTCGGGGGTGTGGGGAGGCGGGGCGGAGGAGAAGGCCACGGACCTGCCAAACGCTCCTGCCAAATCCGGCCCCCCTGCGTGCAACAGGCAAGTTAGCGGGGCGCTGCCGCGGCCCAGATTAGCCAGGACGGCCCTGTAACCCACTAGCATCTGGCCCTGCGCTGGGCCAGGACGCTCTCCTCGTTCGCCTCGAAGGCCGAGAGCCCGAGCGAGCGCTAGGCTAAAAGAAGACTGGAAGCTTCCAGCGCGAGCTGAGAAAACCCCGCTGCTTTAAAGTGCGCGCGGAGGAGTAATCAATAACAGAAACGAGCGCAGAGGGAGGACGCAACCCGAGCTTTGGCTTCTCCCCTCCGCAGGAGGCCCAACGAAGAGCGCGCGGCGCATTACCTCAGGCGCAAAGCCCGCGCCCCTCCCGCGTTTTAACGTTGCGTCCTCGCCGCACCGCCGGCCTGGTCCTGCATCACGAAGGAACGAGCCTGGCCTTCGGTGTGACCCGTACACGACGCGGCGGGCTCTGAACGAGCGTGAACAGCGGTTCTCCGACACAGAGTCGCTGTGCGTCGCTAATCATCGCCCAAACGCTATCTGCAGTTCCCTGATGGATTATGGGAGGGTGACCTCTTTCTGCTTCTTTCATTTTCACCACAAGAATCAAATGTGGTTGATTCGAAAATAGAAGGTGAAATACCATGTGGCCTGATGCACTTTACGTCAGTCGATCTGCAATTTAAGTTTGCTCCGCTGAGACAATCCAAAAGTTAACAGTTTAAGAAGTAAGCATAGTATAACAGATACATAACAATTGACATTCTAAAAGCTTAGTATTTCGTAAACTACTTTTACCATCATACTAAAGCTGGCTGATGTCCAAAACACTTTCTAGGCATCTAGATAGCTCAGTAAAAGTGTAATTTATATCACACATACATTAACTGGAGAAATCCTTTTTTAAAATGTTGTGTTGTTCTTGTATAGACTAAATGGTCACAATATATTACATCTGTCCATGCTTTATTTTATTCATAAGATGTTGTGCAATTTACGAAACAAATTATCTATACACCTATGAGCATTATAATGGACTACAACCCTTGCCGTAAATGATCAAGTGACCAGTGACTTGACCGAATAAGTCATAATACTCACAACTCTGTTACTGTAAGTACTGATACAGGCAAATTACTGATGAAATCTGTGCTGAGACTGCATTATTCCTGAATCATATGTAACTCCTTATGAATGTACTTATTATGCCAAAGACATATGGGAGTGACTGAAATGTGTTACAAAAAAATACAATCATGTCTCTGGCTGGAGTGGAGACCTGCAGGGACAAGTTATGCTTTTTTGTTTTCTTTGTAAAAAATAAAACCTCACTTTATTGGATTCTTTAAAACACACAAGCAGACAAGTTTACTGCAAAAAAACCTGGCAGGCCAAGCGTTTCGCGTTTAACGGCTCATTGCTCTCCCCGTAAAATAATGATTTTCACCGCGTTTTAGTGCCACTTAATGAAGATGCTTTCAGCTATCAAAACAGTGCCCCAGTTACAGGCTTGTGAAACTTTACATCATTTTCCTACCAGGGGGGCAACCCAGACGTACCGCAGAGCAGACTCGGACCGCACCACGGCCCAGATAATGGCGCTGACGTAATACAATCTATAAACTCCGCTCAGGTGCCCGTTTATTTTCCTTGGAAGACAGAGACAGTGGTGAAATAAGAATCTGAGCGAAAGCTGAATAATAAATCCTGGTAACACTTTAAAGAATGCTAAGTAGAATGTTGCTGTTTAAATAAACCGTCGCGTTTTGGAAGCGACGTAGCCATTACGGGGGAAAAGGCAGAACCAAGTCACGCCATAGCGCTTTAACAATGCCCGCGGCTGGATCGCGCGGCTGGACCGCGCGCACCTGCAGTGCGTTTAACGCGATGGCGCTGTCTTCGCCTCAGGTGCTCGGTGATGTCCAACGCTGATCTCATGAAGCCCGACTGCCAAATACCAAATCGCCAGCAACTACAGTCTGTTGATCGTTCACGCACCTCTGACAGGTTTTCTACCAACAGCTTCTCTCCGACGTCCTTTGAAACGAGCAGTTCGGTGAGAGCTGTTACAAGACCAAGATCTACAACATCTTACAAGACCAATATCTACAGTGAAAATGTCTATAAATAGGCGTGAAGAATATTTAGAATACTCAAGACGCATGAAAGACAGCCAAAATAAGAGAAGAAAAGCCATTGTTAAAAGGGAACATTAATAATGATATATGTACATAAACAATGAATTACAAGCGTTCAGTGCTGGAAAACGTACAATGCAGGCAAAATGCAAATAGCTACAGTTCCACAGTTTCACAATACCAAAAAAGCAATACTGAACAGGAAAGGAAAAGCCTCATAGTTGAGATGAATAATGTGGTGATATAACGACTCCAAGAGCCCATGACAACATATGAAACTGGAGACCAGGCACATTAACTAAAGCACCAGTCTGGAGAAGCCTTGATCTTGAGCCCTGCTGTACCCCGCTAAGGACAGAGCCCCCAGACTCAATGAGCAACATGAGCAGCTGCTGTTAGCCAGTTAGCTAACATTAGCTCACCTAGGCAGGGACAGATCCATAAACTATTTATGCAGGCAAAAAATATGAGGCCTCACACACACATACACGACTCACCTCTAGGGCCCCCCCTGAACCTGCTAGTGCTTAGGAAAGCTTTCCCTTAAACCCCTTAACTCTGTCCCTCAATGTACGAGGAAGCTAGCATTGAACCGATCTGGTTTAGGTGGTTATTTTATTCATTGACCTGAGCCTAGGGTCAAAAATATCAGTATCTCACATTTATTCTATCTGTGTCCAGTGTCTTTAGAACATCAGGGTACAACCACAGTGTTCTCTTCAGTCTGTGTATGATGAATCGTGCCTGCCTCACATCAAACTATCATATTAAACATTCAGACAGCTTATCCAGCTCTTTCCAAGTATATAATATGACCATACCACATCCTTGAAACTTAGATCAAACAAAAGGTGCTTAAAAGTGATCATTCATGTAGCATTTGGCCTTGATTCAAGGACACCCGTTAAAACAGTGGAGAGAGCAGATATTTAAAGGTATTGTGGCTATAAACAGGCCCCTTTTTAGTTTTACTTATTGGTCATTTATATTTGTGTTGTGTTGTTAAAAATGTTGAGAAGACAGTAGGTGAGCCAAGTGTAGACAGATTGGGGAGGGGGTGGGAGGATTGGGGAGGGGGTGGGAGGATTGGGGCCCCTCACAGGCCGGGCCGGGATTGGCTGTGGGAAGCGCAGGTCAGTGACAGCGCAGGGAGCCGGGAGATAAGAGCGGGGGGCTCCTGGCTCACCCGGCGGTGAACTGCGTCTAATGCGTTTGTGTTCCCGATTACATCTCTGGCTGCCAACTCCGCGCATCGCGTCGGCCGCTCCCAGCCCGTAAAGCCAACTCTCTGTCCGTGACCCGCCCTCCTCCAACCCCCCACCCCCCCCCACACCCCCCGCCTGGAGACACGGCGGCGGAAGCAACCAGAATTCCCGAAACGGCGAGCGGCGCGTGCTCCGTTGAGGCCCGGCTAGGTCCGGGAGCGGTTCAGAAAGCGGGGCGCAGCGTTTAGCGGTTACACAGCCTTAGCGTTGCTGGGGAGGCCGGCGGAGTCCGGAGCACAAACAGCGAGCTGCAGCCTCTAGCTCCAGCGCCAGAGTCATGAAACACTCAGATCAAACGGCTGCATATATCAGGCCTGCGTTCATTTGATCTCTCCCAGTCGCTCGCTTTTAATTGGGGGAGTAAATCTGAAACCAGACAGGCCCGGTGGGCCCTCGGCACAACCGCAATAGTAGGAATATATATAAAACATAATAAATAATAAATAAAGGAAAGCACTGGACACTAAAAGACACAGGCTGCTACTTCTCATGCACATGGTAATTCCATCGCCACTTGACTCCAATACCGCGCCAGCTTTGCTCAAATCAGAGATGTACTCTTTTCTGTTGACCAATTGATAGCCACAGAATTACAGATCGATCTACAGATAGATCTTTACATACAGACATTAGCAATGCATCCCAAACTGCATCTCCATAGTAGTCGCACTAAAATACAGAAACACACATTTCACAAAAAACAATATTATAAAAGATAAGGAGGGTACTTAACCATAGTCATAACCTATTTCACTGTATCCCATTCAGCCCTGTCCTAATCATTGATTTGCCAGGCTATATCCCCAAAGCCTGCTTGATTATAATTTTACCGTTTACAGTGCATACCATAATAAATGATTACCTTAATAATAGAGAGTATACTAGGGGAAGCGATGTAAACTTATAAAGCTAGAAGTTTAACTGAGGATGGAACAAATATATTTCTGTAGCAATTCAGTTTGCACCTGGGAAAATATTGTTAGATGGCAGCCATTCATACCGTGGGCTGAAAACACTTGTATCTTGATCTTCCAGCACTTTCATGTTGCATGTGTATTGTCATCTTGATGTTGTAGGCTCTTTATCATATCTCGTGTATCATATCATGTCTCACTTCTAGTTTATGACTTGCCATAACTTTGCTGACTTTAAGCCAATGCTTGCTACATGAACGAGACTTGAGGTTCAAGGCTATGAATAACTGATACTTTATGAAAACTGGACCTTATCTGGACCTGTGTTTCGTAGTTGCTCCAACGACCATTGGTATTCACATGCTTTACATACACACATACTGTTTGTGGGGAACCGATCAAATCTGATCCAATTTAGAGGGAGACATTAGAAAACTATACCACTGACTGCTTGTGGCTAGCCACTAAATGTACATTAAAGAAAAATACAAGATTTCGCTCAAACCAGGAATTGCAGCATATGAATTTCCCCTCAAAGAAATGTCCATTTTTATATAAAAAATAAGTACATTTACAAAAAAAAAAAGGTTTCTACCCAGTCAGGTGTCTCCGGTAAAAGTGCTGTGAGACAAACAGGACAAGATCAAACAAAATCAAAAGATATATAAAAATCATAAATCACATCCAAATTTGAGGGAAAACATTTCAAGCATTGAATTTATACGATCCAACATTAAACTAGACATTGACAAACTCCAGTACAGACTCCTATAAAATACTACTGCAATTATAACATGCTTGCTTTGAACATTATATATAGCATGCTTTCTGGTCATGATCATTTCAGTGTCATTATTTATTGTTTTACTCGGTCAAAATGCTTTGAGGAAACCAACTTTATCTTGAATCAAGAAATATTTTATTGGAAAGCATGTTTGATAAAGGAAATTAATGCCATTTTCAGAGATTCTATTCAATATGTACGTGGTACCCGTGGGAGTGGCGCTAACCTTTAATATCTGCATTCAGCATGATAAATTCCCTTGAAATATAAGCATGCGGAACGCTTGTCATTGGTGAACGTAAGTCTTTATTATTTGGGACAAAGACCCAATTCCAAACTTTGATATTGTGAAATCAGATCAGCCAAAACCCAAAAGGAGGGGGAGACTAAGCTTAAATCTGCTAGGGTCACAGCGTCAGCTGGAGAAGGAGGTGGGAGTTGACGGGGAGACTGGACAGAAGGGAAAGCCTTGGACTTCAGGCACGTTAAATCTCTGCCAAAGCGTATAGACTGGACAGAGGTAACATTCATAAAAGTGAAGTCCATTTTATATATCCAAGCAAACATCAGCCCAGCACTCAAAAAATTTAAATTCGGTACATTTCATATTACTAATTTTTTTCTGCTTACATTACTTGATTTTACATTATTTTCCCCAATGGGAAATTTACTGAAATTGTTCCAGTCAACAAAAATGTAATTAAAAGCAAAGCTGACATTCAGAGATGCGCTCAATTCCGCATGTGTAATGCATGGCAGGCATTTTGTACTGAGAATAACAGACAACATGGGGCTCTTGAGCTTGTGAAGCCTTGCAGTAAGAATACCTAAAGCCATCCTACATTTACAGATATATATATTTACAAATTACTGGTCTAAATGTAGATGTGCTGTTGTTTGCTTCTTACTATAGGTTTCAGCTACATGAAGTTACTTATATTGACGGACAGTTTTTGCTAATATGTACATGTCTTTCATACAGTTTGTCTGTACAAATAGCTACATTTGTCCAGTGGTGCAAAATGTGATTTGTAAGCTTACATGCGCAAACTCCTTTCATTAGAAAACAAAGTGATTTAAAATACATCTGTATTTGAATGGGGTTTTAAAATTCAGTCTTTACATTTACCATATAAAAATATGGACAGTGGTTGCACACAGTTTTATTTTTATATAATATATAAATTAGACAATATTGGTATTTGTAACATGCAGAAATCAAAAATATTTTTACACTTAAATGAAGTAATGTGCGAATTCATAATTTTGCCATACTTAAAAGTTAGCTGAGCATACTTAATAAAAGTGAGTTAGATTAACAAAATTAAAACTTTAGTTAACTTATTAAGTTGAAGTCACATATACTTAATATTATTTCATACCATATTATCAAGTATATGTCCATATGTCCAGATCCAAATACATAGCATAGCAGCGGCAAAAGTGTTCAACTCAAGCTCCAATTAGATTGATTACATCAACTACAGTGCTCATTGCAAATGTACAGTACACACAGTAAAGAGACATACATACAGATGGTAATATTTCAGTGTAAATGGGAAAAGGGTGCTGGATCAGCATCTAAAAAACCATTCAAAAGAATACAGAGAATACCGTGGTCACACTTTTCAAACATAGCTTTGATTTAAATATGAATAAAATGAAAGTAGAAGTAAAGACTAAGCACACAATGACCTCCCGTGCAAGTGTATAACAATGTAACCTCTCTGAAATTGATCCAATTTAGAAAATGAATTAACAATGTCGTACAAACTACAGATATTATTCTACCCTAAAGACATATATACTGAAGAATATACTGTAAACTCCATCCAGCTTGATCATTGCATACCAGAAATTCCCAGCTTGCTGTTAAAACTAAGTAACTGCTATAAAAACGAATGAATACGTTCTAAGAACAGAATACTAGTAGAACAGAAAAAAGAAATAAAAAAATTTAAGATTACAAAAATAATCTGTGCATTAAAAAAACGGAAGGTTTTTGATTCTATATACAGCTATATGCTTCAGTTAAACACACTGACACATGGCTATCCCTCACATATGAAATGTTTGTGTGAGATGGGATTCATTCGCTACTCTGCAACAGTAACCCGAGCGGGTCTGTGCTCAGCAGCCCGAAGCAAACGGCAGTTAGCTCAGTGAGTTACAGACCAAATAAAGTGTGCGTATGCGAGACTCCAGTTACACAGCTCTACCTGCCACGAGCCGAACCGTAGCCAAGTTACCACTGCTGTGGGTTTCTTTCCAGAGAGGAAAAGATGCTACCATTATAAATTTGGACTGTTAGAGGACCAAATTTACCACTAATGATTGTTTAATGGTTGTTTCCCTAATACAAAGGGATTAATACAAGCAGGATTGAAAACATTTGGCTTTGGTTATGTATTTAACCTTGTTGAGAGAAACCTAATACGGTATGATATTGCTGAATAAACCAGGAGTGCACGTGTAAAAAGAGCGAATTGAGAACTTAAAACCTACACTCTCCTGGTGAAACAAAAACAGTCATAATTCACTCTTCCCCGGCCTCTTCCAACGACAACACCCCCTGCGTAGACCCACAGTGGCAATTTCTCTCAAGCTGATCTCAGATCAGCGTGCCGGGCTGCTCAACCACACCGCTCCGACCCACTCCGCACTTGGCATGTCACAGACGAGTCACGTGCACACCCCCAAAACCACAGAGAGGTTTATTTGAGTAGAAAATTACCCCCTGCTCGTGTTTAACACATTTCCCAAGGTTTTCTTCGCCAAATATTTATTTGCAGAGCAAAGCTCTCCTAAACGACGATATTCTTCCTTCTCTGGCCCCCCGTTTGCAAAAAATCCAGTGACCCGGAAGGCGCGTGTTTGTGAGTTTCACACAGACGGGCGCGTGTAATGCATAACTGCACGCTTGATCCCGCGCGGGCTGGAGCGGGGTGCGTTCTCCTTGGAGCCCTTCCCCGGTTTTCCATCGCTCCGCACGCGTTCACGCGAGCGGGCCGCAGGCGCACCGAGGACTCGGACCCGTTCCCGTCTCTGAACGAGGCCGGAATGTAAATGTTTTACATGAAGTGGATCGGCTCCGTGAGAAAAAAGTGTGGCTCTCCCACGTCCAAGTAACAGATATTTGCTCCAATAATTCCTAACAAGCTATAACGACGCAATTAGAGAAAAGAAAACACATCCACATACTTGCGTGCACGCATGGACACACACACACACACACATCTACAAGTGTGGTTTTATTCCAGTAGTTTCCAGAGAGAAGTAACAGACTACAGAGACGTATACTCGCATTTTACAGTCCTATGATGTATGTAAGACAGTGTGGGAGGGTGAGTGTGTCGGGGAAGTGTACAGGCACACAGGACTGTGTATGGACAGGACTGTGAAACACACCGCAGTCCTCTACTCTGCTCCGTCCTGCCCTCCACACAGCGGCTGGGTTTGACCGGGCCGATCCGCGTTTGAATTCTGGACACAAGTGTTTAACTGCAGGGCGAACGTCTCACTGGCACGGTGCGTTCGCTGAGGTCGCTGCCGCACCGCGTGACCCCAATCCCCTGCTAGCCCCACGTCTGCGCGCGCTGCCCACAGGAAGCAGACATTTCCTCAGGCCAGCTTTGGATTTTCATCTGCTGTAACGTCAGGTACTGTCGCTGATGTCAAATTTATTTACAATAAAAATACATATATATCTAACGAGAGCGGGTTAGATAAACTGCCACGGCACTGACCTCACGAGAGAAATGTACGTGTATGTGAAATCTTCAACAAAATTTTCAAAGAGCGCAATCAATCTTCCAACTTCAAAAAGTTAGTAATCCGATTTAAATTTGTTTAGCATATGTGAGGTCGCCCCTCAGTCGCAATGACCCAAACTGCAGTAAGCATGTAAGAGGTGTCACCCAGCCAAAGGTACACAGGAACACACAACGGCGTTTCTGTGATGTGGGGTTTTTCTGAACTCTGTTTACGGTACTTGGCAGTCCAATAAAAACAGCATTTTAACCACTTCTTTCCAAACAGGAGTGCACTGCTGCCGTGTCTGGGCCGTGTACTTTCCTTCCTTTGCCTGTGTGATTCAAAGTGACCACACCAACACCTGGGCAAGGCTTCCTGCCCCACCGGCAGAGGCACGCAGTGTGGCTAATGGCCACACGGGGGCAGCGATGTCACAAGTAACCAGCAAAAAGGTCAGCCGGGCCTTCCCGTTACGAGCCGCCTGAAAAACAGGTTGTCTGGGAAGTAATCCGCGATGGATAAGGCATATACAACTGTAAGTAGAGCAGGAAATAACACAAAAGATTAAGGCTGCGGAATGTCAAACAGACGCCTTTAAAAAATGGCTGCCCGAGGAGCACGCCCTCCCCCCACCCCCGCCCCCCCACGCCACCTCACCCATCCCGGACCACCCATCTCTCACCTCTGGCCTGAGGTTTGCGGTACAGGTTGGTTTCGGTACGGCTCTCTTAAGCTGTTTATGGGCAGCGTTCAGCTAGGGCTCAGCTGCTTTAACCGTGCGTTCCATTTAGTAAATAAATGAACGCAGAAGGAGAAATAAGCATGAGGTTTTCACACTGTCGGACTACGGAGTCCAATGAGCACGCGGTATGAGGCCTGCCTGCACACATAAAGGGAACGGGCATTTTCAGAATTTCAGTGTGGTCATTTTTAAGAAATGTTATCTGTCATTTATTTAATTTATAAAATTATATCTCCAGTTACAAAAAAGTAATGAAAAGTAATTTCTATCAATTGTGTGCATTTGTGTGTGCATTTATGACTATATACATAAAGTTTTGAAAGAGGTGTCTACAAAAATCATAATACAGCATATAATGTAGTATATTCAACGCATGCAGATTACAGTGCATTTTATGCTGATTGTATGGAGAGTTACAGTTCCGGGCTGAATATTTGCTGTAAGCGCCCTGCTCTGCATGTGTGTGCGTGCAGACCTCTGAATGGACAGGAGTGGAGGGAAATGGAGGGTGGCATCGTTCTGAGTGCCCCCCCGGGGCCTGCCCGTAGGGACACGGGTCATGGTGTGAGAGGCGCTCCTGTGTGTGAGCTCAGCACCCTCTGAACAACCGCAGCCGCGGGCCTCCCCAGGACACATAAAAAGACGCTCCGCACCCACGCGCAGCGGAGTCGGGAGAGCGCAACAGCGGCGGGAAGGAGCGCGACTCACAGGCCGACGCTCGGCTGCGAGCGCACGGCAGCGGCCCAGCGCACAGAGCAACACACCGCCCGCCGGGCCACACCCGAGGCAGCGAGTCAGCGGCGAGGCAGCGGCGACGTGCGATACGCAGCCGTTCACAAACACGGCCTCCTTCCAGTACACAGCGCACCCCGTCCCGACGCTTCTGGAGCACACAGCTCGTCTCGCCCTTTTAAAAACGCGTGCCATTTCTGAAAAGCAGAAGCGTTCGTGTGAAACACTTCTCCAGGGAAAATCTGCCTGTATTTCTACAGTACAGTATGACGCCATGCTCTTTGCTTTTCAGTTTTGATTTGTTAAATAATCATTGGAAAATATGACATTTTTCAAAAAAAAATAATGAAGAAAGGCAATTTTACAAATCGTTCTTGGGAAAACAAACCGTGCAGGCGTGCAGACATCCTGTAAAATATTATGCTTTTTATATGTAGGTGCAAAAGTGGATAAATATATGCTAACAATTTGAAATTACCTTAAGAAAAGGTCACCATGTACAGAAACACATTTTTTTTTTAATATTGGTACAATTACTTAAAATTAAATAAGTAAACACTAAAACAACCCTATATTAGTACATTAGATTTAGTACAGTCATATTGATCTTTTCAAGAGTATTTACATATGAACATGCACCGAATACAAATTTATTTTCGAGCAGATAGTTACTCTGTAAATGTTACATTTAAGCAAAAGTTAAATCACCTTGAAAGTGCACACAAAGTGCATTCTCAAATCATTAAAAAACGCAATTCCGATACATTTAAATTTGTTTCATGGAACATTCCTGCGTTGTTTTGAGTGAGGACTTCAAAAAGCTGCAGTTAATTACTTGAATGCATTAAAGCCCAGACCGCATACAGTAAAGTCACCGCACGCTTTTCAAGTCCCAAATGGTGTTTATTAAGCTAATGTTTCGACCAGGATTCTTGGTGTCCATAAAGTGCACTTGTGTAAGTCTAGAGCAGTTAGCTGCGGTGGGGTCATATTAGTCACACTCCGCATCCACACCGCACTCAGTGAACTCTGCCTCTTCTCCCCAGCCCTCAACCTACAGGGCACTCGTGTGCATTACTGCTGCAATGCAACAGGAACATAAAACAGCCAAAACTGCCGGAGAATGTCTTTGTTCTGTGCAATAGGAAAACGATACTTAAAAAATGACAATAAAATCCAAACAAGGATTTTTTTTTTTTCTTCCTCACAACAAGTCGTTAAATCATGTTTTTATCTTGTCAAAATTTTCATTTTTCTTTTTATTAAAGAAACCATTAAAGTTAAATATCGTGCAGGAAATTTCACACATAAATTCAAACTGAATTCTTATCACCGGATTTTATTCCATGTTCTGTTCTCAATTAAAAATAGCAGCAAAAAGGGAGGGCAAATATTCTTCAGAACAAAGGGAAAAAAGCAACATCATTCCAATTTGCCTACAGCCTGAGAGCAGTGTGTCCGAACTGCACCTCCAGCAAACCTACAGTTTAAGTTTAAAAGTGAAGGCCTCCTCCACAGAGTACGCATTGTGAGGAGAGAGCAGACGCGGGTGAGAGGCTCTCTCGCAGCGGGCCGACCGGCCGGCCGACCGACCACACAGATCCCGTTTGCTGATTAAAGGCCGTGGGACCGCCGCGGCGGGGTCGTAAAACCGCGCAGCCGCGCAGACGGAGTCAGAGTGCTTTACCGCTCCTCCCCTGCAGGACCGCCCCGCCCCGCCCCGCTCCGGTTCAGCCGCCGCTATCGGGCTCAGCGTTCGTAAAAAGCCGCCGGGGCCGGGAGGGTCCGCCGTCTCGCCGCGACCCGTTTCGCCGCGCGGTCACCGATCGCCCCGACCCCCGCGCAGCTGCGGCTACGTGTCGCCGTTTGGAGGCCTGCAGTAAATTAAGGCGCATATCAAAACACGCCCAAAAAAAAAAACCCCCACCACAGAGTTTTTATGAAGTCAGAGAGGATCCGTTTTCTGCTGCCAAGGGTCTGAATGCAGGCCTGAGGTCTGCAGGCTGTGGTAGAGGAAAGCAAAAGAGACAGCAGACCAGGCCACCTGCAGTCTCTTTATAATGGCTGTAAAACCCCAACAGTGGGTTATTACTATTAGCACTAATATTGGTACTATTAGTATTACTACTGCAACTGCTGTTGCCTTCGTCCAGGGGATGTAAAACTTACGTTATTATACTAATGTTATTGGCCAATATAATCCAAAATGTAAAATCAAACAGTAACACATACAAATACAATTTTAGAAACAAATCAAGAAACTCAAGCTACAGTAATTTCCGTCTATAAAAATACACCAGAACAAATATAAGTGGATATACAGTAAATACATGTTGCGCTGACTTGAGAAGTCTGGAGTATCCCCATTATCTGTCAGCAGTGGTTTTTATTACTCACATAGCATCTGTTTCCATTGTTTAATTCTTTTTAATCCTATGTGTTAGAATGATACAAGCCCCTAGTAAACTGACGGAATGAAAAAGCTGTGAATGCAGTCGACTCCTCACAGCTCCACACTGGCCTGCTTTTACTGGCCGGCAGGCAGAACGGCCTGATGTAATCCCACTGACCCCACTTTCCTCTTGGACGCGACATGGCCGCTTTAGTACTTCTGGAGCGCTAGGAAAAACTGTGCGGTGGGGCCCCCCACACTCCAGTTAAGATTCAATAACGGACTTCAATTTAACTGCACACATTAAATACGTATGCCCAATATAGTTTCATTATAATGGAGGTATGACAGATAGGTACATCATGATAATTACAGTGTAAGTGGAAATTTCACTTGATTTTTGAATAGGCATTATTCCAGACATTCAGGTAACAAGCTAGCAATAGACCATTGCCCCCACCCCTACAACATTAAAAGGATGCACCTCCCTGATAGTCCACATGCTGAGCAGGAAGTCCATTTCATTACAGCAGAGCACAAGAAAGCGGTGGACTGAGGTTCACCAAAAGAGAAATAAAGACTGAAGAGATAGCAGAGCTACAGAGATGGGCTATGAGGACAGAAGGAAGTAGACGATGACCTCAGCTGATGAGAGGGAACCCAGAAAGACAGGTCGCACGCGTCACACAGGGCAGGGGAACAGTTAACATGGAGGCAGGCAACAACAAGGGTCTGAGGCAATGGGAAATGAGTAAGAGAGTAGCAGGAGGTGTCTGAGGCAAACGGAACGCAGGCTTCCAGATGCGGGAATCTCCACAAGCCGTGAGGAAGAGATAGATAATGGAAAAAAGAGGCCTGTAAGCCCACTCTACAGAGAACTGACCTCTCACACAGACCTGAGCCATGTTGACATTGCAGCATACAAATTGTTCATGTAATTCCCATTATGTTTCTTAGTCTATTTAAACCGCAAATGTAATTCCACACCCAGCAAGTTTATAAGCCCTTTATGTGATATCTTCCACAGTCGCCTCCGGATGTGTTCTTCTTCTGGGCCCTGCCATCAGGCTGCAGGGGGCCCATGAGGCACAGGAACTCCCCAGGCAGTGGCTCACTGACTCAAGAAATGCAAAACCATTACGCACCGCATGGAGGCCGAACGAGGGGGTGATGCGCAATGTGGGCACTGCACACCCGAGGGCTCCACAGACAGGGCTCAGAGAGAGGGCCTCACTGGCATACAGCAAGAGCGGCACCTTTCTCCAGGCTCATCAGAGTCTCAGACAGGGCCCAGAGAGAGGGCCTCACTGGCATACAGCAAGAGCGCCACCTTTCTCCAGGCTCATCAGAGTCTCAGACAGGGCTCAGAGAGAGGGCCTCACTGGCATACAGCAAGAGCGGCACCTTTCTCCAGGCTCATCAGAGTCTCAGACAGGGCTCAGAGAGAGGGCCTCACTGGCATACAGCAAGAGCGGCACCTTTCTCCAGGCTCATCAGAGTCACAGACAGCCAAATGACATGACTGTGGGCCCAGCCGAAAGCAGGCAGGCGACGGACAGCAGGTCCAGAGCCCCAGAAGCTACAGCAGCGTAACCTGGGACAGGGAACAGGGAGATGCTGGGCTCCATTACACCATCCTACCACTTCACAGTTACCAACCACCCTCCCTCCAGCTTGCGACACTGAGTGGGCACCTTTCCCTCCATTCGACCCTGATAGCGGGCGCTGTACCGCGGCCTCCCTCCCCGGGCGGCCGGCCCTGGCCCCGGCGGCTCTGGGACGGAACGGCGGGAGCAGGCCGCGAGAGCAGCAGAGGCCCGCTGATAAGATAGGTGTTAACAGCGCGGCCGCCTGTCACTACGCTGTTCCTCAGGGGGGCCCTGGGCCGCCTTAATCCCATCATGTGGCCCGCTGACGGCCCCCCCGAGTCCCCCCCACCCCCTCGCGTCTGCCTCTTATCACACCGGCAACGGGGTCAGGCCTCTGACACCTCAATCAAACTAAAGCGGCTAAAGCCGCTTTACTCCGTCCACCCGCGGCAGCGCCGAGCGACAGATACAGATGGGGCGGCGGGCCCCCGCGGAACGCCTCCACGGCTCAAAGGGCAGCCCAGGTTCCCCTGCTGGAGAACAACGAGCTTTAGAGGTCTGTACCCCAGGGAAAGGCGTTGGGTTTGAAAGAGAACTCAGCGTTTCATAATCAGCTTTGAAGCCTGTCAGCCCAGTCCTGCGCTTCGTACGTCCAACCGAACCCTATCCCAGAATTCCTTTATTCTTTTACATTCCTTATCAAATCGTTCAGATGAACCGCAACTGATATGGAAATGTAGAATAATTTGAACAATAACAAGACCAGGTTAAAACCTAGTATATGGCTGGACCTAAAACACACGTGATCCGGCCGACCAATGGTGTGACTTCGTAACTCGGCCGACCAATGGTGTAACTTCATCACTCACTCAGTCAGTCACAGACATTCGCGTTTGTAGGGCTGGCCTCACTGTTGCGGTCCAGCCAAAAATCTGTACCAGGGGAAGGGTCCTACCTCAGGTGAACTTTACCAAATTCATTGCAGAGGCAGCTGACTGATTTAGAGGCTACAGCCCAACTTAGAAAGGCCATTCTGAAAGAGCCATGGGGGGGAAACAGTGAGAGTGACAAAGGGAACTTCAAGAGAAAATGGCAGAATGAACAAAGCCAGAATCAGGCAGTTTTCTTCCACTGAAGTTTTTACTGCAATAACCACAACAGTAGAACATGTGTGTTCTCTGGGACAGAAGTAATATTTTTAGAATTTCTGCAGGATGATGTATAATTAGCTGTTGGAAAGGGACGGGAGCCAAAGGAACTGAGATGTGACTGTGGCAAAGCCAGAAGAGTGCGGGGGAAAACTTTGGCCTGGTTTGTTCCAGTTTTCAAACCGGAGAGTACACTGAAAACAAATCCGTGTCAAAATTAATAAACTCTGTATCGGCTGAATGTAAAACATACATTTAAAGATTTATAACGTTGACCTCCATCCTCCTTGTCCACAAACCTCTGGTGACCAGCAGTGCTTACTCTCACCAGACAGAGAATCACTTGACTGTTTTTACAAAAGAGAAGCTTGGAACCAGTCCAGTCCAGAGCAGCTGAAGTTCAGCAAAGCGATACTGACAACCCATTATGGGAAAGTGCATCTTCATGAACCCCATAAGGGGCGGAGCCATCATACGCTGTCAGCCACTGGCTTCATAGCAACACTACTAATAACATGCTTGCTCAACCCATTTTTAGAGTTCATAAAAAAAAGGACATATCAGCCAATCATAGTGGCCCCTTGACACCTGTGCCCATGCACACCGCACGGGGATAATTGAATTTTTTTAAAGGCATCAAGGGCTGTAGATTTAGTGTTTGCACCTGGCCTGAGGGGATCCAGCCCTGCTCTGTCAGGCATGCATGTGACACCTTATACAAGAACAGGCTCCTTTTCCACATAACCCCCCTCTTAACCCCCCCACCACTCAGCAATTGGGAGAGTTGCAAGGAATCTGGGGGTAGATTATTGGGGTAATGACGCTTAACGACTTCCCCCCGCTGGTCCTGGACTCCCCGCGCCTGCAGATGCCCCAGCCCCCCGGCGTCCTGTGAGACTGGATCCATTCATCACCCGCCAGCCAGCACGGGAATTAGCCGCCGGTTACCCTCACGAGCACCGCTGCTACCGGCCGGCCACGCCGCATCTGCTCCAGAGTGCCCCCCCCGTCCCCCCCGTCCCATTCCTTTACACACCCTCCACAAAACAGAAATCCTGCTCTGGACCGTTTAGGACACTCTGCAGCCCTAAGTGCCCGTCCCTCCCCCCCACGGCCTTTCATCTGGAGCTCGATCAGATAAAACAGGGTAAATTAGCAGCAAGCAAGCCGCTAACAAAACGACTCACAATTTCGGGGTGGGCTTTTGCGCCTTTTATTTTCCCTTTTGCGGCTGCGAAGAATTTGCTGGCCTTATCAGACCCCATCTTGACACCAGACCCCCCCCCCCCCCCCCCCCCCCCGCACCCCCAGCCCCCTGCCCCCGCTCACATCAGTCACGGCGTTTCCCGCTCGGACCGCCCCTGCGTTTGGGGGGGGGGGGAGTGATGTGCCTGGTATGTCTGAGGCCTAGCCTAGCCTCGTCTCTCGCAGCATACCAGAGCCTGGGCTTAACTGTGCTGTCAGACGGGAGCGTGACAGGCAGCCCACGGGCTGGAGGCCCGGAGCGGGCCTGGGCTTCAGGTGGAGTCCAGCCCGGCGGAGGTGTGCTCTGACTCCCCCCGAACGCCTGACAACAGTCCCCCCCCCGGCGCTGCCCTTTTCAGACGCCCTCCCCGGGTCGGGAAACGTGCGAGTGCCCCAGTCACGGGCGCTCGCTGAACGCCACAGGTTCTGACACGGGATCGCGTTTCACGGTCAAATGTTTTGGTTGTTAATTCCTGTCATGGCCAGGACACTCTCTGCTCTCTCCCCCTGATGTCATAAATAGATCTGATGTCAAAGCGAACCCAGCAGATGTATGAGTCACGACACAATGACACCCAGTGCTCTGCGTTAAGGATTTTTTCTGTTGGCCCGGTCGAGCCAGTAGGTCAGTGTTCTACTTGCCCCAGGTACATTTCCACTGGCCCAGCTGCCAAAACAAATACAATCACTTTTTAAGGAAATTATACAGACTATTTGCAATAAAAAGAGTCAAAAAGCCAATCTACAGCACTGGTACGAAAAAAATTAGGTTATTTGCGGTTTAGTTGCGGTTTCAGCCAATCATAGATGAGAAATGTTAGACATCATGGATGACTTCTACTGCACTTTGCCTGTGGATGTCGCATTTCAAGACGAGAAGCTTGCAGCTTAACCAAGGATAAAATTGTCACGGTAACATAGTCAACTAATATCTAATTAGTTCATCCTCTTAATCACTTAGCCTGCTAGCAATAAATAAAGGTAGAGCAGTTAGCTAGACAGCTACCATTATTGTTTTAATGTTAACTAGTCTTCAGTACATAGCTGTTTTATCTTTTAAGTAAGTAGCCTGTGACAAACCGATTGAGATGTTAGTCAGTACAAACATTAATGAATGACCAAGCTGTGAGGTTTAGGTTTAGTTATTCAGTATAGAAAGGACGACTGCAACATTAGTTATTTATAAGAAGGCATCGGTGCAAATATTAATGAATGATCAGGCTGTAACATTAATATTCATAAGAAAGCATCGGTACAAATATTAATGAATGATCAAGCTGTAACATTAGTTACTGATAAGCAAGCATAGCTACAGAAACGTTATAATAAAGTTGTAGCGGGCCAATACCCTAAGATTTACTTTAATCACCTGGCCAAACCAATCTCATAGAGGCTCTGAGCCAGCACACACTCATTGTTGAGCCCTGACACCGCTCTGGTTTTTTTAAAGTTTTTTTATTAATGGTGTGGCTTTGTGCCACGGCGATATTAAATATTAAAACAGAATTGACAGATGAAAAACTAAGGGAGAAAAAATTATTTGCAGGTAAAACTTTTTATTACAGAAAAGTAGTCTGATAAATTGGTTGCAGTTGAGGCCTTTTCAAGTCATCGTCCAATTTCAGCAGCGATGGAAATACAAATACCTGAGTTTCGAAACAGACAAGTGTATCGTTGTCTCACACAGCCTATTCGACCTCTCCCTTTCATGGGAATGAGGCCGGGTGCGCTCCTCCAGTCTGTAACCTGGCGAAAAGTCCTCCGTTGCCACAATAAAACGCGACCCTTTCGGCTGTTTTAAAATGCCACTGAAACCAAACGTCACAAAATCGAATCAAACCGAGCGGAAAGGGGCTGTCGGCACCTACAGACACACACGGGGTCAGGTTTCCGGGACGACGGGCCCGGCCCGTAACTCATTGAAACGGGACGCCTGTCACCGATCTTCCTCGAGCAGGAGACCCCACTCTTCCTCCTCCTCCTCCTCCTCTGGCTGTCACCTCCTCGGTGTGGGCCCGTTACTCCTCTCCATTAACATTCCTGGGCTGCATGGGTCTGCCACATTTACGAGGGGGAGAGGGCAGAGGAGCAGCAGGTCAGCGGGGCAGGCCCAGCCTGGCCCAGGGCGTGTATACAGGGACGGGCAGGAGGGTCCCTAAATCAAGCGGCTGCTCCGGAGGGTCAGGGCCCTAACGGGGTCTAACGGGGTCTGCGAGCGCATGGGCGGGCCGCTCTGAAGCTCCCCCCACCTCACCCGGCTCATTGATGTTTTATGTCAGGATGACTCGAGCAGTCCGCGTGTGTGGCTCAGAGCAGAGCCAGCGACCAACGAGTGTGTGCGTGTGGTTGTGTGGGTGTGTGGGTGTGTGTGCGTGTGTGTGTGTGTGTGTGTGTGTGCGTGCGTGTGGGTGTGTGTGTGTGTGGGTGTGTGTGTATTTGTGTGTGTGAGTGAGTGTAAGGCCCGGTAGCCTACAGGACTGGTAGAGAGAGGGAAACGGACAGCGCGAGAGACATAGACAGAGGCCTCTCAGAGCAGTAGAGGCAGGGCTGCTGGGTGGCTCATCCAGCTAAGGCACTGTTCTAGTGCATGGACGGGCCCGATGACCTGGTAACTAAACAGGACCGTACCAGTGCTGACCGGCCAGTAGCTACACAGGGCAGCGCACTATAGGCTCTAGTGCTTCCCATGTATGGGAGGGTTTCAGTCAGCCGGGATTAACACTGTCTCACCGCTCACCGGCGACATCTGCTGGTCACACACCCACAAATCCGCCTGTCAAATAATTTTTGGGTTATCCTCAGTGAAACAGGGAAATAATGTAGCAAAGGGATTTCATACATTTCTGGAAAAACTGACACTATTACAGCTGGACAGTTTTGTAATGCCATTAGCCGCACCCAAATTGATTGCAGTGGAAAACCCAGATGATGTGAATTAGCATACAAGAGTCCCTACAGCAAAAAAAGCTGCAACACAGTTTCCAGCTAGAAAGACTAATCCCACAGTGTAGACAGACAAGGTTAAACACATAATTAATTATGAACAAGAAGGACCACAGCCATACAATTTTGAGCCTGCTGTGAGTCCACGGGACAGGGAACAGGCAAGGAGGAGGAGAATTAACGGGGATCAGCACGAGATGGAGGTCCGAAGAGAGATGTCCTGCTAGACGTTGCAAAACTGGCAGAATGCAATGAGGCTAAGCTAGCTACATTTTAAATCAGTGTGAAGAAACGATAGCGAGTTAGCTATCTAAAAATAGCTATAGCGATGCTCACTATTGGTACACCACTACCGTATACACTGCAATTATACTACAACCACCACCTCCAAACTGACCTAGAAACTATGATTGTAGCGAATGTGCCGTCTCAGGTAGTGGCTGTGCTTCATTTTACTGAATTTGCTTTCACCCAGGTGTGTAAAGACCTTTTTTTTTGGCTCTGATAAATGTGAACTCCATGCCCTAAGCACTGGAGTTTGGATAGCCTGAAACAGCACAATAGTTCTCCATTTCAAAACGGCAGTGGGATTGCTACAACCATTGGTACATGGCCAAGATGTTACAAAATAAAAGGCGGTTTATATGCATTTCCACAACTACATTGTTTAAATCATCCTCTCCACGAGTCCATCATTGTAAAATATGAAAAATATGACGCAAACATTGCTCTTTTTAGCTGGGCGAGTTCCTCTGCCCGTGTGAGTCCAACATGCAAACTGCAGTGTCAGAAGTGGCAGCTGACATCACGTGCTTCTGAGGAGAGCAATGAGCACTGATAAAACGACTCAGCATTTCAGCATTACAAACCGGGGATGGAAACAGGGGGGTCAAGCATAAAAAATAAAAGTCAGGCAGTTGGTTGACTTGCATTTATAAGAGCTTTATGTCAGGACTTCAGTAATGGCTTTCATAGTCTTACCGCTCATTATCAAATGATGCCTATTCTGCACATTTATCTCAAAGTTTTTAGTCTTTTAGCTTGTAGATTTCATTCGTATTCAATTCATTGATCTTCTGAAACATAATTATGAATTTATGAGTCTCTTATATGGTGCTTTGGCGACACACATGTTTCTCTGTCACGGCAATAAAGCAAGTTGATCTAAATTGAATTGAGAGGGGAAAGAGGGAAAGAAAGACAGATAAAGCAGGAGGAGAGAAGTGAAGCTTTGGGGGCCTGGAGTCTTTTGAACTGCCCATTAGCACTCCGGACTTCAATCACTCAGTGACAAGGGCTGCAAAACAGCAGAGGGAAATAAATCAGGGGAGCACGACTTTTAGTGTTAGCCGCGCGGCGCTATTAACATTACCAGCATTCCCCGCAAAGTGGCTCCATATTCATAACTCCCAGAGCAGCCCAGTTTGTGCTTTTCTAACAGTCGAAACGTGCGGCTGCAGGCAGACGTTAGGTGTACGCAAAACCAAACAAGCCGTCTGCAAACCCAGACAGACGAAATGCCCCTTCGCCGCCCCATGGTGCTCTGAGGGTGAAATGCCGCTGTGGCACTCACTGACTCATCCCCGATAATGCCACATGGCATGGCTTCTGGGCTCTGTTGTCAATTAAGACATCTGTCTGGAGACTACAGCAAAAAAAGAGGAAAAAACACATGCCCAGAGACCCAAATAGCTTAGAACTGTTTCAGATGGAGGGTGGGGGGGGGGGAGCCAGGTGCATCTCATTTAGAGTCTCGCAACATGAATGCTACCAATTCTGCCAGGGTTCAGGGGGAACAAAGGGCCATGACATCCCCCGGTCTCGCTGCGGTCCTTGCTGATTTCAGATCAGCACTCGGCCTGGTCAGCGATGAGCCAGCGGGCCAGTTAATGATCCTGGATCAGTGGAGAAGTAGGAGGAAGGAGGTGGTACTCTCCCAGGGGTGAGGTGCTTTAAAGGTTGCAGAAATAAGCCATTGCCACAGCCCCGAATGCACCACTGTTGGGTCGCATTCAAAATACATACACCAGGATCACACTGTGCTCTCCACTCGAGTGTAGGCACACAAAAACAGCCGTCAAACTGATGGGAGGAACCCAAAAACCCATGTGAAGGTTTGTGTAGAACCCACCTGACAGGATCAAGCCATGGGCATGGACCTACGAGCCGCATGAATCATGACGGGCTGGGCTTAATTACTTTGGATTACTTTTATTTTTAGAACGTTTCCCAGCCAAAGAAAGAGCTAAAAATAAAACCTGCTTCTAAGTGGGACCATTGGACAGCGAGGGTTTTGGTGTTGCCATGGTTTCGCAGGAGGTGTTTAGGGATCAGAGCTGTCTGGGGGGGGGGGTTATGGAAGGTGCAAATGTTTTAGCCTCAGATGGGGAGGGCAGGGTTGGGGGTAACACCTGCATTCACTGCAATTTGATTCTTTCCAATCATTACAATGTCTGTACTCTCAGAAGCAAACCATTAACCTACTTCATTCCCACACTTTCGAGGTAATTCCAGCTAAGGCTATTTCTATAAACAAATGACTGAATCTCTCTAGACTAAACAAGCGGACACCTCTCTCTATTAATTTCTCAAGGAGATCCAGACATCCATCATTTTCTAATCTTACACTGCGTTCCCTCTTAAATGATGCCCTGCTTGCCAGTGTTTCAGTAAAGTTACACCATAAATCAGTATGCATTAGCTGGAGGAATGATGGCTAAATTACATATGGGTCAGGAAGGCTGGTGTGGTGTAGGGAATCGAACCAGCGACCGTTAGGTCATAAAACAGTGCCTTACACATTATACTACACTGTCGCACATGGACCCAGACCCTGCCTTGGGTGGCTATTTTTCACTCAACTGATTTGCTAATGGCGGCTCTGCACAGCAGCCAAATCACAGCTGTGTGGGGAAACGGGCAACCAGAGGACCTCCAGTCACTCTGGTCGCCAGATTGGAAGATGGGGAGAAAGGAATGGGGCTCCATCCAAAACCCAACAAGCAAAGCCACAAGCAAACCTAAACATTTCCAAATCTTCTGAAAAAGGCAAGGGAAAAAGCGGGGTGGCCATTTACTCAACAGATCCCATCATGGAATCATGGGAAAAATGCAGTGGGTTTTATCCCTAATAATCATAGTTTCACACACACAAAAGAGTGTAGTGCACAAATTAACCCTTTCCCCTACCCGTCTTATCCACCTGTCTGGAGGAGGGAGAGGGTTAAAAACATGCTCAGAGAGAGTGAAGGCCTCGGGGTGACCTCAGAGCAGAAACTGCAGATAACAAGAAGCGCTGCGTGAGGTTCCCGATTCAATATGAATAAAAACCGCAGACAAGAAAATGAATGAACTCAAGAAGCAACTGTGCATGCACACACAGAGGGACACACAGGGATTAAACGTTACCACTTTCTCCCAGAAGAGCATGACAGGGACGGGGTTTAGAAAGCTCCCCAGTGGAGCTGTTGGCATTTGATGCGAACAGCTTTTATCAATCACTCATTTGGATACCTGGCAACCAAAGCTGCTTCGCTGCTTGTTGAGCACAGAAGCATTCGTTTCCCCAAGTCTGCCTTGCGGAGTCTTCTATGCCAATCATTCTGGTAAATTTGCTCTGAGCAATTCATTCCAGGCTGAGGCTACTTTTTTCAAAAAAAGGAAATAAAAAAGGATGGAAATGTAAAATGGAAACGTGAAATTTAATGCAGAGTACGGTGATTATAAACACTACCTCTGTGCCACTGTTCGCAAATGAACAGTGGCACAGATAATAGCTTTTTTGTCCAAAGAGAGAAATACGTTTGGACAGCAAGACAGGGAACACTTTCAAGTTCCTTCTCTGTCACTTCCACTGGGCTTCTTGAAGCGACTACGTCTACACGAGTACCCCGGCGGGCACTGGGTACGGTTACGGCAATTTCAAAATCAGGTCTAGCAGTGTTGTGTCATCCATTTTGTGCCTGTGTGGAGGACTGCTACCTTGCTTGAGGGCCCTGTGGCACTTTGCTCTGTTTAAGAGTCCATTTTGTGAGGGGATCCTCGTAATTAGCACCACTGAGATGGGATAATTCGGTGAGCAGGCAGTGTCACATTCCATTTCATCCAGCCTTAGAGACCCAGTTCCTACTGGCTGATTCCATTAATTACACGTCTTTTATTCCACCATAACTGTGAGAAATCTCTCTCACCACCCCCCCTCCTCCTCCCACCCACCCATCCACCCGCAACACCAGCATGCCTTAATTAGGTTAATTAACAACAGCTCAATGAACAATCTGAAATGAATCCCACATGAGCATCAAAGAATCTCCACTATTTCTCTCCCCCCCCCCCCCCCCCCACCCCCGAGCCTTTTGATTTGTTTTGTTTTTTTAAAAGGAAAAACTCTTCTTTCGAAGAAATGACGGTAAATTACTGCTGCGCGTCTTCCGAAATTTCCGAAACGAAAGCCGACAGGCGATGGCGGAGGACCATGGGAAAGCTGTGAGGAAGCTAATGAGCTCCCATCCCTCCCACGCCGCCCCGTGTTTGGGTATCTTCATTCAACCAGGGAAACTCCAATTTGTTCCGCTACCAGCACAGAGAAAGCAACCCACTATACGCCCTAGATGCATCTGGCCGGCTTGTGATATTAGCTTTTTTCTTCTTTTCCTTGAATGATTAACTGTCTGGTAATATGAAACTATGACAGCTTGTCTCTTGATCATGAGCAGAACAGTAGTTAGAAGGGGGGGGGGGGGGACGAAAGTCAGGAACTGACATCGCAGCTGATTATCTGTGTGAAAGTGCCAACAGCAATACGACTCCACAGATGCTCAGATGATCTCCGCTAATCCCAATATGAGACTAATCAAGCGTAACCGAGATGAACTTAAGCCACAAGAAAAATTTCTGATTTGATCATTGTTAAATAAAAATTTATATCACTTAGATTCACCGTGCATGTGTCTGAACATTGTCTAAAGTACAGACGTCAATATATATTTAAAAATAGTCATAAAAATATTTACAAATTTAGCATATAAAATACAAAGATAATTACAAGTTTCTGAAACAACACTTGGTTCTACAGTGCCAGCACCCTGCGTAAATAAATACCCACTAAAATATATAAATATTCAAAGATAAAAATTCATAATGAAAACTTATCCAATTAAAAAATGAAGCTCCGCATTAATTGACATATGATCCTGATCACCAAAAAGAAACAACATCTCAAATGCACAAATTCATTTTAAATGCATGCCTCGGCAAAGCCATCGTTAATGCCTTATAAGAAACGCAAGCAAGGGAAAACTTGGAAAAGCAAAGGCCGACACCATGATCGGCAGCAGCACATATCCACGGAAATCCCTCTCAATTTGCGGGAATTAATCCGAAACCCCTGATTAAGTGATATGGGAGAGGCGGCCTGTTTTGATTGAGCAGCGCGGTGTTGGATCTGACCGTCTGGAATGCGCCGACCTTTGATCCAATGGCAACATTCAATTAGATAAGGTTAACAAAATTGACCTTTCGCTACTCAGTCTCCCCTGGATAAAGTGTAAACAGTTTTAAGCTACATGGAAGGCGAAGGATTACCAGCGTACACTTGAATAATCAGTAAGCATGTGTGTCCGCGGTCAACACAGCGTGAAAAGCGCCAGAAATTCCCCTTTGAGCGCCGCTCTCGAGCTAGCTAGCCTGCTCCTTTTTCCTGCAGGAGAGCAGGGGAACAAGAAAAAAAGAGAGTCCAGCTGGCAAAGAGCTCGGAGGAAAATGTAATGCCTTTTTACGAAAGCTGAATTTATAATTACTCACTCCAGTAACTCAGCAGTCACAGTGCACTTGAAAAGTTAGTCAAAGCTCTTGAGCGGACTTACGTAAAGGCGGGTTGTTAAGTGTCTCTCTGACAAACATTAAAAATGAATTGTACCTTTGTGGGAAATGAATCCCAGTGCCCTGAGAATTACATTACACCCAGTAGCTGACAAGCAAGATCAAAATTTTCCAGCTGTTCGGTAGCCAAGGGTGCAGCCTCCTGACAACCAAAGAGGACTTTGCTTTCCCAGGATTTTAAAAGGCATATGTCAGACACTGAAGAAATTAGGAGCTCCGAGGTGGAACAGATAACTCAAATGAAGTATGGCCATTTTTTTTCCTCAATAATGAGGTGAGGTCCTTCCCCCTCGTTCAGTCAAAGTCAGAAATCATTTAACTGCTGCAGCTGAAGAACATAAAACAATTTTGAAACCAAAAACAAAGGGATATTTAGGAATAATGTGACATTTTAAGCTCGGAACTGCGTTCACAAAAATGTGTTTATGCTCGTACGTGTTAAAAGCGGTGTCTTCAGGGGAGGGCAATTATCTCAGCCACTTTTTCCCTCACTTTCTAGACCGGCATTCACCCCATGGACGAGAAACGCCATTGACCCAGAATGACCTCTGTTCACACTTGGAGGTTCCGATCCGCCCTCCCCCTGATAGCCGATGACACTTATCTCCAGATCGCTGTGAGCGTGACCACTGTATCCCTTCAAGCTTTAAACACCACTTAACTGTTTCAGGAACCGCCCCCCACCACACACCCCTCAAACATTCCCCCCCAAGCCCCACCACCCACCATCCCCCGCATACGGGCTTCAGAACGCTCTTAAGTTCCGTGAGAGCGTTCTAAAGTGGGCTGGGACTTCACATGGTATTGGGACCACTGCAGGACCGTGATGCTAATTTCCCCTGACTGTGATTAGCCATTTTTCCACTTCGTACTAAAGCACTTGGCAGCTCGGTCTGCTCTCCACACGCTTAGCAACTTATCAAAGTTGACCTAGCCGGCTTAACTGAACTACAAAGTACGGTTAAATCGCTCAGATTTGCCGCTCCTCGCTCTACTCCCGGCTTACAATGGCGATACCTAAACGATACAATTGCAGTAACGTTTCGGTTAATTTCTCAATTTCTTAAACACACAAACGGTAACAACCGCACCGTAAGTTCAGGCTGAAAAACCAGACCCTGGTGCCAAATGAGCCCACACGGTAAGATATCTGAGAAGATACGGCACTGAGCCTCAGATGTGTCAAGTGAAATTGAGCATCGAGCGGTTGTTCCATCAAGGACGAGTGTGAGGTTAAGGCAGCCCCTGCAAGTTGAAGGCGACTCTAACCTTCGAATGCCGCACGGCAGTCGTGAGTTATTCTTCTCAGATTGAAGGCCGACCAGAAGGTCACCCAGGCCTCCCAGCTTCCAGAGTTGTTTATATAACTCCAAAAAAGACCAACAGTAAATGAAGGGGGGGAAAATACGCCTTTGGGGAAAGTAGTCAACGCAAAGGGTAAACATCTTTTCAAATAAGGTCATCCCCATGGCTCCCTGAGTAAGACACAGCTATATCTAAAGATCAACAGTAGATATCAGAGCACCAAAACAAAGAGGGTGTGAGCCAATGCCCCATAGAGTAAATAAAACATGAAATGCAATGAGTGCTGTGAGATAAGATAATGCGCTCTCTGTTACGTCAAAGCACAAAGATAACTATGATGCACTCGGATCAACTGATATTCAATTGATATGAATATTGTAGACAATATCACAAAATAGAAAAAAAGTTTTTTCCCAGTTTTTTGTTTTGTTTACATTTGTTCAAGTAGTTCAGGCCTGCATGAAAGGACATTCCTTGGGAAAGTACCAGTGTTTTACTTAGTAGTCATCATTTCATACATAGCCCATAGGAAATATGTTCTGTCAGTCAGTGACCTTTACGATGCCGATATCTTTACATTCGGGTCACCCAACCGAGCACTTTTCCTGGGTCTGATTTTCCCACAGACCCAACAGAGGTGCTTTTTTTAAAGTCCTCAAATGGGAGAAGGTGGTGGGGGGGAGGGGGGGGGGGTCTCCCGTGGGAGGCAGCGGGACTCTCAGCTGGCCCATCTGGGGATCCAGTTTCAGACGTGCTGGTGCAGGACAAGGAGTCATTTGGACTGGAGGTCTTTCAGGGGCACATCAAAAGAAAAGCTCCCTTTCAATCCCACCTGCTCTCATTAGTCTCTGAGCTGCTGGGTGAGGTAGGACCATCCATATGGACTATGGACATGCACACGCATGCAAACACGCTCAAGCACACAAATATTCACACGTGCGAGCACACAGAAGAAGGACTGCACACCCACGTATGCAAGGGCAAACATACATGTACATAAATGTACCACACATAGTCATACAGATAAAAGTGATGATACCAATATCTTTATATGCATGTTTTATAAGAATACATATACTGTATGTACTTGTACAATCAATATTGTTTATTTTCCAACTCAATAGATGCAATTTACGGTAGAAGTAATCTATGTGCAAATATTCAACATTTCACTCTGAAAGTGTCAAAGCTTAATAAGTGGACATCGGTGCATGTAAAATTCTGAGAGAGCTAAAACTTGGAATCTAGTAAACGCTATCAAGTTCTTTACAACTTCTGCAACTTCGTGAATGAACACCACAACTTCAAGACATTCTGTTCCCATCTGTCTCTTATAAGGGCAATAATCTGAGAAAACAGGTTTAAAAGTAATTAGGAGGCAAAATATGTTTAGTATTAGAGCACGCAGCATTCTCAAAGGATTAATTCCTCGTTGCTTTCATAATCTTCTTCAATACGTTTATATTAAGATTAAAGATCGCTTTGTTCCTGTATTCCCACAGCTCGCCTGGTATGGTAAAGAGATCAAACCTCCAGCCTTTATATGGAACATCTTTAACATTTGCTCTGCTTTCTGTGCATTTGATTAAATGTAGCATTTTGAAATCCCAGAGTTCTGAGAAAAGCATAAATCATTGTCTCGCAGCTGCTGGCGTGCCGGGGGAGAACACATGCATTTTCTTCCCTATGATCTGGCATCATAAAGTCCCCGCGGGGCGGGGCGGGACGGGACGGGGCCAACACCTGCAGCCCGCGCGCCCGCCCCGGGTTCACGCGCGGGTCCCGCTCCTCACACGTCCCCGTGCCCCCTCCGCTTCCCAGCCCGAGTCTGGATGCCTCCCGCCCGCCGCGCGGTTACGTCGCCGCCGCAAAAAACCCACGCACGGGGGGGGGAAATAAAAAAAACGCTACCCGCGACCTTTGACCCGCCTTGGACGTGCTTTAGCGATGAGTGACCCAGCGTACACTCCCTCAGCGGAGGAAGGAAGTTTCCATCGCACGCTGGCGATCAGTCTCCTTCAGCGCTGATCTCAAGCTTCGTCTGCTCCTGGCGTGACTTCAGTCGCGGGCACTGATCTCTCATTAGTCATCATATCGGAAACAGAAACGCAACGCTGATTTTCAGACGCCCAACGCTTCAGACTTTCAACAGCCCAAATTTTTTTTTTTTTTTTTTTTAGCAAAACAGACCAAGTCTGGCATAACCTCCCTAACAGCGCATGAATTTCATATTACGGCTCCACGCTGACTGCAAAGGGTTAAGGCTGAATATCAAAGTATTTCATGTAATTTCTCTGTGTCCACAAAAGATGGGGAAAAAGGGGGAAAAAATGTCCTCGAGCCTTTTCAAAGCCTTGCCGCTCAGTTCTTTTTGTGATAAATCCAACGCCTCTAATTGTGTGTAATTTATTAGTGTGTTCCAACCTCAGCTCCATTAAACGAAAACAGATTGGTTTGGAGCTACAGGAGTTTTTTTTTCTTCAAGATTCAACTCCCATTTTCTAAGTAAATTGGAATTTCTTTTAATTCCCTAGTAAACAATTAGACACAAACCAGATGTAGATGGTCAAATTCAAAAGCAGCTTATTTTCATAGTTAAAAAAAAAAAATTTAAAAACTGTAACCCCAAAAGACAGATTAGGGGCCATTTAAAAAAAACTATATTTTATGCAGCGAAAATATTCACGGTAATTTCAAGGCAATTAACCTTTAGTGTTTGGATAGCACTTTAAGGTTCTGTAAAACTGAAGTGAGGGATCTGGCAAAGCCCTCCACGTTTCTGTGCATCTGTGGGGACGTTTTCTTAGATCAGTACTACGAAAATTACGCAGTCTTCACTTCCGAAAAAAAAATTTGTGGGATTTGGAAAATGAGCCGTTGAGGCAATTAAAGGATTCATAAATGATGTGCGCAACTGCAATTTCCAGAACTTGTCAGAAACATTAAGACATGAAGTTGTGCAGGGACGTGAGGAGGGGAAAAAGCAACAGGATGACCACGGACCGGTAGTGCCCCCCCCTCAACACCACCAACTACGCTTTCTCACGTCAATGAAAGTTTGAAACAACCCACCGGGGTAAATGAGCTAATTAAAACTGACGCGTTCTCCGTTTCCAGAATAAACGCCGGGTCGCGAGCACGGCGGGATGGGAACCGAAGGCGCGCGGAGGCCAAGCACGCCCTCAAGACCAGCGTCACGCTGCAGCCAGAAGCTCCTAATAGCATTTATGGCAAAAATAAAAATTGATTGTTGCTTATTACGTTCTAATAGTCTCTCCGCGCAGTTAAAGTCAGGCAGCACGCTTCATTCTTTCACTGAACGCTTAATGATGGTGGCGGGGAAGACGGGGGGGGGGGGGAGCTAAATAAAGTCAAGAAGGGCCCCTGGGGGAAAATAAGGCGCGTTTGATCTCCGAGCCAAGGGCTCCAGTGATTTAAAATGTCATGATCGCAGAGGCTGAACTGCGAGGCAGTCCCAGGGAGCCGGGCGCTCCGCGCTCTGCGCTTCACATCTTTAAGAGCCGCGCGATCGCGTCCCATCAGCGGCCCGCCGCCGTGCGCGAGCGCCCGCTAAGTTCTCAGGACCTTCAAAGCCGAACGTCGGGAGAGAAAGGTGTCGGTCGGAACAATGACGCGCTCCGGCGCTGGAGAAAGGGCTCTCTGGCAGGGCTCAGAAGGGGAACGGCTACCCCACGCCTGGCCTGCCCTGTACCGACAGGTGTAAGTGAGATTAAAGAAACTCCGCCCCCCCCCCCCCCCACTCGGCGGGTACACCACGTGCGCGCGCTTTACGCGTTGGCGTCAGATGAACGCGCCCCTGAAGCGAAGCCCCCGATGTGAAGTCCACAGACGGTCACCATGGGAGGTCCGGTCCCAGGGACGCTCTTCTCAGAGGAGTGACATCATCGAGGGGAGGGGCTTCCGTTCCCACAAAAAGCAGGAGATAAAAACGGTTTCTCAGAGTCATCTTCCCTCCACCTCCCTCGCCTTCTCACAAAATCTGATTGGAT
Source organism: Anguilla anguilla (assembly GCF_013347855.1). Lineage (NCBI taxonomy): Eukaryota > Metazoa > Chordata > Actinopteri > Anguilliformes > Anguillidae > Anguilla > Anguilla anguilla. The sequence goes on along the minus strand of NC_049201.1, from coordinate 50,010,717 downwards.
CAATGCTTACAATACACACAGTGTGTTTAAGGTGTATTGATCGGCAAACCGATCAAAGAACACGAGTGAGTCTAGAGTCAGAGCGATTTGTAAAAAGAGCATTCCTTGTCAGAAACACCCAATATGATTTTGAACATTTATCGAGTATAATGCGAACAGCAACAGCAAATACTCTAAATTAAACTTGACTCATTTGTCACACTGCAAGAAAATTTAAGAAATGTTTAAGCCAATATTTGTCCACATTCATTTTTGCATTAAAGCCCAGCACTAGTTGTTAGTTTTTATGCATAAAAGCGAGTCAATGTTACTAGTTTTTGATTAGAATCAATTTCCTCACTTTGTTGTATTTTGATGTCTGTAAAAAATAACCCCATTTTTATTAAAATTATAAAATGTATTCCATTTTTTTTTTAAATGAAGTGTTGAAAGACAGAGCAAATGAAGTGCTTCTGGACTGAGACAGGCTGTCTGAAATGTGGAAAGGCTTTCGAAAGGAAGAGGATTACTGTTCTTCAGATTCCTGTTTCTGGTCCGCTGAGCAAATTCTTCCTTTTCTAAATGATGTTATCATCTTACTGAACGGGCTTCTTCTGCTCGCGCTCGAAGGCGGCTCTCAGTCACCGGTGACGTCCCGAGGGCCGGAGGCGAGCTCTGATTCAGGGCCCGGCTTTGGGGCTTAAGGCAGGGGCTGCGCGGCTAATCTGCGCGGTGATGTACCGTTAGCGTCCCGAGACAAGCTGCGCTAATGCGCGCGGGAGATCCTTTTACACGCGGTCTCCGCTCCCCTTCCGCCCCGCCGGGTTCGTTGCCAGGGAGGGGAGCGTTCTCCCGCGCGGAGTCCCGGGGACGTGCCGCCCCGCGTTCGGGAGAAACGGCCCGGCGTGGGCGGCGAGCGCTTCCGCGGAGAGCTTCCAGGAGCGTGAATCCGGCGCGTTCCCCCAGGGGGCCGCGCTCCGACACGGAGGACAGTGACCTGAGGAGGCCTGGAGCGAGCTGCAGAGGCCCAGCTGCGGTCCCTGGGATCTGGGGGCGTGCAGAGAGCGACGGAGGCCTGGTATTCAGGATTCTCTCAGAGCGGGACGCCTCCCTCCCCCTCACCCAGAGTAAGGCTGGGGAAACGCAGGATGCAGGCTGTAGGCCGCAAACAGAGCCTGCTTTGGCACCTGCAGATAGGCCTTCCCCGAGCACCAGGAACTTCAGGGATCTTAGCCTTAGGTTTAGCTGCAGCTTTGCTGCCTCTGGCAGACCCACACATTGAGTTCACGTGTCACAGAAACCAGCTCTGGACCACATTGAGCCCATAGTTTGACGGCAGGCTGCATACGCAGTCATGATAAACGTCATTAGCAGTGAGAGGAGACGGGGGTCTTACCTGAGTTGCGGCAGTCCTCTCCCTGCTGGGGCACCTGTATGGAGAAGGCCAGGAGGTCGGGGGCCAGCAGGGACTCGGGTTTGCGGATCTCGTTCAGCCACTTCCTCATGTGCAGCTCTTTGGTGTCAGAAGGACCCTGGATCAGCGGCACAAGCTTCTCCTTCCCCCCCTCAGCTGCTCCTGCAGCAGGAACCAAGCACAGACTGTTACACTAACATCTGTAACACTAAGGCACTGACTATAACACTAACATCTGTAACACTGAGGCACAGACTTTAACACTAACATCTGTAACACTGAGGCACAGACTTTAACACTAACATCTGTAACACTGAGGCACAGACTTTAACACTAACATCTGTAACACTAAGGCACTGACTATAACACTAACATCTGTAACACTGAGGCACAGACTTTAACACTAACATCTGTAACACCGAGGCACAGACTGTTACACTAACATCTGCAACAATGGGGCACAGACCTTTACACTAACATCTGTAACACTGGGGCACAGACTATTATTACACTAACATCTGTAACACTGGGGCACAGACTGTTACACTAACATCTGTAACACTGAGGCACAGACTTTAACACTAACATCTGTAACACTGAGGCACAGACTTTAACACTAACATCTGTAACACTGAGGCACAGACTTTAACACTAACATCTGTAACACTAAGGCACTGACTATAACACTAACATCTGTAACACTGAGGCACAGACTTTAACACTAACATCTGTAACACCGAGGCACAGACTGTTACACTAACATCTGCAACAATGGGGCACAGACCTTTACACTAACATCTGTAACACTGGGGCACAGACTATTATTACACTAACATCTGTAACACTGGGGCACAGACTATTATTACACTAACATCTGTAACACTGGGGCACAGACTGTTACACTAACATCTGTAACACTGAGGCACAGACTTTAACACTAACATCTGTAACACTGAGGCACAGACTGTTACACTAACATCTGTAACATTGGGGCACAGACCTTTACACTAACATCTGTAACACTGAGGCACAGACTTTAACACTAACATCTGTAACACTGAGGCACAGACTGTTACACTAACATCTGTAACATTGGGGCACAGACCTTTACACTAACATCTGTAACACTGAGGCACAGACTTTAACACTAACATCTGTAACACTGAGGCACAGACTGTTACACTAACATCTGTAACATTGGGGCACAGACCTTTACACTAACATATGTAACAATGGGGCACAGAAACACTTTTCCGCAGCACTTCCCCAGGCCCCATTTTTGGGTGGTATTTTATTTCCCCGTCAGGACATTTCCTTCATATAGAAAATGTCCGGAGATGAACATCACATGCTGCACATGCTACACCTCTGAGGAGCGGGAAGGCAGCATGGCTATTCAATCCCCACCCGATGAGGAACGGCGGGGCCCATGATAGCATTCCCCTGGAGAGCGGCCCTCCCGATGACAGCGACGACACACAGACACACACTGTAAGCCAAGCCGGCTGGGAGCGGCCGGGCTTGTAAAAGAGGAGGCCGGGCCGGTCCTCCAGCGCGGGCCGTAAAGTTTAACGGGCGCAGCTGCACACACCTGGGGTTCTGGCGCACACTTTTAGGGCCCCCACGGTCCCCGAGGCGCAGCGCACCGCCGCCCGGCTGCAGCACTTCAGCTCCACGTTCTGCACCGAGCCCTCCAGGGTCGGCCACGGGCTCGGAGACTTCGCACCTAATAAAAGAGAACGCGGGATGAAGCGTCGCGCTCGCGATGAAGCGCCCGGGCCGCGCTCCGCCCAGCGACTCCGCCGCGCTTCCACTGGTCCCCTGCACCACCTCGCCAGGTGCTCTCCCGCCCAGGTCAGGCCTGCGAAACATGCCCGGGAGGGAGGGAGCGAGGGAGAGGCCATCCCTGCGCCCCTCTGGTTCCCAGGCACGTTAGCGCGTCGCTGCTAATGAACCTGTCTGCGGGGTGCTGGGGCAGGCTGGGGTTCAGTCACTTTTGCCAGTTGCATTGCCAATGCAGCAGCAGCGAGTCACAGAGCTAGCATGCATTCAACAACAGACTGTGAGGGAGAGGGAGGGCAGGGGGGACAGATGGCAGAAAACACAAACTGAGTAAAATCAGGAACAGATTAGGAGACGTTGGTTGAAATTCCTGGGAAGAGCTGCGCACACAGACAAACGCACGTAAGCATTTCTCTCTCAAACCAAACCTGCAGCATCATCAAATTTCAGGGTGACCAGCAAGAGCAGCAAACACTCAAAAGTCAACGACGGCACCGTCGGATGGGCGGAGCGGAGATCTACAAGATTAATCTTCGCTAACTTCGCTGTTCTAGAATTTACCGCGGCAGTGTGTCCGTTCCTTCAGGTCACGCAACCCGCTAGGTCGCGTAGCCGCGGTCCGACTCACTGCTACGTTTGGCGTTGAAGTTCAATGGCAGGAGAGAAGAAAAAGCCAAACAGAAATATTGGCACCATCTGTCATCACCATCTCAGGACAAGTTACATACTTCCTGAGCGTCTCCTGTTGCACTAAGATACAGTTACACTGTAAACGGGTTTCCTGATATGTACGTATGCGTGTACATGCATCGGAAGACCAGAAGGCACAGAGGGTGGCTCTTTTATTTGGTCGTATTTTTCGATATAATATTTTTTGACGTGGAACCTGGACAATGTCCACCGTTGTTCCAAACCGGACTGTCCCAGGAGCTTCCTCGCTCAGGCTGTGCCGCTTGGACGCGATACAGAACATATCGACTGACGCAGTTAAAATGGACACCCCGAGACGTGTTCTATTTCACGGTGCTGTTGAGCGGTGTGTCGTACTAAATCACCGTGGCTCTCAGTGTAAGGGCGCGTCCACGGCCTGGTATCGAATTTCGACGGAGCCATTGCTGACCACTGCTGGCCAGGAGGACTACGGTCACCCTGGGTTCTAGTTAGCAGGATTGACCATGGCACATCTCGTAAGAGGAACTCCTGAGCCAGCTATGTTTGATGTGTACTCCTTGGTCGTAAGGACTACACAGTTCAACCAGTGGACTGCAGAGTGAGGAGGAGAGACGACTGGTAGTGCTCAGCTCAGACAAGGGCACGTACAAGTGTACAAGTCTGCGTTCATCTGAACAGAGCACCATGCATGGAGGACACAGGTCTGACAACGTGCGTCATCATTCCAAATTACAGAAAAAAAACAAGTTGGGGACAAAATTTTCTGTTTTTTTTTTATTTATTTTTCAAAATGTTCAAAATGTACAAGTATAAACGAAATTCATGTCATTAACTTTATTTCTATTCAAATAAAGTATTTGAAAATTAAATCAAAGAAAGTATAGACTAGTGGCTCTTGTCCACCTTGGGCTCAAATGGTTGTTACATTACAGACCAACCACTTAACCTGGATTTAATTTTCTTGTAAAATTTGTGAAACCAGTGTAGGTGCCAATTATTGACATGGAAAGGATTTAATATTATTTTATTAATGAGCAAGGGAAAGAGCATGCAGTGAGATGGGGCGAACATCAAATAAACAGCCGGTATGAAATGTTACGAGAGTTACAGTAACTCAAATAAATGCTATACTGCAAGGCTGAGGCTGACATAAATAGATGCCGGTCATGGTAGAAGGGTGTTGTTTATTGGCAGTTTAGCCTTGTGTAAAAGACACCTGCTCGCACTGAGTAATGGAGATTTCTGTTCACCCCGCTGAAGCCCGGCCCTGCTTGGCGCTGTGTGTACCATGTGACACCGCACAGGGCCGAGGTGGGAAGGCTCCCTACCCCACCAGAGCGGAGCGGCGCTTCGCAGGGTGAAACCCCACAGCCACGCTCCAGCCGGTGCAGCCACAGGCATGCGTGCCGCGAATGCTGGCCTGCCACACGTATCCCCCTCACGAGGGCGAAAGGCACACAGAACAAACGCCTGCCCTGCCGAGGGGCGCCAGATGCCCGGTTAGGGACCGAATGTTCGGCCTTCAAATCATTTGCACAGGTTCGGGTTGTGGTCCCGACCGGACAATATAAATGTTCGGTCTGAACTGATTGAAATTTGACCACTAGTTTTGTAATGAATTCCATGTTCCATCTCCACTGATGAGGGACTGTTACACCTTTTTTTTCCCCTCATTCTCCTTATCCCCTCCAGTCAATGATTGGTTTCTGAAACTCCCCCTTATCCCTCTGTTTCACCATGAAGCTTAAAGCTACCCAATTGTGTGCCTGTGCATGGCGTCTGGTTTTCACAAATTCTGAATCTGGCAACCCCAAGCACCAAGGCCTTTTTTCTCCGTTTTCAGACACACTGCTATGAGCCCCTGACAGGAAATCCAGCGGAATACATTTTCTACCACAAGCATAGTTGCTAAACTCTTATATAATCTATTCCAATCATAACTAATTTTCAGTTTATTTTCCATCCCACGGAGAGACAAAAATAACATTTCCACCGACAAACAGTCAAGGGCACCCCCGTGCAGAACCTCGACCGATGTTTTTAAAGCGGCAGCAGCACCACGCTTTAACCAAGCCGCTCGTGGAAAGTATTTAAGAGTGATGTACAAAATGCTAATAAATAGCAGCTATTAATACTGAATCAATAAAGCAGTTATGGGCCCTGCCAGAGGGGCTTAAAGCACCACGCTACGTGGCCTCGCTCCAGCTCATTATTCTCCAGCAGGCTCTGGACGGGCTCCAGATTTCCGGGGTTTAAAAAGCACGGGAGATCGAGCCAGGTCAAGCGCTTCTCTCCGCTTCATTTGGGCTCCCATCTGCAGGCTGATGGATATCTTCGCTGTCTGAGGATGACCAAATCGTTCGGGGTCCTCGGCGCACCCCTGCCGAGAGGCCTGCTTCCACCTCGCACCCAGCGGGCCGCGGTCCCGGAAGGACACGGGCTCTCGTTCTGAGGCATCCACTTAAACGACCAGGCGCTCAGGCAGGGGGTGGAACTGCCGGCAGCCTGGATAAATCATCCGAGTCTGGCCAGGGACAGAGAGGACTCGATTAGGTCTTTTTTGGACAGCTCTTTTCTGTCATTTGTCTGGAGCTTGAGGGCCCGTTCGCAGCAGGCCCTCCCCAAACGGCCGTGGAAATTGCCGGACACCTCGCCGCCGGCTGTCGGACGGGCCTCTTTAAGCCGCGCGGCCTCTCGGGCGGCCCGCCGGTGCCCGGGCGCGGGCCCGATGGCATCTGTTTTTGATGAATGGGTCCCTCGACGGTGGGCTAGGGTTACGGAGGGGGACATCTGCGCCCAGGGACCGCCGAAAGCAGCCCCTCAATCACGCGCGCGCAACCTGCAGCCCCGTTTGAAGTGATACTCGGCTGTCGTCGGAGGGGGAGGAGCCTTCCTGGTGCGACGGGTGGCGGTGGCCCCACCTATCCCCCTTTGGAATGCGATATCCCGCGATGGCCAGGCAAAGTCGCGGGTAAGCAGCATGGCTTTTAAGAGGGGAGTTTTCACCCGTCCTGATGAAGGAACTTGCACCTGCACTGCACTCCTCAAATACCGGTCGCTGAAAGCCCTCAATTATTTGGTGGGGAACAAAACCAGGGTCTCCCCCCTCTGAACCATTGCATCTGAAGAAGCATTCTGATTGGCTGAGAGTCACTCAGTTACCCCAAAAATCCACAAGGCGCTACCGCGCAGACGTCCGCGCCGCTTCTGAAAGCGATACAGCTACGCAACTGCGCGCCGAGACAGAAGCTTTCCCAAACTGCGCTACAATAACATCTTAAAAGTAGCAGGATGGTTATGCAATTTAGTCAAATATAACTGGTGAAGACTGGAGGTCGCTGTGAATTACCACACAAGCTTCTGAATCGCGGCAGCAGTCAGTGGCGCTCGTGGCTGGAATTCAGCATGAATGCGCTCATTCCCCTTTAAATGCAAGTAACAGTATACATAATCCCTCAGATCACTTTTCCAAACAGACTCCACAGAGTGTTTTTTACACATCAGCTTTAATAAAGTCAGTAATATTCCACAGGACTGTCACTCAGATGTATAAATGTATACATACTGAATTTGAATTGCATTAAGATTCAGTTAGCGAAAGTACAAACTTGTCAGACCGACAGTAAACAACACTCCACTGTGGCCCATTATGGTTTCCCATGGCACATCTACACTGTGTTAGTAAGCCCAATAAAGGCGTGAGAAGCAGACCGAAATATGGCACACCAATGTTTAAAGGGGGCTTTGGAAAAACATTGTGTTTGGGAATTTGCTGTGCGTCCTCTCCTCGCTGGTGAACGAGGCGCGGGCTGGCACTGGTACACCTGCTCCCCGCGCCTCCCCTGCGGAATGTTCTCCGCAGCTGTTTCCCCCATAAAGAGCGGGCAGAGAGAAAGTGAAACACATGGCGAGGGACGCGGGGGCGGCGGGTCGCCGCGGTCACCGTCGCGACCTGTGTAGCCGGTGTGGCCCATGGGGGAGTGGGGGAGGGGGGGGGTGGGGAGGGGGGGTCGAGGTGCGCCTGGTCTGCGTAAACACACAGCTGGAGGCTGGGGGCTGGGGGGCGTCAGCCACTCCATCAAACACTCAAAGGCCAGACCGGGGTAGCCGTGGGCCCCCGCCACCCCAAAAGGCTGGAGTGCCATAAGAGAGCACGGTGCGGACGATGGATTCGGTTTCCCCACCACGCTTTGGAAAACCCAACTCCTCAGTTCGGGTCTGCCCGATGAATTCTGGGAACATCTGGGCACCCGAAACATTACATGCAAGACCGGGGCCTCAACCTGTGTTTTCAACAGCAGCAGCCAAGAACCAGGTTTTTACTGAGGGACTTTTTAGAGACTATTAAAGATTGATGTATAAAATACTAATAAAAAAAAACAGCTATCAATATCACGAATGTAGTTATGGGGCTTGCCTGCCAAAGCGGTTTTAAACACCCTGGCATCTGGAGCCGCTCCAGTTCTTTATTCACAAACAGCAAATACCTTCAACTTCCACCGTGACCGGTAATGGTGACATCATCAGATTCAGAGGTGTCTGTGGATTTATCGATTCATGTGGTCCTCTGCACTGAGCGTTACAGTATTAACATTCCAACCTAAAGCCGAGGAAGACAACTCAAGCTGTTCTACGGGAAATAAAAACCCTAGGAAAGTGTCCAGTTGGGCGTACTGTGCCAAGCATGTAGCGTATACTGCGGGCTACTCAACTGGTATGTTCTCGAAAACGTTCCCTGGGTTTACTTTTTTTGGGACTTTTTAGACATGTATATAACTACACAAAGGTAATGCAACCTACTTAATTTTTTTTTCCTTTACTTTGTAATCCGCCAGTGCAAAATGGCCATTTGTCAGTAGTCCCGTATCATTGCTGAGATGTGCTCGCAGTTATCAGGAGGGTGTGCAGCCAGCCGTCCTGCTTTCACTCTGCAGGCCTCCCGCTGAGCCTGGAGGTTATTCCTCAGGAGCACTGCACACTGGCACAGGGAATGGGGGATAACACCCTCCCCCCCTGGGCGCCTGCCCTGAAGGCTAGCGCTCAGGGAGACCGTTTCTGACTACCCAAAGAGCCTGTTCACACGCGGGGCGTAGCGGCCGCTCGGCGGGCGGGAGCAGGCTGCCCAGACAGCGGGCCCCAGGGAAATCATTAGCGGCCCCTGCAGGTGCTCGGGCAGCAGCGTCGGGCACCGCCTCGCTCCCGGCTTCCGAATTACCGCAATTAAAAAGGACGGCACGCCGAAGCGATTTCGGCGGCGCTAGCAGAACGGAGCGGCGGCGGCGCGAGGGGCCCCGCAGGAGACGAGCGTGGGAATTCCCCAGGCCCCCGCTCGCACAGAAACGCCATCGGCAGGGATGACAAGATACGGCGCAGAAAGAAGACAGTGGCTCAGCGGGGAGGACTGGTTACCAGACCCTGGCTTAATGCTCCTCTGACACATTTGGCTACCAACAGTGGATGAGAAACAGTGGTGCTTTGAAGACACGGCCAACGAATGCCACTGCGGTTCACCAAGAGAGAGACATGAGGCACGTCAGGCCGCAGCTAATGAAATTAAAGCCGCTCTCCTGTCTCCGAAATACGCCCCGGGTTAGCTCCTCTGGAAGCGAAGCGCGCCGACGTTTTGTCATCTGCTAATAACGCAAAAATCGATATTTACTCCACGTCCCCTTACCCCCGCCTGTGTGTGCGTGTGCCTCACCCCTCTCTCTCTCTCTGGTTCTGGGGGCTAATGTTTAACAGAGGGGGAGAACTCAGAGCGCAGGACAAAGCCACTCACGCACCCGGCAGCACAGCGTCCCCACGCCGGGTGACGGGAAGCTGAATCCACGGAAAATAAAAAACAGGCTTAGCGTCGCTACGTCCATTTGAGAGTACGGTTTGAGGGGATACCCTCCCACCCCCCCGCACGCTTGGTTAGCGCTCCATTGGCGTTTCAGCAGCTCTCCTGTCGCCTGGCCGTCTCGCGCGGCCCCGCTGTTCTCATTTATATCTCTGTTAGCAGGAGGCTAACGCGGCTAAAACACATCACGCACTACCTTCCCCAAATCCACTCACTCACTGGCTGTGTCAGCTTCCTGTTCAGGAAAAACTATTACTCACAGCATGAAATATAAAACTATCACGACCAGATAAAGTTCATTTCATGATGATAGATAATGCATGTACATAGTTATTTACCAATTTGTCATATCCATAAATCTAAGGCAGCTTTTAAGGTATTTTAAAAAAAACAACAGGTCTCAGAATGAGTTCCCTCCTCCTGTTAGGCCCTTCTGAAGAAGGAGGCATCTACTCTAATTCTACCTACCTCTTTTATAAGAAACATCCTGAGCTTAATGAAACCATCTGCGTCCGAACTACATTTGAGAAACACTACCCACGCTCCTACCCGAATCACGCACATGTGACTCACAGAGGCTTTTAAACGCGGTGAACAGACACGCTCTAGGTGGGGCGCGATCCAAACCGGAGAGCGCCAGCGTGCGCCCCTCGCTGTTTTCGTTCTGACAGCCATCCTCCGTGTCATCGCTCCCGCCCCCCCCTCCCCGTTGAGCGGGATCGTTCCATTACCCCCAAACATGCTTTGCATCACATCTCGTTTCATGTGACGAAAGAAAGTTCCCCTCAAAGCAAGATTCCACAGCCTCTTTTTATGTAATAAAAAAATAATAATTTCCTCCCTTTGGCGAGTTTCCTGGCTTCCTTCACGTATCGTCTTTCCACGGGCCAAAACCCCCACGTTAGGCTGTGATAAACCGGCAGGGATGGTGATAAATAAGCACCCCCCCCTCCCCCTAATGAGCAAATGGTACAACCCGGTGTGACCCACCAACCGCTTGTCAATAACTGCCCCCCCCCCACCCCCCACACACAAAAGTATATACGTAAATCCATGTAATAACATGTGCCAAAGCGCAGCAGCAACAACAAACTCCTGTTTTCCATCGAGCCGATTATTAACCATGAGACGAAGCAGCCTCTTAATGCCGAGGATGGAAGGGGGTTGGGGGGGGGGGGGGGGGGGGCATTGTCTGGATCGACTTAAAACGTCATCGTCCTCACCCGGACGAGAGAGGCCCGGCTGTGCCTCACTGACGCTTTCGTCGAGAAGAATGGTTTCAAGTTTCCGCAAGATTTATTTACCTATTGTCTCGCACCGACACTACTTTTTTATTTCGAAAGGTCGCTTTTTAAATGAAAAAATTGGTTTGTTTTCTTCGCCCCCCCCCCCCCCCCCCCCCCCCGCCCTTTCTGTCCCGACGTCAATGCACAAAGCAGACAGGCAGACGTGCATAAATTCTACGAAAAACCAATAAGATACCTCTTCAAAGAATGGGAGAAATTTTAGCGAGAGGCCAAGCTTCGCCGAAACAGACATCTTCAGGTTTTGATTAATCTTTCGTTTTTCTGACTGACAATCGAGACAACCGCACGCCACCACTTACTGTAAAACTTTACTTTTCATTTTCTCTGTAAACAAAATGAAATTAATGTGAAATGATGTACGCATAGCTAGGACGGCAGAGAGAATAGAACTGCAGCTCCCTTAACAGATTCCTCCCTGAAAACTGGGGCTCTTCTTTCTGGCATCAGATGTGGTCACCACTGCGTGAATACCTCATGAAAGATGAGTACGCTACCAGGGCTAAAACGTAAGCATTGAATCAAAATCCCAATTTCAGTTTTGTTTTCTGATAACCCTTTCATTATTTCACATTTAGCTCTGTGTTAGTTCCCAGGTCCTGGAAAAAAAACACATAATTATGCAGTGCACTACTGTCATTCAGTAGCTAATCGCACAGTAGGAGTGAACAGAATAAGAAAATGACACCAACCGTACAGAAAACCACCATGACCCTCGATATCTCCGTTTTTGGGGTGGTTCAGCCTATAAAAGCACCAAGTTTCAGTGCAGAGCTCACCACACCAAGTGTTCATAATAAAATGTAAAGGTAATTCATTCATATTAATTAATTACCTGAGCAATCTTCAAAGGGCATATGGTTCATTTTTCTATTTGTGAATTCAGTTTGAGTTATCACTCATCCTGATAACAGTCACTAAAAATAGGGAGAAGAGAGCAGAGAAGCTGACAGACAGAAGGACAGCAAGGCAGACGGACACACTCACAAACAGACACAAGCAGACTGACAGAGGCAGGCAGACACAATCAGGTGCTCTGAATAAACTGGTGAACAGGTACACAGGACCATATGGCGGTGCATGTAATTAACCCATCAGTGTGGAGCAGGCAAAAAAACAGTCAGTTTCAACTTCAAATAGTTCCACTCACAGTCACAACACATGGAGCGCAAGCGGAACCGCGGGAATACAGCAGGGTAACCACGGCACATCGAGACCAATGACAGGAGGCGTCCGCTGCGGCCCTCCTATCAGCATCAAGGTGCGTGCTCCAGCGTTAGCAGCTGCTCAGAGCACAGCCGGGGAGGGGGGGAAGCGGCGATCTCATAACCCAGACCGCGTTAAACGCAGCAGATCACGGGGATCGGCTTTCTGAGACGACAGAGTAATATGAACATCAACACTTCTCCTCCAGTAACACTCGGCCATTAACGACACTTCAAGCGCCGGGTCAAGAGGAAAAAAGGAATTGCGTCAGTCCCACGTTTCTGATTTCCAAACCATCAGAAGAATTTAAGTTTAGAAGTAAAAAGAAAGAAAAAAAACGATAGCAGTGAGTTCTTTCCACAAGGCGTGAAAAAATCATTTTTAAAATCGGCAAAAAAAAAAAAAAAAAACCTGGTGACAAGCTTTTAAGCGATCCCATTCGCTGCGTTTTGACACGGGCATGAAAAACAAGTGGAATGACCGTTGCTGACGTAACCTCGTGTGCTTCGTTTTGTTTTTATATTATTATTCGAAGGGAGAGTACCGGGACCAAGGGCCGCGAAACTTGTGAAAACAAAGGACTGTTTTAATTACGATACGAGAGAGAGCGAGAGTCCTGAACCACTATCAACATTTCATCTAAAGGAATGCCGTGACACCATCCGCCTCCTGGATCACACATTCTTACCGTCGCTTTCCCATAAATGGGGTCTTATGCGTTCAAAGGCGATGTAATGCAGACACGAAGAGAAGGGCGGGCGGAGGAAGGGAGAAAAAAATTTGACCGAAATCCAATTAGGTGCCAAAGGTGGGTTTAATAAAAAAAAAAGAGAAGCAATTTCAGTGTTTTCCTGAAGTGTTCCTTACCACTTTAAACCAACAGGTTCTCCCCGCAGCTCCGGCCTGGCCCCCGTCCAGCACACCCCATCTGGGCACAGGAGTGCTCTCAGGCACGTATCAGTCATGCTAAAGATATGTCACAGCTAGTATATCAAACGCCAATCGCCTGGCAGCGCCGGCACGTTAACCCCCTCCTGTCCGCTCACCTTTACTCGCCGAACTCTGCCGCTATGAACTGTCCCGTGCAGCTGCAGACAGACTCTGGCTTTCCTACGTTTTCGGGAGAAAAAAAAACGGAAAAAAGGACACAACAAACGCTTTATTGCCTGTTTTCTTTTGTCCACCGATATGGAAGGCCCAACGGTAATGACAGGCTACATCCTCCGTCCATTCGGGAGGGTGATACTGGCACGAGTGGAACCATCCCGACTTGGGCAATGCTACTCGTGCAACAGCAGCCTCGCCCAAGCAGGGATGGCTTCACTTGCCAGCTTATTTTCGCTGCCCCTACGATCGTTCGGCATCTGCGAAAACAGGGAGGAGGGGGGCAGAATTCTCTCCAGACCAAGGGGAGCATCACCGCAACGGGGACAAGAGATTGAGCCGGACACCCCACCCAGGGGCCCTTTAAGAGTCCTGTATTGTTTCACGCTGTTTTATCAATGACACGTGCTATCGAACAGCGCGAGACGCGGCGCTGAGCTCAGCGTTTAAGAGCGACAGGCCGGGCGCAGCTCGGGGCAGGGTGCGGTTTCACCTTCCGCCCCGCCCCCCTCAAGACTGGAATTAAAAGGGAAAAACAATCAAGCAGGCATTTCCACCCTGGAATGGTTTAAAAGGGGGAAAACGGCCCAAAACCATACATCTTTTATAATGAGTTGTCTGCGGCTTTAACTTCTGGTGGATCTTGTGAGACGTCGCTGTGTTTTTATGGCAACGTCGCAGATGAAAGTCAGAACCAAAGCAAACTCGTTTCTTCTGATCGAGGACACAAAGCAAACGGTCCCGGCTTCCATCCCAAGCCCCCTTCCGGCAGGAGGGAAAAAAATTAATTAAATCAAACTTGTCTAAAGTGATGCTGGCTGAAGCCACAACCACAGTGTCACTCTGAGTTTGTCAAAGTGCCCTACCAGACTGTCTTTTTTTTATTTTAGTTTTTTTACTTTTAGCATCTGTGCAAGTTCCTGGTGGAACATCATTTCTGTTTACTTGTATATATTTCAAAACAGAACTTTTTTAAAATAATTGTCCTTAGAAAAAACTTGTGTGCACAAATCAAAATATGATAAATTATCCTCAAAGAAGGAAAAAACCAACAAAAGCTAAAGCTAAAGTTTGGTACATCTCAGCCCCTTGCTTCAAAAACTCCCCCACAAGAGCCAGTCCAGCTCCCCACCCCAGAGAGCACCTGGCTTCTAAAGGACTGGGCGTCAGCAGTGGCTTTCCCTTCTCCCTCTCTCCCTCTCTCCCTCTCTCCCTCTCTCACTCTCTCACTCTCTCACTCTCTCACTCTCTCACTCTCTCACTCCCTCTCTCCCTCTCTCGGTCACTGTACGTGTGGGAGGTCAGTGTTCCTCAGGGCTGAGGTTAGCGGTTGCCAGGAAGTAGCAGAGGGCAGGATTTGTGGGCTATGCCACCGCGCCAGCCACACGGACTGCCTACTCCCTTATGTGTGTGCGTGTGCGTGTGTGTGTGATTGTGTGTGTGCGCGTGTGTGTGTGCGTGTGTGTGTGTGCACGAGCGTGCACGTGTGTATGTGTGAGTATGCATGTGCGCGTGTGTGTGTGCATGTGTGTGTGCTTGTGTGCGCATGTATGTGTGAGTGTGCGTGTGTGTATGTGTGAGTATGCATGTGTGAGTGTGTATGTGTGAGAGTGTGTGTGTGTGTGTATGTGCGAGTGTGCATGTGTGAGTGTGTGTGTGTGTGTGTATGTGTGAGAGTGCATGTGTGAGTGTGTGTGAGTGTGTGAGTGTGCATGTGTGAGTGTGTGCGTGTGTGTATGTGCGAGTGTGCATGTGTGAGTGTGTGTGTGTGTGTGTATGTGTGAGAGTGCATGTGTGAGTGTGTGTGAGTGTGTGAGTGTGCATGTGTGAGTGTGTGCGTGTGTGTATGTGTGAGTGTGCATGTGTGAGTGTGTGCGTGTATGGCAGTACACAGCACAATGAGCAGAGAGAGGAACAGCGTGCGAAAGAGAGAGATTAACAGTTCTTGGTCATCTGCCGTTATTGTAACCCCAGTTTTTCTCCACCACTGCTGGACTGACCAAGCAGCCACTCTAACACTTCCACACTGGATTCCACTCTATTCTCACCAGACTGGGGGGGGGGGGGGGGGGGGGACATAAATTCTGACGCACACCGCTTTCCGCAGCGCTCGCCGAGGGGGGGAAAAAACAAAATGGAGAATTCCTGCTGAAAGCAGATCTGGAACCCCGCAGACAGCCGTCCCCCGCAGCCCGTCGCTTCTCCCATCACTGAGGAGGGAGCATGGCGTATAATACATAACAGAGCCTGCGCTTCTCCCATCACTGAGGAGGGAGCACGGCGTATAATACATAACAGAGCTGCCTGCGCTTCTCCCATCACTGAGGAGGGAGCATGGCGTATAATACATAACAGAGCCTGCGCTTCTCCCATCACTGAGGAGGGAGCACGGCGTATAATACATAACAGAGCGCTGCCTGCGCTTCTCCCATCACTGAGGAGGGAGCATGGCGTATAATACATAACAGAGCCTGCGCTTCTCCCATCACTGAGGAGGGAGCACGGCGTATAATACATAACAGAGCCTGCGCTTCTCCCATCACTGAGGAGGGAGCATGGCGTATAATACATAACAGAGCCCGTCGCTTCTCCCATCACTGAGGAGGGAGCACGGCGTATAATACATAACAGAGCCTGCGCTTCTCCCATCACTGAGGAGGGAGCATGGCGTATAATACATAACAGAGCCTGCGCTTCTCCCATCACTGAGGAGGGAGCACGGCGTATAATACATAACAGAGCCTGCGCTTCTCCCATCACTGAGGAGGGAGCACGGCGTATAATACATAACAGAGCGCTGCCTGCGCTTCTCCCATCACTGAGGAGGGAGCACAGCGTATAATACATAACAGAGCCTGCGCTTCTCCCATCACTGAGGAGGGAGCACAGCGTATAATACATAACAGAGCGCTGCCTGCGCTTCTCCCATCACTGAGGAGGGAGCATGGCGTATAATACATAACAGAGCCTGCGCTTCTCCCATCACTGAGGAGGGAGCACGGCGTATAATACATAACACAGCCTGCGCTTCTCCCATCACTGAGGAGGGAGCACGGCGTATAATACATAACAGAGCCTGCGCTTCTCCCATCACTGAGGAGGGAGCACGGCGTATAATACATAACAGAGCGCTGCCTGCGCTTCTCCCATCACTGAGGAGGGAGCATGGCGTATAATACATACCAGAGCCTGCGCTTCTCCCATCACTGAGGAGGGAGCACGGTGTATAATACATAACAGAGCCTGCGCTTCTCCCATCACTGAGGAGGGAGCATGGAGTATAATACATAACAGAGCCTGCGCTTCTCCCATCACTGAGGAGGGAGCACGGCGTATAATACATAACAGAGCCTGCGCTTCTCCCATCACTGAGGAGGGAGCATGGAGTATAATACATAACAGAGCCTGCGCTTCTCCCATCACTGAGGAGGGAGCACAGCGTATAATACATAACAGAGCGCTGCCTGCGCTTCTCCCATCACTGAGGAGGGAGCATGGCGTATAATACATAACAGAGCCTGCGCTTCTCCCATCACTGAGGAGGGAGCATGGCGTATAATACATAACAGAGCCTGCGCTTCTCCCATCACTGAGGAGGGAGCATGGAGTATAATACATAACAGAGCCTGCGCTTCTCCCATCACTGAGGAGGGAGCACAGCGTATAATACATAACAGAGCCTGCGCTTCTCCCATCACTGAGGAGGGAGCACAGCGTATAATACATAACAGAGCCTGCGCTTCTCCCATCACTGAGGAGGGAGCACGGCGTATAATACATAACAGAGCCTGCGCTTCTCCCATCACTGAGGAGGGAGCATGGCGTATAATACATAACAGAGCCTGCGCTTCTCCCATCACTGAGGAGGGAGCATGGCGTATAATACATAACAGAGCCTGCGCTTCTCCCATCACTGAGGAGGGAGCATGGCGTATAATACATAACAGAGCCTGCGCTTCTCCCATCACTGAGGAGGGAGCACGGCGTATAATACATAACAGAGCCTGCGCTTCTCCCATCACTGAGGAGGGAGCATGGCGTATAATACATAACAGAGCCTGCGCTTCTCCCATCACTGAGGAGGGAGCACGGCGTATAATACATAACAGAGCCTGCGCTTCTCCCATCACTGAGGAGGGAGCATGGCGTATAATACATAACAGAGCCTGCGCTTCTCCCATCACTGAGGAGGGAGCACGGCGTATAATACATAACAGAGCCTGCGCTTCTCCCATCACTGAGGAGGGGAGCACGGAGTATAATACATAACAGAGCCTGCGCTTCTCCCATCACTGAGGAGGGGAGCACGGCGTATAATACATAACAGAGCGCTGCCTGCGCTTCCTCCCATCACTGAGGGAGGGAGCCAGCGTATAATACATACAGAGCCTGCGCTTCTCCCATCACTGAGGAGGGAGCACGGCGTATAATACATAACAGAGCCTGCGCTTTCTCCCATCACTGAGGAGGGAGCACGGCGTATAATACATAACAGAGCCTGCGCTTCTCCCATCACTGAGGAGGTAGCATGCGTATAATACATAACAGAGCCTGCGCTTCTCCCATCACTGAGGAGGGAGCATGGCGTATAATACATAACAGAGCCTGCGCTTCTCCCATCACTGAGGAGGGAGCATGGCGTATAATACATAACAGAGCCTGCGCTTCTCCCATCACTGAGGAGGGAGCATGGCGTATAATACATAACAGAGCCTGCGCTTCTCCCATCACTGAGGAGGGAGCATGGCGTATAATACATAACAGAGCCTGCGCTTCTCCCATCACTGAGGAGGGAGCACGGTGTATAATACATAACAGAGCCTGCGCTTCTCCCATCACTGAGGAGGGAGCATGGCGTATAATACATAACAGAGCCTGCGCTTCTCCCATCACTGAGGAGGGGAGCACGGCGTATAATACATAACAGAGCGCTGCCTGCGCTTCTCCCATCACTGAGGAGGGAGCATGGCGTATAATACATACAGAGCCTGCGCTTCTCCCATCACTGAGGAGGGAGCATGGCGTATAATAACATAACAGAGCGCTGCCTGCGCTTCTCCCATCACTGAGGAGGGAGCATGGCGTATAATACATAACAGAGCCTGCGCTTCTCCCATCACTGAGGAGGGAGCATGGCGTATAATACATAACAGAGCCTGCGCTTCTCCCATCACTGAGGAGGGAGCATGGCGTATAATACATAACAGAGCGCTGCCTGCGCTTCTCCCATCACTGAGGAGGGAGCATGGCGTATAATACATAACAGAGCCTGCGCTTCTCCCATCACTGAGGAGGGAGCACAGCGTATAATACATAACAGAGCCTGCGCTTCTCCCATCACTGAGGAGGGAGCACGGCGTATAATACATAACAGAGCCTGCGCTTCTCCCATCACTGAGGAGGGAGCATGGCGTATAATACATAACAGAGCCCTGCGCTTCTCCCATCACTGAGGAGGGGAGCATGGCGTATAATACATAACAGAGCCTGCGCTTCTCCCATCACTGAGGAGGGAGCATGGCGTATAATACATAACAGAGCCTGCGCTTCTCCCATCACTGAGGAGGGAGCACGGCGTATAATACATAACAGAGCCTGCGCTTCTCCCATCACTGAGGAGGGAGCATGGAGTATAATACATAACAGAGCCTGCGCTTCTCCCATCACTGAGGAGGGAGCACGGCGTTATAATACATAACGAGCGCTGCCTGCGCTTCTCCCATCACTGAGGAGGGAGCATGGCGTATAATACTTAACAGAGCCTGCGCTTCTCCCATCACTGAGGAGGGAGCACGGCGTATAATACATACCAGAGCCTGCGCTTCTCCCATCACTTAGGAGGGAGCATGGCGTATAATACATAACAGAGCGCTGCCTGCGCTGCTCCCATCACTGAGGAGGGAGCATGGCGTATAATACATAACAGAGCCTGCGCTTCTCCCATCACTGAGGAGGGAGCATGGCGTATAATACATAACAGAGCCTGCGCTTCTCCCATCACTGAGGAGGGAGCACTGCGTATAATACATAACAGAGCCTGCGCTCTCCATCACTAAGGAGGGAGCATGGCGTATAATACATAACAGAGCCTGCGCTTCCTTCCCATCACTGAGGAGGGAGCAGCGCGTATAATACATAACAGAGCGCTGCCTGCGCTTCTCCCATCACTGAGGAGGGAGCATGGCGTATAATACATAACAGAGCCTGCGCTTCTCCCATCACTGAGGAGGGAGCACGGCGTATAATACATAACAGAGCCTGCGCTTCTCCCATCACTGAGGAGGGAGCATGGCGTATAATACATAACAGAGCCTGCGCTTCTTCCATCACTGAGGAGGGAGCACAGCGTATAATACATAACAGAGCCTGCGCTTCTCCCATCACTGAGGAGGGAGCACGGCGTATAATACCATAACAGAGCCTGCGCTTCTCCCATCACTGAGGAGGGAGCATGGCGTATAATACATAACAGGAGCCTGCGCTTCTCCCATCACTGAGGAAGGGAGCACGGCGTATAATACATAACAGAGCGCTGCCTGCGCTTCTCCCATCACTGAGAGGGAGCATGGAGTATAATACATAACAGAGCCTGCGCTTCTCACATCACTGAGAGGAGCATGGCGTATAATACATAACAGAGCCTGCGCTTCTCCCATCACTGAGGAGGAGCATGGCGTATAATACATAACAGAGCGCTGCGCTTCTCCCATCACTGAGGAGGGAGCATGGCGTATAATACATAACAGAGCCTGCGCTTCTCCCATCACTGAGGGAGGGAGCATGGCGTATAATACATAACAGAGCCTGCCTGCGCTTCTCCCATCACTGAGGAGGGAGCACGGCGTATAATACATACACAGAGCCTGCGCTTCTCCCATCACTGAGGAGGGAGCATGGAGTATAATACATAACAGAGCCTGCGCTTCTCCCATCACTGAGGAGGGAGCATGGCGTATAATACATAACAGAGCCCTGCGCTTCTCCCATCACTGAGGAGGGAGCATGGCGTATAATACATAACAGAGCCTGCGCTTCTCCCATCACTGAGGAGGGAGCATGGCGTATAATACATAAACAGAGCCTGCGCTTCTCCCATCACTGAGGAGGGAGCATGGCGTATAATACATAACAGAGCCTGCGCTTCTCCCATCACCTGAGGAGGGAGCATGGCGTATAATACATAACAGAGCCTGCGCTTCTCCCATCACTGAGGAGGAGCATGGCGTATAATACATAACAGAGCCTGCGCTTCTCCCATCACTGAGGAGGGAGCACGGCATATAATACATAACAGAGCGCTGCCTGCGCTTCTCCCATCACTGAGGAGGGAGCATGGAGTATAATACATAACAGAGCCTGCGCTTCTCCCATCACTGAGGAGGGAGCACAGCGTATAATACATAACAGAGCGCTGCCTGCGCTTCTCCCATCACTGAGGAGGGAGCCGGCGTATAATACATACCAGAGCCTGCGCTTCTCCATCATGAGGAGGGAGCACAGCGTATAATACATAACAGAGCGCTGCCCTGCGCTTCTCCCATCACTGAGGATGGAGCACGGCGTATAATACATACCAGAGCCTGCGCTTCTCCCATCACTGAGGAGGGAGCACGGCGTATAATACATACCAGAGCCTGCGCTTCTCCCATCACTGAGGAGGGAGCATGGCGTATAATACATAACAGAGCGCTGCCTGCGCTTCTCCCATCACTGAGGAGGGAGCATGGCGTATAATACATAACAGAGCCTGCGCTTCTCCCATCACTGAGGAGGGAGCATGGCGTATAATACATAACAGAGCCTGCGCTTCTCCCATCACTGAGGAGGGAGCACGGCGTATAATACATAACAGAGCCTGCGCTTCTCCCATCACTGAGGAGGGAGCACGGTGTATAATACATAACAGAGCCTGCGCTTCTCCCATCACTGAGGAGGGAGCATGGCGTATAATACATACAGAGCCTGCGCTTCTCCCATCACTGAGGAGGGAGCATGGCGTATAATACATAACAGAGCCTGCGCTTCTCCCATCACTGAGGAGGGAGCACAATGTATAATACATAACAGAGCGCTGCCTGCGCTTCTCCCATCACTGAGGAGGGAGCATGGCGTATAATACATAACAGAGCGCTGCCTGCGCTTCTCCCATCACTGAGGAGGGAGCATGGAGTATAATACATAACAGAGCCTGCGCTTCTCCCATCACTGAGGAGGGAGCACGGTGTATAATACATAACAGAGCGCTGCCTGCGCTTCTCCCATCACTGAGGAGGGAGCATGGCGTATAATACATAACAGAGCCTGCGCTTCTCCCATCACTGAGGAGGGAGCATGGCGTATAATACATAACAGAGCCTGCGCTTCTCCCATCACTGAGGAGGGAGCACGGTGTATAATACATAACAGAGCGCTGCCTGCGCTTCTCCCATCACTGAGGAGGGAGCATGGCGTATAATACATAACAGAGCGCTGCCTGCACTTCTCCCATCACTGAGGAGGGAGCATGGAGTATAATACATAACAGAGCCTGCGCTTCTCCCATCACTGAGGAGGGAGCACAGCGTATAATACATAACAGAGCGCTGCCTGCACTTCTCCCATCACTGAGGAGGGAGCACGGCGTATAATACATACCAGAGCCTGCGCTTCTCCCATCACTGAGGAGGGAGCACAGCGTATAATACATAACAGAGCGCTGCCTGCGCTTCTCCCATCACTGAGGAGGGAGCACGGCGTATAATACATACCAGAGCCTGCGCTTCTCCCATCACTGAGGAGGGAGCACGGCGTATAATACATAACAGAGCGCTGCGCTTCTCCATCACTGAGGAGGGAGCATGGCGTATAATACATAACAGAGCCTGCGCTTCTCCCATCACTGAGGAGGGAGCATGGAGTATAATACATAACAGAGCCTGCGCTTCTCCCATCACTGAGGAGGGAGCACGGCGTATAATACATAACAGAGCCTGCGCTTCTCCCATCACTGAGGAGGGAGCACGGCGTATAATACATAACAGAGCCTGCGCTTCTCCCATCACTGAGGAGGGAGCATGGCGTATAATACATACAGAGCCTGCGCTTCTCCCATCACTGAGGAGGGAGCATGGCGTATAATACATAACAGAGCCTGCGCTTCTCCATCACTGAGGAGGGAGCACGGCGTATAATACATAACAGAGCCTGCGCTTCTCCCATCACTGAGGAGGGAGCATGGCGTATAATACATAACAGAGCCTGCGCTTCTCCCATCACTGAGGAGGGAGCACGGCGTATAATACATAACAGAGCGCTGCCTGCGCTTCTCCCATCACTGAGGAGGGAGCATGGCGTATAATACATAACAGAGCCTGCGCTCTCCATCACTGAGGAGGGAGCACGGCGTATAATACATAACAGAGCGCTGCCTGCGCTTCTCCCATCACTGAGATGGGAGCATGGCGTATAATACATAACAGAGCCTGCGCTTCTCCCATCACTGAGGAGGGAGCACGGCGTATAATACATAACAGAGCCTGCGCTTCTCCCATCACTGAGGAGGGAGCATGGCGTATAATACATAACAGAGCCTGCGCTTCTTCCATCACTGAGGAGGGAGCACAGCGTATAATACATAACAGAGCCTGCGCTTCTCCCATCACTGAGGAGGGAGCACGGCGTATAATACATAAACAGAGCCTGCGCTTCTCCCATCACTGAGGAGGGAGCATGGCGTATAATACATAACAGAGCCCTGCGCTTCTCCCATCACTGAGGAGGGAGCACGGCGTATAATACATAACAGAGCGCTGCCTGCGCTTCTCCCATCACTGAGGAGGGAGCATGGAGTATAATACATAACAGAGCCTGCGCTTCTCCCATCACTGAGGAGGGAGCACAGCGTATAATACATAACAGAGCGCTGCCTGCGCTTCTCCCATCACTGAGGAGGGAGCATGGCGTATAATACATAACAGAGCCTGCGCTTCTCCCATCACTGAGGAGGGAGCATGGCGTATAAAACATAACAGAGCCTGCGCTTCTCCCATCACTGAGAAGGGAGCACGGCGTATAATACATAACAGAGCCTGCGCTTCTCCCATCACTGAGGAGGGAGCATGGCGTATAATACATAACAGAGCGCTGCCTGCGCTTCTCCCATCACTGAGGAGGGAGCATGGCGTATAATACATAACAGAGCGCTGCCTGCGCTTCTCCCATCACTGAGGAGGGAGCACGGCGTATAATACATAACAGAGCCTGCGCTTCTCCCATCACTGAGGAGGGAGCACGGCGTATAATACATAACAGAGCCTGCGCTTCTCCCATCACTGAGGAGGGAGCATGGCGTATAATACATAACAGAGCCTGCGCTTCTCCCATCACTGAGGAGGGAGCATGGCGTATAATACATAACAGAGCGCTGCCTGCGGTTCTCCCATCACTGAGGAGGGAGCACGGCGTATAATACATAACAGAGCCTGCGCTTCTCCCATCACTGAGGAGGGAGCACAGCGTATAATACATAACAGAGCCTGCGCTTCTCCCATCACTGAGGAGGGAGCACGGCGTATAATACATAACAGAGCCTGCGCTTCT
This sequence comes from Anguilla anguilla, assembly GCF_013347855.1. Taxonomy (NCBI): domain Eukaryota; kingdom Metazoa; phylum Chordata; class Actinopteri; order Anguilliformes; family Anguillidae; genus Anguilla; species Anguilla anguilla. The sequence goes on along the minus strand of NC_049201.1, from coordinate 49,986,836 downwards.
CCCATCACTGAGGAGGGAGCACAGCGTATAATACATAACAGAGCCTGCGCTTCTCCCATCACTGAGGAGGGAGCACGGCGTATAATACATAACAGAGCGCTGCCTGCGCTTCTCCCATCACTGAGGAGGGAGCATGGCGTATAATACATAACAGAGCCTGCGCTTCTCCCATCACTGAGGAGGGAGCATGGCGTATAATACATAAACAGAGCCTGCGCTTCTCCCATCACTGAGGAGGGAGCACGGCGTATAATACATTACAGAGCCTGCGCTTCTCCCATCACTGAGGAGGGAGCATGGCGTATAATACATAACAGAGCCTGCGCTTCTCCCATCACTGAGGAGGGAGCACGGCATATAATACATAACAGAGCCTGCGCTTCTCCCATCACTGAGGAGGGAGCACGGCGTATAATACATAACAGAGCCTGCGCTTCTCCCATCACTGAGGAGGGAGCATGGCGTATAATACATAACAGAGCCTGCGCTTCTCCCATCACTGAGGAGGGAGCACGGCGTATAATACATAACAGAGCCTGCGCTTCTCCCATCACTGAGGAGGGAGCATGGCGTATAATACATAACAGAGCCTGCGCTTCTCCCATCACTGAGGAGGGAGCATGGCGTATAATACATAACAGAGCCTGCGCTTCTCCCATCACTGAGGAGGGAGCACGGCGTATAATACATAACAGAGCGCTGCCTGCGCTTCTCCCATCACTGAGGAGGGAGCATGGCGTATAATACATAACAGAGCCTGCGCTTCTCCCATCACTGAGGAGGGAGCATGGCGTATAATACATAACAGAGCCTGCGCTTCTCCCATCACTGAGGAGGGAGCATGGCGTATAATACATAACAGAGCCTGCGCTTCTCCCATCACTGAGGAGGGAGCATGGCGTATAATACATAACAGAGCCTGCGCTTCTCCCATCACTGAGGAGGGAGCATGGCGTATAATACATACCAGAGCGCTGCCTGCGCTTCTCCCATCACTGAGGAGGGAGCATGGCGTATAATACATAACAGAGCCTGCGCTTCTCCCATCACTGAGGAGGGAGCATGGCGTATAATACATAACAGAGCGCTGCCTGCGCTTCTCCCATCACTGAGGAGGGAGCATGGAGTATAATACATAACAGAGCCTGCGCTTCTCCCATCACTGAGGAGGGAGCACAGCGTATAATACATAACAGAGCGCTGCCTGCGCTTCTCCCATCACTGAGGAGGGAGCACGGCGTATAATACATACCAGAGCCTGCGCTTCTCCCATCACTGAGGAGGGAGCACAGCGTATAATACATAACAGAGCGCTGCCTGCGCTTCTCCCATCACTGAGGAGGGAGCACGGCGTATAATACATACCAGAGCCTGCGCTTCTCCCATCACTGAGGAGGGAGCATGGCGTATAATACATAACAGAGCGCTGCGCTTCTCCCATCACTGAGGAGGGAGCATGGCGTATAATACATAACAGAGCCTGCGCTTCTCCCATCACTGAGGAGGGAGCATGGCGTATAATACATAACAGAGCCTGCGCTTCTCCCATCACTGAGGAGGGAGCACGGCGTATAATACATAACAGAGCCTGCGCTTCTCCCATCACTGAGGAGGGAGCATGGCGTATAATACATAACAGAGCCTGCGCTTCTCCCATCACTGAGGAGGGAGCACGGTGTATAATACATAACAGAGCCTGCGCTTCTCCCATCACTGAGGAGGGAGCATGGCGTATAATACATAACAGAGCCTGCGCTTCTCCCATCACTGAGGAGGGAGCATGGCGTATAATACATAACAGAGCCTGCGCTTCTCCCATCACTGAGGAGGGAGCATGGCGTATAATACATACCAGAGCGCTGCCTGCGCTTCTCCCATCACTGAGGAGGGAGCACGGCGTATAATACATACCAGAGCGCTGCCTGCGCATCTCCCATCACTGAGGAGGGAGCACGGCGTATAATACATACCAGAGCGCTGCCTGCGCATCTCCCATCACTGAGGAGGGAGCACGGCGTATAATACATAACAGAGCCTGCGCTTCTCCCATCACTGAGGAGGGAACACAGCGTATAATACATAACAGAGCCTGCGCTTCTCCCATCACTGAGGAGGGAGCATGGCGTATAATACATAACAGAGCCTGCGCTTCTCCCATCACTGAGGAGGGAGCATGGCGTATAATACATAACAGAGCCTGCGCTTCTCCCATCACTGAGGAGGGAGCATGGCGTATAATACATAACAGAGCCTGCGCTTCTCCCATCACTGAGGAGGGAGCACGGCGTATAATACATAACAGAGCCTGCGCTTCTCCCATCACTGAGGAGGGAGCATGGCGTATAATACATAACAGAGCGCTGCCTGCGCATCTCCCATCACTGAGGAGGGAGCACGGCGTATAATACATACCAGAGCGCTGCCTGCGCTTCGTCCCCGGCTAGCACTCTCATCTAAGGCTACATCAGCCAAGCAGGGAGTTCCAGCCGGATCGGGGCAGACGCCCGGCATAAACATTATCTTATTTTATCTTGACTTTTTCTGTTGTGAAACGCAAATATAACGCAACAAAATAACCGCGGGTGATGTAATGATGTCGCGTTTTTGAAAGGTTTTTAAATCCCCGAGTGCCATGTGGAATGAATTTTGCTCCATCGCAATAATCATTAACAATTTTTCAGACCATCATTCAATTGAGCAAATGCGAACCAATGTGTTCAGTGGAGAGCCAGTCGTCCTTAAATGGGAGCCACATGCGAGGAGACGGTCCTGCCGCTCTCGGTGCTCTTCAGAACGGCTGTTTGGCAGGCGCCCGCCTCTGTCTCTCGAGCGGCGTTAGCCGGCGCGGGGAAGCCGGTCGCCAGCCATACCCAGAAGCGCTTTAAAAAAAAAAAAAAACGTCAACGCCGAAACCGCCGAGCGACAGTGGACCCTGAAACCTCGGAGCCAGCGCCAGAACCCCTGAGCACCCGTCAGAGCCGTAACCGCGCTCGAAACCGAGACTCCGAGCGCCATTAAAAATCGCTGTCCGGCCGTCATCACCGAGAGATCGCTCGGCAAAGAGCTGACAGGAGGTCACGGTACGCCCCATGCCCCATACTGCAAAAAACACATCTGCAGACACTGACAACCGGAAACACATTTCTGCTAGTTCTGTTATTTTATAAACCATCCATTAAATCAGAATGTTTTTTATGTTTAGTATGTTAGAAATAAACATGCAGGACTGGATGGGGCAATCTCTTTGTCAAAGACAGTTGACAGGCAGACGAAATCGGAAAGAATGGCTGCCATTATTAACCAATCGCACGTAAAGGTGACTTTACAGAAAGACTTTCATTATTTGTCAGTTTCACGCAGATAATTGAAAATGCCTGTAATAATTCTGCTCGACAATAACAAAGAAGAAATACATTCATTTCCTGGTGGACATACAGATCGACTATACCTTGAGTTCTCAAAACTAGAACCAACGGGTGTACCGTAAATCTGAAAAGTGAAGACGTTAACATCTATTTACACTCAAGTGGAATTCCCTTATATATTATAATTAAACTGTCACGCAAAAAGAACCAGAGGTAGTGCGAGCGCTAATGATTGGGTTTCAGCAAGCTACCGCAAGCATTGCTGAGACTGTTTTTATCACTCTCCACAGATGAAAGCGTGCGCTGAAACTTTCCAGCTTTTGTTCCTTTTTATTTTGAGAAACACTTAACGGTCTGTCAGTACCTCAAGATTAAAACTGGACTTTTTTCTTTCTTTCTTTCTTTCTTTCTTTCTTTTTTCATCAATAGGAAATTTCCCTCACAGGAAAGTATGAAATAATCCCTCCAAGCCCTGTGCAAAGTGAAGGACACTGACTGCCCGCTGTTATCAGCTAGGCCCGCGATATGAAACACCTTCTTCTATTGAACAGCTGACTTCTGAGAGTGAGGACACCACACCGCATAAAAGGCTCACACGCACCTACAATCTGTGTGTTTGGGAGATTAAAGGTGGGGGAGTAGTAAGATAGCAACCGCTGCTCTAAACAGACGCCCAAGACTGCTCTCAGGAGCGGTTTACACGCTAAACATTATCATCTGTCACTTACACCTGATTAAAGCTATAAATGAGCTTATTGTTCTCCGAAAACATACTCTTTACTGTTCTCTGAATACTTACTAAGTCAAAACGAACCCCAGGAATAGTTTATAGTGCAATATACAGATCACGCAACAAGTCAATAGCGAATTACAGTACAAAGGCCTGGTACAGTATGTCTCATCAAACACAAGTGTCTTAGAACAGCAAGCCCTCCTCAGAAAGTCATGCAAGGCAGGCCATTATTTCCCCCCGCGCAAGTGGAGCCATAAAACTGTCCCCAGCTTTCTTTTTAACCAATGCCCTAATGCGCAATAACAACAGCAATCAATGGCTTTAAAGACCACAAAATAAAGAACGCGGGCTTTAAAGTGCTTTTGTAAAGAATTATAGCATTAGGTTTTTTTATTAAAAACCTCATTAGTGGAGCAGAGAGAGGGATAACGAGAAAGAGAAAAAGACAGAGAGAAAGAAAGACAAAGAGAAACAGAAAGAAAGAGAGGCAAAGAGAGAGAGATCGAAGAGGAAACAGAGAGAAGAGAGAGACAGGAAGAGAGAGTGAAGAGAGAACAGAGAGAGAGCGAGAGAGAGAGAGAGAGCGGGCCAGGTCCCATCATGACGTTAGAGTGTGGACACAACCGCAGCCGCCACAGGAACCAAAACTATTCGGCAAGGTTGACTGCACAGGCCTCAACCCCAAACAAGCCGTCTCCCTGCCAGAACCTTCCACTGCAGACTGACGGCCCAGGCAGAGAGGCACCACAGCTGGGGGAAGCCATATTCCTCTCATTTATTTCATATGCCATTTTGTTTCATTGCACTTTTCCACAAAACTGAAAAATGTAAACAACATACAACTTCCACCGTTATTGGGAGGTGGGCAAAGTCGAAAAAAGAAGGAAAGCCGAATTAGTTTGAAATATCAGCAGGTTTTTTAATCCATCGGCCTCTTGTGGTTTCAACCCACAGGAGGTATCTGTGCATTCCTTATTACACCCCCCAACCCCCCCCCCCCCCCCCACAAAACATTTTTCCTCTTTTCCCCCCAAAACCTGCCAGGGCTGAGACCAGATGTGCAAAGGTTTCTGAATGTTACTATTCTAGCCCCTTTCCACAGCCAAAAAAAAAAAAAAAGGCAAAATGAGGGGAATATTTGACTTCACTCCACAGGAGACCCATTTAATAATTTGGCAGTCGCGCGCGCCTAAAGGTAGCTTGGCGGGGCCCATGTTGACGGCATAACCAACATGATCCTAATGAGTTGGAAAATCCCCGGGCCCCCGGAGGACCGTCCAGATGCTACCGTCATGAGAAAGCTACTGTTTTATTGAATTTTACTTTTTACGGGCTAGAAATTTATTATTCGGCCATTAAGGCATCCGAGAAGACATGGAGCGTGAAACAGCCCTGGGAGCTAATCTTCAGCGCGGCCGCAGGTCCCGGCACCTCGCACTCAGAACGACCTGCTGTTCCAGGTGTCCGCGTTCACAACGGGCCTGCTAGCAATGCGCTACCACGCTAACCGGCTTCGGGAACACCTCGGCACGAAGTTCATTTTAAAACGCAACCAGCTCCATGTCGGCATCAAGTGTTCTTAAAGAAAGACAGAAGGCTGGGGAAAAGTTTCAAATGACGCCAAGTAAGACCTGCGCGGTCCTGAAGCTTAACATACGCAGGCTGCGGCTGGTGTCTGAATATTAATGAATATGAATATTAATCGCCAGATCGATGAGAAAATCAACCGCCGGTTACAGGAGGTGGTGAGTGACGGGTTGCCAGGTGCTGAAATTGCGAGCGAATAGTGCAGGAAACCCGCAGGGGTCTGTAACAGTCCCAGTGACCCGCGTGTATCTGCAGGCAACTGCCCAGACCACGTGAACGGTCACAGAACAAAAGGAAAAGGGGGGGGGGGAGGGGGGGAGAGCAGAGCGGGGAGGGTAGGACTTCCAATAAAAGGTTACCTGACGCTTTGTAGACCTCGTTCAGCAGGGCTTCATTGACCCCGGGGGAAGCTCCGTTTCCCATGCAGTGGGTCCAGCTCTGGCAGATCGCTTGCAGCAGGAGTGTCTGGGCTCTGGTGGCTTGTATCGTGAAGTGGGGGAGTTCAAAAATACACTCTGTGATGGGAACAAAAGACCTCTTGGTCCTGTAGAAAAAAAAAACAGAGAAAAAGAGAGAGAGAGAGGAGAGGGAGATAGGGAGAGAAAGAAAGGAAGGAAGAGAGAGAGAGAGAGTTGGCATGGCCTTAATACATAATCACCCGCTGGGACACAGATCAGTTAATTGCAATGAACAAAGAAACTTCACAGCATATGTGGCATGAGTGAGAGAGTGAAGGAGGAATACTCAATGTGAACCAGAGCAGCCACAGCCTTTCTAGAAGACTCCAGATTTTTTGCTCGGTTTCTGGGAGGTGTTCCCAAAATTTGATAGCCGCAAGAGAACGGGGCCCTGTGAACATGTTACTATAGTGATTTACACGAGGTGAAGCACACCGCAGAAATCCGAGCCTGAAAATAATAGGCAGACATTTGACATTACATCTGTTAGAGAGTGCTTGCTCCAGTTTAGCGAGCCCTGAGATGGACTTGAAATCCAATATTTGATGATGAGGTAACGGCACAGTTGGACGTATTCCTCCCAGAATCCTCCTGGCCCTGTCAGTCAGCGTCTCAATGGACCATTCTCTCATTAATGTTTGCCCCCCCCCCCCCCCCCCCCCCCCCCCATCCCACACGTGTCCAGCGCAACACAGCCTGGGCCCAGAGCGTGCCCGTTTATTCCCCCGAAAACCGCGTTCCGAAGCCTGGGGAACACCGCGGACGCTACGACGCGTAGCAAGGCCTGGGACTCTCCTCTCGGGAATCACAGCACGCCAAAACAGACACTGGAAAATCAGTTAGCGGGAATGACTGAGTGATCCTCCTGCTTTATGTCAACACGTCACCCCCCCATCCCCTATGTCTGCTCATGGGCTATCCTATCAATTACACTAGGGAAACCCTCTTCAAACTTTTCAAATCAACTACCTCAAAATGGTTTCTCTCCCTCTCCTGAAGGGGTCTGGGCCAGGCATTTTCAGGCAGCGGGTGGGGTATGGGCTTTTAATAGAAACATAACTCATTTCTCCAAGTTTGTGGCGACACATCAAAACCAAGCGTCACCCCCATCCCAGTCGATCACGCCTTGGTTCTGTTCCACTTCAGCAGGAGGAACGCAGCTCATTCTCAGCTCTGCAAGCGTTTAAGTCCCGCTCTCTTCCCTTTGCTCTCTCCTCCTCGCCGCGCTGGCGCTCCCGGGTGGCTCTGCTGGGGACGTCTGTGATGTGACAGGCCTGCCAGCGTCTCCCCCTGGGTCGTTCCCCAGCAGCTTCAGAGTGAGGGCTGCACGTCTCCCTTTCAGCGAGAGCAAGAGGGCTCCTGGCTTTAATGCCGCCCGAGCTACCGCCCAATTTGACTAATCAGTTATTTGATTGGATGACCTTGACCCTTTGACCCTGCCGGCGAGGTCAGAACTGTAAAGGGACCTATAAAAACGTACTTTATTCTGGACCCGCTGTGGCCAGTTGGACCACTCTTGACCATATGAGCTAGTGACCCCACTCCAATTAATTTTTATGTGTTATTGGTATACACTATGAGCTGGTGTTATAACTAAGAACAGGGACTAAACTTTATGTAAATTTGTGGTTTCCTACTTCAAGCAATCTAAGCTTCCTACAAAGCCCATAATGCATTGCTTGCTTCAGCAAAGACTTCAGCAAATTAGCAGCATTTGCAAAATGAGTTGCTGGTACTCAAACAACTCACGTTCTCTACACAACATTAGCATCTACAAGCCCTTATTACACATATGGACTAGCTCACTCTTCAGGCTAGAATGCTATTCATTTAAGCATCGCACTGTCCTTACACTAAGAGGCAGTAGGGATACAGTCAGTTTCCCAGGGAATTCTGGGGATTAGGGGCAGACGATTGAGATGGAGTACACTTGGTTTCAACAAAAATGGAAGAAATCTCAACATTCAAATAAAAACAAATGACCTCAACATTTCAGGCCACCTGTAGATGCTTTGACGGTTTATATGGGGATCGGAAAAAAGGGACTAGCCACGGGGGCGTTTAAATAGTGTCCATTCATCACTCAGGCATTGGAAATAGGGAATGTCACTCGATGACGTCAGCGAATGAAAAAACTGCGGATGAAAGGTACCAGTGATGTGCTGCGCTAAGACAAAAAAAAGACCCCTGAAACAGATTTTCCTGCGTATCCCCATAACTGAAAAACCTCAGCCGCTCTGTGCGCGAGCATATTTGTCGAACACGTAGTCCAGCCTTCGCCTCAGCCGTCACTCGAAACAAAAGGGAAGGGTGACCGCAGAGGACCGACAACAACAACATTCCGCGCGCGGAGCCAGCGCGCTCTGAAAGCCACTTCAATGGCCACTGGCAGGGGATGAAGGTTTGTTTGATTACACAAGCGCTCGTTATGCGGGAGTGCCGTCGCGTGCACGTGGTCCTCCGAAACTTTAATTACGCACCTGTATAAATTATTTACGCGCGACGCTCTGCTAATAACAGCCTGAAACGCTGGCTAATGAAAACCATTACGCCCATTACACGGCTTTGCGGACTCTAAATTTAGAAAACGCTGATGGAAGCTCTCGTGTTGTTAAAACAGTGCAAGCACTTTGCAATTCAGAAAGGTAAACTCCCAGGCCCCGTCATCCTTGTTCCCAATCAACCTCAATCAGCACATCCATCTTCAAACAGTTAATACATCAAGGAGTCTTTTCAACTGCGGTGGATGCCATAGTAGCTGGGTTGCCATTTTTTTGCAAGAGTACAACCTGCATCATATTGCAGAATATTAAAGAAATAAATAAATAAATAAATAAATAGCCAGACCTGGGTTTAGAAAATGCAATTAGCCAAGAAGTAAGAAAAATGAGGTGTTTCCCTTCTCACAGATTCTTAAACATCAGAGATTTTAATTTCCCAGGCAAACCCCAGTTGACGTGGCTGAACGGCGGCTGCAGTGCTTCAGCTGGGCCCGAGGCTGGCGCACAGAGGTCTGCAGGGTGCACATGCTCTACCCTGACTGAGGGGCAGCCGGGCCCAAGTCCAATGACCCGGCTCCTGCAGCCACTCCTAATCAAGGGAAGCTGCTCATTTGAAGTTGATAACTTAAACGTATAAATTAATTTTAAATTTTTCCCATTTTTGTTTCTGTCACAAACAAGGACACGTGGCGCTTCTTGGCTTGCAATGTACTCCTCTCTGATTTTTTAACTTTTTTCCACTTCGATATAAACGGTTCTTTGCCGCTTTGACCTTCTTCTCTTTCCCGCTATTATTAGCCATGCAGGGAGGGCTGCCGCGTTTGTGAGGGGGGCCGTGACTCCCAACCTGAGAGGGGCGGTGCAGCGGCCTCCAGCCTGACCACAGCGGCGATCAGGGGGGGGTGCAGGGGGAAGGGGAGCGGACCTGCCAGCCACTGCAACTGCATCTCCTGATTTTAACAGCATTAAACATAAGAATAATTAGGAAAGGAGCAATTACAGCTACTAAACCCTGCTGAGGCTGAACATCTGTGAGGCTGCAGAAAGGGAGGCTGCAAACTCGCAGGTCATACATAATTCTCCCGGGAAGAATAATTCCTAACATAACCAGCAGAACAAGAGTCTCATTAAAAAAGCAGTTTGGAGAGGCTCCAGTACAAACACAGGAAAAGGGAGAATTGGCAGGTCGCTGCTTTGTACTTCTGTGGACAAAAATACATTTGTTTTAATTAAGGGGGCATTTGAAAGTATAACGTTCAGGTCAGAGTGTAAAACTAGTGGAACCTGCAATCTGGGTTGGCTCTGGTATCTTCGGGGTTTTACAAAAATGATAACACAAACCTAAATGCTCATTTTTAATAACTTGATCACACCGTCTAAGCTCAATACTACCTGTGTGAGTCTGTGTGCAAGACTGTGCGTGTGCGTGTGTGTGTGTGTGTGTGTGTGTGGGAGTTACAGCAGGTGGCCTCTCTAAAGGTTGCTGACCCAGGGAAAACAGCCCCCCATTCTTTTAAAATCAACACCTTTCTCTGACTGAAAGAATACCTACTGTAGGGCCAAATGGTTTATATAGTCTCACAATGTTAGCCAGTAGGCATTTTCCAAAATTTTTAGTAATTACTCATATCCTGAGCCCATAATTTTTTCAGAAATAATGCGGACAGCCCTGAGCCAGAGGCCTGGGGAGTGGGCCTGGTTTTGGGGGGTGGGCCTGGTTTTTGGGGGGGGGCAGGTTCTGGGGAGTGGGCCTGGATTTTGGGGGTGGGCCTGGTTCTGGGGGTGGTCGTGTTCAGCCACCTCACACCCTCGGACGGCTGGGCCGACTCGCTGGCGTGAGAACAGAAGAACCGCACACCCCCAGTCTGCGTTAGACTCCTGGCAGTGCGTGTCTCTGTGTGTCCAGGTGTGTCAGTTTGGACCGCACACAAACGCCCCAACGTACCAGAGAAACAAACATTCATTAGATCTTCAGTCATGTAAAAAAAACACCCCTCCCAGAAAACAAAACTCTTGCTTTTCAGTACAACCGCGTAGAGAGTACATTAATCTGCATTTCACTGGCTTTTAATCCCAAGGTTAAAGAAAAGATGCTGAAGCTTCTTTTTTCTTCTTATCTTAGCATATTTACACAGTACACACTGGGGCAAATCTAATCAATTACTCCTGACATATTAGTCTCATAGATCACAAGAGACGAGCCTGTTCCAGATCCCCCGATATGAGTGATCGCCAGGACTCTTTAAATCATTCATCCTTCTCAGTCCCCTCCCTAATTAGCCATTTAAAAAAGCGGCTTCACTTCTTAATCACTATCAGCAGCTTCACAGCTCTCAAACAAAGCAATCTCTTTCAGAAAACAAGCCTGTAAGCAAGCATTTTAAAAAATCACTCAGGGTCTGTGAGTGGCTAGGTCCGCCCCCCACCACCCACCTGCACGGACACACACATACACACACACACACACACACCTGCACGGACACACACACACCTGCACGGACACACACACACACACACCTGCACGGACACACACACACACACACCTGCACGGACAAACACACACACACACACAGTATTCTGAGTTTGGGGACGTGGGTGTGTTAAATTCACAGAGGTCCCTAGTCCCCATAGTGGCTGCAGTTCAAGCTGTCTCCACTAGCTGCCACTGAACATAGCCACGTAGCCTAACAACAGCACCGCACGGAATCTCCCTAAACATCTGAGCGAGAACATGTTAAAAAAAGCTTTTATTATGCACAGTTAGAAGTCTTCGCCAATTCATATGAAATGTTGGCCTTAGCCACACAGCACACTTTGCTAAAACAAACTTAGGCAATATATTAAACAGAATAAAAATCGCTTCTGTTCTTAGGGCTAATTTGCAAAAGACGCATTCCTCCATATGTTCCTGCGTTGCAGTATAGCCCAAGAAAACACACCTGTAGGTAATAATGACACAAGAGCAGACTGTTCTGCAGCAAAGCAGCACATGGAAAATGTTGTCCGTGTCATAAGAGAGGGAAGGCCAACAAATACCCAAACGCTGGTCTAATGGGGTTACTATGTGGGGCAGCTCATAAACACACAATCAAGAGAAACGCAGCTCCAACCCTTCTTTTGAAGCATCAATAATGACGCTAAACGGTCAGAGTGAATTACACTTCTCAGAATAAAGACCAAAATTGTTCCATTACATCAGCAGCCGCCATGATACCCCAAAGACCTTTCAGCAAGTATCTCCCACCAGCAGTGCATGCTGGCATGTAAGGCATGTGAACGGACACATCTCGTTAGGATGTACACGTGTCACACAGATCAATCTGAACACTTCATTTACTTTCCTAGATTGCTTTAAACAAAACACTGCTGCATAAATGAAAATGGGCAAAAAACTGACAATGGACAACAAAAAACATATGGGACAGTACAAAACCCAGGCACAGAAATGGCATGTTTCACCTGCTCTCAGTACAAGAGTGACTCACTCTCTTTCCCAGAAACGCTATGAAATGACCCGTCAGGTAGCAGAGGGCCTTCAGCAGACGTGGGGGGGGGGGGGGGGGGGCGGCCGGTGGGGGCCGCTGGGGGACCAGGCCAAGGCGTGTGGGGCGTGCAGTGTTGGTGTGTGTGAGGTGTACATTCCTCAGTCACCAGTGCCCCATATGACCCCCACCTGTTAAAAGCACCCCCTGCCCCCTCCCCTCATCCCCCCCCCACCCCCACCCCTCCTCCCGGCATCAGGTTCACCAGCGCCGGGCGCGAGCTCCCAGGAGGCCGCTTCATTTTCACAGGGATTACCCGGAGAAACGTTTTAATCGCCGCGCGGCGGACAGCTGCCAGGCCGCGGGGCGAGAGACGCGAGGGCGACGAGGACGCGCCGGCCGAGCCCGAGGGAAAAAAACAGCCCCCGTACGCACTTCCTGCCGCTACGCTTCTGCCGCCGCGCGTTCGCGACGCGTGGGACGTTTTCCGGCGTTTTCTAAGAGCCCGACGACCACGGTTTAGACTGCGCAGGCTTCGGGGGCGGGTGTTCCAGCTTCGCCGCGCCAGCTGAGCCCTGCGGCCATGACGGCGGCTTTTCCAGGCTCCTCCGGCGGCTCTGATCTCCTCTTTCCCATCGTCAGGCCTCGGGGCGCAGAGGCTCCGACTGTGCGGGAAGCCTTCAGACGACACGAGGACACGCTGGAGTGAATAACTACACGTGTGGAACACCGCACTCCCCAAACACACAAACACACGCACACGCACACGCACACGCACACGCACGCAAGAGCCGCCCGCACGTCACTCCAGCTTAGGTCATAATCATCTTCTCAAGCGCACAAATGCCCAAATGCGCTTTCTTCTCGGAAATTTCTCACAGAATTTCCACGTCGCTTTGACTATATGTCAGAATTCTTATATTTCTGGAGCACTGGCAGCTGGTGAGCTGCACAACCGAGGAGGCCAGGGAGGAGAGACTTTTTTTTTTTTTTTATTAAGCAAAAACCTATATAGTTAAAGGCTTCAATTTTACTGTAGAATCTTTACTCTCATCCTGCCCATTGTTCATAAGAGATTTAAAAAAGGAAAAAGTCATGTGAACGTCAATCGAACTCATCGGTGTACGTGTGGTAAGCAGGAGGCGCAGAAGTGTGTGAGAGGAGGACGCAGGGAGCCAGCACAGAGCGCGCTGGGCCGGTACAGGAGGGGCTGCCTGGTCACTACAGCGGTCTGCGCTAGGCCGCGCGAGGGAAGTCGCTCCGGAGTTCAGCACCGAAACGCCCGTCGGCCGCCACCGCGCTCCCTAGCCAGTGACGCCATTTCCCTCCGCGGCCTTCCTCAATACCCCCATTGATCCACGTCACCTGTAAAACACGCCAGATGTGGGCCGCCAGGCTTCGCCGCGCACTTTACGGCCCGGAGGTTTAACGGTCTGCGGCACGCGTAATGCTGCACGCGCTCCCGGGTCAGGGCTCGTCCGCCTCCCGTGCGTCCAGGAGCCGAACATTATGTCATTCTGGGACACGCCTTTTAACCGCTGGTTACTAGCAAACAGCCCCCTCTCCCCCCACCCACCCCTTCCCCAGCCCCACCCTTATGGGTATCGCATCACTTCCCCCGTAGCCCCACCCTTATGGGTATCGCATCACTTCCCCCGTAGCCCCCTGACTTTTGGGGGCGAAACGCTCCTGAAAAGCGGGGATCTCCATCGGCTCCGCGAGCGACCGGCTGAGGTGGCAATCTGCCGTCGACTCTCCTCGAAAGAAACCGGTCCTCTTTCTTTCTAGGTCAGCGCAATTTGGCGAACGCGTCCCCGTTAATGAAAAACCACTGTCAGCGAGGGAGGGGGGAGCTGGGCGCGTTCGCCGCGACTCAAAGCGCTCGGCTTCAAATCCCCTTTCTTAAGCGCAGATCTTTAATTAGCCGAACGAGATCGATAGACTGCTCGTTCCTTCATTAATTTCTGCCATATGCGCCCCTTGGAAAGACTCCACGACAGAGAAAACACTTTTATATTAAGTCAAATATGCCCGAGCTCGCAGCTGGCGTCTTATGAAGTCTAATGTGACAAAATCGTTTCCCTTGAGTTATTACCAATGGGCTCATATTGATTGAGGGCACAGAGAGAAAAAAATGAAAGGAAAATGGAAAAAACACAGAAAGAGAAAAAGGCAGACATCTGAAAAAGGGCCGTTTCTTATTATTTATGTCATAATTCTGCGCCATGGCCTGCGGCAGGGAGGGTCCAAAGAGGTTCTGCGGTCAGCTGTATGAGCACGACCGTCACAGGCCCCCTATAACCCCCCCAAACACACACACACACACACACTCACACTCACACTCACACTCACACACACGCACGCACGCACACACACACACACGACTATTTAATACATCAGTACACAGAATCACGTCTACTTTGTGGCGCTCTATATTATGGACATAACATGTTGCCATTTAGTCCAATATAAATCCGGAGTAACTCACCATAATTTTAGCAAGGAGAACCTGAGAACCCCCTGGGACTCCTTCACAGACCCCCCTGGGGGCCGTACAGGGCCCCTGTAAACCCCTCCCCTTTTTCTAATGGAGGAACGTGGCACCATGTGACCACTAGGTTTGGTGAGTGACAAAAAACAGGAACGCCAGAAGTACGCCCGAGACAAGCACTGAAATACTTAGCCCTGCTTCAGACATGACATGTTTAATGTCTCATAATCCTCAATAAATTATACTAAGAAACCGTGCTCCGCCATGCCAAACACGCAAATAAATCCCTCTCTCTCTTTAATGTGCCCCTAAATGAATTCCACCGGGAGGCCAACCGCACTACCAGAGATACACAGTGAAAAAAAACAACAAAAAAAAGCTCTCAAACAGGAAAATAATTCATGCTAAATATGCGCTTGGCCTTTAATCCAAATGACACACCAGTGGCATAAATTAGTGCAAACACAGCAACCGCACAGACAAAACTTATGACTAATCATTAAGTATATTTCCACCAATCGTGTAATTGTCATTACGGATTTTGTTTTTTGTTTTTTTGAGTAATGAAAGCACTCCAAAGCTCATGGCTCAATGCTCATAAATAGATTTTCAGTCAAAAAAAAAAAAAGCTGGCTGGCTGCACTACGTATGAAAACGCTACATAAAAGCTTCTGGCGCTAAATTACGGCTAGCGTCGCGGTGGGCTCCGGTCGGGCCGGTGGGACGTCAGGTGCAGTCGCCGCGGGAAACGCCGGCGGGGCGGGCGGGCTCTGGGCGGGCGCCGGGGATCGACGCAGGTGGCACACGTCTTTACTTTTCGTTTTTACGGGGACTCGTTTTAACCGGGGTAACAGGTTTAACAGCCGGACCAATTGGAGCTCTCGCCAGGGTCCTTTGTGAAGCGGGCGGTCCCAACGCTGCCTCTCATTAAACCCAAGTAGCGCCTGATGCCTTTCAGCTGCGCGCTAACTCACTGCCAGCGAAAGTTCATTTAGCGGGGCTCCGCCTTGGTTTCGTGTACTCAGAAGTTAATTGGGCGAGGGCGGGCCTGGTCGGCATGGCGTAGAGCGCAGACTGCCTACCGCTCCGGCGTTAAAAAACTCACCCCTCACGAGGAAAGAGGCGGCGTTTACACAGCAGTGAAAGACCAGCTCACCCAGAGACGCACCAGGGAGGGGCGAACGCGGCGGCTACTTTTGGGGCTAGCAAAGCGCAGTTCTGTTCGGCTCTCTCCTCTGTTCACGCTGCCCTGTGCAGGCAGCAGGGAGAGACGGGGGGGGAGGCGTTCGTATCCGTGCCATTTCCCCCGCTTTGATTTTAATGGTTTTTTAAGAGCCTCTTCTGAAACCAACAGAATGTCTCAGCGGGTCATCCGTCACTGACAGTGAGATATGGGGGCGGGTTTACTGTTTAACAGCAGCAAGCGCTCACCGGAGTTACATATTAGCGATGACAACGCCGTCGACGCCCGACTGCTCTTCTCTCGGGACAAAGAGCGGCCTGTACCGACAGCTTTCGTTTGACTGAGCCGGGAAGGCAGGGTAGTATAAGCTAGGAGCTCGGTGAGGAGCTGGTCTTGTAAGCTAAAGGTCGCAGGTTTGATTCCCAGGTAGGACACTGCCATTGTACCCTTGAGCAAGGTACTCAACCTGCATTGCTTCAGTATATATCCAGCTGTATAAGTGGATACAATGTAAACGCTATGTAAAATGTTGTGGAAGTCGCTCTGGATAAGAGCGTCTGCTAAATGCTTGTAATGGAATGTGATGGAATGTGATGCACACGGTCATCCTCGTAGTGTAGGGGGTCACACCCTCGTGGGGCGAGCGCCTGAGCCCAGAAGGACGTGCACAGGGACTCGTGTTCCAGTGTCTGTTGCTGGACCCACTGTGAGAAGCTCTCTTTTGGAGAATACCAGATTTCCTGTTGCCAAATAACTCCAGTGGGGGAACAACAGAGAGCGAAGTCACAGTGGAAGTCTTAAGCCTTTAACATCACCCCGATCACCTGACACGGGCCATCGCTCCTCGCCGCATACCTGCGGTTTGGAGCGGGGGCCAAAGGCGGTGACATCATCCCCTCCCGCTCTCTCGCCAATCAAACACTCCGGCCTAACGTCGAAACCAGAAGGGGATAACTTTATACCTTCCACTACCTTAGTAATGGAAAAGCTGTTCCCGAAATTTACATAACAAAGCTATCAGAGACTGACACCGCGACTCAAGAGAGGTTTACTGGAAGGGCCTTCACCAAACTCCCACCCCCCCCCCCCCTCCCTCACCCCCCCCCCCTTTTGAGCGGAGAGCCGGAGAATCGCACACTTCAGCTGAGAGAACACGACATCTTCGGCAGCGTTACATCACTTCTGAAAGGCTCCCAAAACAAACATAAATAAATTAAATTAAACACTACCACCTGGTGGCGTCTCTGTTTATCCAGCGGGCGGCTGTCACTCCGGCCCAAGGCTCCTTCGCTCTCGGGTTCAGGAGGGTCTGACCGCCGGTCCGTCAGTCTCCCCACAATGAGCTGTCAGGCCCCGTTAAGGAGCGCCCCACACACACCTCGCCTGGAGTCATTTGGGGGAAGGCTAAAAATGCCTCTCGTTCAGGTCGGGTCAAATATGAAAACCCGAAGGGGGGGGGGGGGGGGGAACAGAGCCTAAACAATGAGTTATCGCCTCATAGCCCCTGAAAAAATAACAGCAGTCCATTATTATCTGAAGTGGGAAGAAAGAAGAAAGCGTGGAGAAGGTTCGGAGTTCTGTCAGAACGTCGGAAACGGGGCTCAGCCGCTTCGGAAAAGAAGAACAGAGAAAATAACCAAAAATGGAGAGGGGGCCGACGCACGTACTCGCTACCTGGGCAACGAAAATCCGCCGGAGCAGCAAAGCCGTCCGTACGCGTGAGCGTAACAGGTAAGGCATGTGCAGAACACTCTGACTCTGCCAGGCCTGTCTGAGCGCTCACATTAATAAACCCTGCGTCCGCGCGCTAGCTATCAGAGCTACGCCAGATGTCCGAAACACATTTCTTAACGTCGGAGAGGCTTCGGATAGCGATTATGTGTAGCGGCTGACAGAGGAGAAATAAGCCGTTATTGATCTTGATTCCCCGAGATGAGAAACACAGCCACTGTCAGGAAGAAAAATAACATCCTCCTCACGT